>NC_083638.1:30363899-30718899 GCF_963576545.1 Limanda limanda | reverse complement strand
GATTTCTTTATTTATCCACACAACGGGGAAATTCACTTGTTACAGCAAAAAGAGAAAAACAGAATTTAAATAACAGTGCCGAAGCAACAATAAAAAAGAAAGATCAAAATATATACACTACTAAACTACACATAATGAGAGTAAAAATATACAGAAAACAAAAACAACCTGCAAAACAGACACTGTGCAAAAGCAGGTACTGGGGAGAAAGTGGAGTGATGTAAGTGTTATTGTAATGAAAACAAAAGTATTATAAGTAATATTGCAACAGTAGTGACCATGATACAGAAAAAATAATTAAAAGTAAGTGACCATAATATAAATAATACTACAAGATAGTATAAAGGAAAATATAAATATTGCAATGTAACCATTATAAGTGATAAATATTGCAATGTAACCATTATAAGTGATAAATATTGCAATGTAACCATTATAAGTATCTAACTAACTTTATTTTGATGAGCACGATGTAGAAACGTTATCTAACACATTCACTGAATTGTCTCTGCCAGTGAGTGAGTTGATGCCAAAGTGCCATGGACCAGAAGGAAAACATAAATAACTGAGGCTTAAAAGTGAGTCAGAAACAACACCAGCTGTGCAAGAAAACAGGACCCTTGTCCAGACATAATGGGGGAAGTTAATGTCTTGGAAGCCTGTCTTACAAAACCAAGGGTGCAACAATTTGAATGGAGACTTTAGTGATGTGGTTCCAACTGGTTTCAACTTAAGTAACCCTGAACCACTCAGTAAGTTGACTGTCAGGTCACATGACAGTACCAGTGTAGTTCAGTTCTCTGCAAACACTTCATGAGGTTTTGGCTGACTCTGAAATCTAAAGGCCTCATAGTGACTCTTCATAATGGTGTGAGGAACCAGACTCACTGAGGGAGAGAACAGCCTTCACTCAGAGTATTTTTTACTTAACATACTCTGGTGAAATATGATTGGTGTACAACGCTTCCAAGTTAACAAGTTAATGTGCTTCATTCCTCTGGCAGATCCTCAAGATTTAAAACTTTTCATGTTACAAACGTCTGAGCTATGACACGGAGCCCTACTTCCACATCCAAGCTGATGTTTAAATCTCTAATGTTTTATTCAAATAGAAAAAAGTTTACAAAAAATGTAATTCTATTGACTGATGTCTTGGTGAACGAGCAGCACTTTGTTGAACCTGCACTCTTTTGTCCTGAACCAAGATTTGTTTGTTGTTGCTGCTTAGCCAGCTCTTTAACAAAGGAGCCATGGTTGCAGCTATAGTTTGTGTTCAACATTTGAACGTTTTTTGTTATCAGAAGCTGTGGTTCTCACCTGTTTGTAGTCTTTGTGCAGCTTGTTGTACTGGAACATATTGTAGAGCACAGTTGAGGCTGCTTTGGCAGTTTTTATACTCCCAGGGCTAAACCAAGACACAGTGAGAAACAGGGAAAACAAGGAGGATTAACAAGGAGGAAATTCCAGAGCATAAGCGGGAAACACTAGAAATGAGAAGATAATTGGCTGAAGATTATATTTTTGTCTGGTCACTGGCCAATGGGGAATAACAACTCCAGAATATGTAAAGTAAACAGGAAACTGGGAGGTCGACGCTCTGGTGTATCAGAAGGATTGTTGAACCTAAAAAATCTTGACCAATTATACGGAGCCTGGAAAATTGTATTAAATGAAACTTTATTTGTGAACTTATATTTTGTACTTTTCCTGCTTTCTTTTCTCACTGTACGACACTGATAGTTTTCACATTGTAGTGTAAGTCAGTCCTACCTGTTATCATGGAAGGTCTTAATGCCCACCAGTTTGGGAAGGCCGTTGAAGTAGGAGATGTCTCGTGCTGCTATAGAACTGCAGGTGACCAGGTGATTGAGTGCTACACACATATTGGACACCACCTCACTGGACGGGTTTTTCTGCAGACCATCACATGGCAACTTGGACACAAGAGCATTCACCATGTTCTTAGCTGCAAGGACAAAGAGGAAATGGTGGTTGTCTGACAGGAGAAAATGTTGTTGTTCTCAATTGAAACTCTGAAAACCTTTACTCTAAAATTCTCAAAAATATTCAAAGCTGTAACTGCTGCTAAAAAAAAGAAAATGTTGTTGTTCTCAATTGAAACTCTGAAAACTTTTACTCTAAAATTCTCAAAAATATTCAAAGCTGTAACTGCTGCTAAAAAAAGTGTCTAAAAATTACTGGGTTAGGGATCTTTGTTGTTAGATTAATGTTTTAGATTTTATGGATGACAGGAAGAGGAAGACCTTTAATGATTTTGATAGTGTCTTACCCATGTGGTCTTTGTTGGCAGAGTGTGCGGCCAGATTTTTCAGCAGGCCAGTCAAAGGTCTCAGCTCCGTCTCACTGTTGGTGTCTAACAGATCCAGCAGGATGGGCAGCATCCTCTCCTGCTCCATCACCACACCACTCAGCACTGATGACCACTGGCAGAGAGGGACACATTTCACATCAGCCTGAGTGAGATTCTCTTCTCACCATTCTGCTCTTGAAGGATCCAATTTCAAAGCAAAAATAAATGACTTCATTTCAAATGAATATACAGTACAAGCTAAATTTCTGTGGTAGTTAAGGGCCTACCCAGGCCTCTCCTGTGGTGATATTTTGCAGGGCTCCTATGGCAGCCTCACGGCTGGTGGAGCTGATGTCCCTGTTTTGTAGAACACCCTTGTACATCTCCACCACATTTGGGTGCCACAGCCACTCAGCCCCTTTAGGTTGTCGGGACACCTCCGACAGTATGGTTAGGTTCTGGTTACGCTGCAGTGGAGAGAAGAAAAAGGAAAAAATATTGTTAATTTAATGTACAGTAGAATACAGTCTCAAGCAGGTTTTATGATGAAAGTTTTTCTCTTGCATAATTGTTATGGGCCTTGTGCATGTGTGCAACCTCTGCTTTTAAGAAAAGGCAAAGGAAGGGTAGAATATTTATAAGACACCCACATCAGAATGGACACACACAGACTGGAGGTGCGACAAGCATAGCAGCTCAGAAGCAAACAACACCATGGAGTTATCAGACATTACTGCCTCAGGGAAGACAGAGGCTGTCAGCTAAAATGAAAACTTTGACTAGCAGAGCCAGTTGTAAAAGGTAAATGGTCTGTATTTATATAGAGTTTTTCTAATCTTGAAGATCAATCAAAGCGCTTTACGACACAGTTTTTTGCCATTCACCCATTCACACACACATTCATACAGTGCATCTATGGGCATTGGCCAGCACTTTTTTCTATGATCGGCAATTCGGGTTTCTAATTGCTGAAGCTACATATCCCAGGCAAAAAGGCAGCATCCCATGGAAGGAATGGGAATAAACAAACAGGGTGGTTATTATATCGCTGTGTAAAGATAGTTCTGGTAATATAAATCTGTTGAGACTATTTGATTCAACCACGTTTTGCTCATAAGCTCACATTGCTGTAAGTATGGGACCTGTGGTGCCTAGTTACCCTCGTAAAACCCTGTTAGGACAATCACTGTTCAGGGGGAGGGGTTTAAATGCACAGTCAATGTGGCCATTTGTTTTCAAGACCTTTTGTTGAGGACCAAATTCCAACCAGAAACATTAGGTATCCTTTGGAGACTTTTCCACACGAGTTTCTCATGTAGTCCAGTCAGGACTCGTCAGGACACATAAATTTGCCTCTAGACTTTAGTGTTAAACAGATGCACAAACAGAGGAACAGAGCACCACCATCCTCAGGCCTCACTGAAGCAGAATTGTCCTCCCTGTCTCTCCTTCATGTAACCTGGCTAATAATATCCTCTCAGCAATGGTCTATCACATATAAAAAACACGTGTGTACTTTTCTTCACTCTAAGGGTGATAATGAGAACATACGTGTAACATGGAGCCTGATGTTGACTCTTCATTAGCCTCCATTGTTTGCTATTGAGATGTGTAATCTGATCTGCAGCTTCTGTACATTGTATTGCAAACTCCCTGTGGACCTGAGGCCACTTCTAAGGTTTCTATCTACTGGGCCACTTATTATCTGACTAATGTTGAGATACCTAAGAGGGGATTGAGCTGCTCTATGTCAGTAGCATGACTTTAAGCTTAACTTTTAGAGGCTCATTTGGTGACATATTTTGAAATATCACTCTCACAGAAATGACTCCAGCACAGTACAGTTTCTGTTGAAAAGGTCTAAATATCCTATTGTGACAGTGCATCTAAAGTAAGGTAAGATACATGGGTTATATAATTTAAGACCGGTGGTTATATACCTGATACATGCAGGTCACAGTGGCAAAATGACTTGCCCCCTGACATGTAAACAATGATTGTATTGTATAACTGAGAATGCGACCCAGAACAGGACACAAACTGGATAGATAGTGTTGATGTTGTCTTTAAAAATCCCCAAACACAATATTGGTTTTTGAATAAGCCAAAAAAAGTACTGTGGTGAAGAAATAGCTGAATTTACTGTGTTTGCAGTATCTAGGGCTTCCATTGAGATGTATAAGTAGATGAAAAACATTGGGCCTATTCAAGAGTGGTTATCTGGCTAAACACTGACGTGAGCACAAAGAAAACTACAACGACACACAGGACAGATCAAAATCAAGATAATCAAGATTCACAGTGAATAAGAGCACAGCAGCATCAGCTAGAGGGATGTGACAGGTGGAGCCTTAGCAGACGAACTGAACAAGCTCACTCAATATTATTGTTTATCCTCTGGCCAAAGCCAAGAAGAACTAAACAGATTTGTTACTTTGCAGTAAAGGGGCAGATGTTTTGAAAATTGGAAACAGGAGTGTGATTTTATTAGTGTGATGAACTTTACCTGTGAGTTTTTTTTGTTGTACATACTAAAGCAACCTATGGTGTCAATGTCCCGGGAGGCAGAAGCTCTCGATCGGCCCTCCAGGCGGAGTCGCACTGATGAAGGAAGCTCCGTGTACAGCTGGTAGGACAGATTCCTCATCACACACAGGGAATTCTCCAAACCCTGGACAGAAAAGAGTGGTGGCAGATATACGTTAACTAACTAACTAACATTACCGAGTTAATAATGAAACATTTTAACTCCAAATCTGCGTAGAAGCTTGTACTGTTATGATCAGAACAGGGTCAGGGTCAGGGTTAGCCCTAATAGCATTACTCAGTATGATCTATTTGCTTTTTTCAAAATCGCATTTTTGAATTTAGATACAATATGAGAACAGCCACCATTAACTTTCATTAGTAGCACTGAGAATCTCCTCCAACATGTTTGCTCAATCAGGTGCAGGAGATGTTCATGTTGATGTTTAACAGAAGCTGCATGTTAATCAGTCATCTGCCAGTTCGTTATCCGAGTTAATCATCCGGTGAAATTCCAGTGTAGCAGGTAATACTACCTATGACTACTTAATAATAAAAAACTATGTGAACTTTCTGGTGCAGTGAGAAATGCACTTGCTCACTGAGTTTAGATCATTAACTTAAGAGCCCTTAGTCTCACCCACCGACACACAACCTCTGAGCTGCTAAATGCACAGCTTGCATTTTCCTGAATGAGGCTCGACCCTTTCTGAAGCCGTCCTACGCCAACGGGTCTGAATATGTTTGTAAATATGAGATATCAGCACAGATTTTTTAAAACTCAATTTGACTGTCATTATTGGTTAGTGAGTGTAGATCGATGGGCAAAAATGGCAATTTTATCCATTTAAAATTAAATGTTTAACACAATAATGTGTGCAATCTGTTGTAACTGCACTGTATTAAAGACAAAGACTGTTGATATTCCAAATGTTTGTCATTTACAAGAAATATCACATATATTGTAGTAGTCAAACTTCAGCATATTTAAATCAGTCACTGTTAATTAAAGATTATAAAAATGTCACAGGCTGTTACCTTGTCCTCAGTCATGTCGTCCTGTGTGATGTAGGACACCAGAGAGTCCACCAGACCTTGCATGTCTCTCATCTTCTGTCTAGTCCTCTCATTCACTGAGCTCAAGTTCCTACACACACACACACACACACACACACACACACACACAAACGCACAGAGGAATTTTAATCCAGACTAGAATCAGAATGCAGTAAAGCTGTCTGACAAAAATACATCTCTGATCTCTCTTGAATCTCTTAAGTTGGACCTTTATGAGATTTCTGCACTTTGTTGTAATTCTATCTGTGGTAAGAAACTCCTCAGGCCTCAAACATACCTTACAAGGTCAATTCAGTTCCATAAGAAACAAACAATTAGGTTTCTGTCCAAATTTTACATTGACATTCAAGATTTAAAGTTTGCTGAGTCATGTGTTTCCACTTATGGTCACTTGGTTCAATGAAACAGGCAGGTGATGGTTTCCAAAAGCAACAACCAGGTCCTGTCCCTAATATTAACTCTGGTTCAATACTTTGGCTCCACAGCAGTAGCAGAAAAGAGTCATGGCTATTTACTGTATCTATCGAAACGTCTGAGTCTCCTCAAATGACCCAGAACACCTGTATAAGTATCTTCAAATGCAAATCTATGGAGAGGAAAGCCTGCACCTCTATCCTGTTTCCTATAGGGGAAATGACCAGGCAACAAATCCAGAGACTAACGGTTCCCTGCATTTACAGCTGCCAGACTGCAGAGAGATTCGAACCAACATATTTCTCTGACTATTCCGCTAGTGCCATTGTCACGTCCAAGTTTGAGCTTGTATGGAGTCACCTGAGGCAGCCGGTGGTGTTGTAGAAGATGTCTCTCTCAGATGGACTCAGTGGCAGACTGCTGCACAGAGGAATCAGCACTTTATCTGTCAGCTCTGATAAAGCTTCTTTAGACAGCTTCTGCTTCAGGTTGTCTCTGGAGGACAGATTCCACAGGACGCCTGCAGCAACGACACATTTTATACACAAACTCAAATATACAGTCAACTTTAGATAAAGGTAAATCACCACCAAATACCTGAATTATGTGATGCATTACTGATTAATAAATATCATATCATTCGAACCAGTTTGAAACCAGGAGACCATTATTACCTGTTATGATCTTTTGAAGCTCCTCGTCAGGTTGGCGAAGGATGCTGACGAGATGGGTTAAACCACCGGCATCTATCAGTGCCACCTTGTTGTCAGAGTTCTCGTAGATGAGGTTCCGTGTGGCGCCCGTGGTGTAACGCTGCACTTCCTGGTTGTCGCTGGTGAAAAGCTGAACCAGAGCTGGAATGCCATACAGCGCACGCACCTTTAACAGAGCAGATTAGGAACACACACCACATACCGTAAATAACCAAAGAGTACACTGAGTGCATGTGTGATGAGGTTTTGCTACTTGAAACGATCCTTTCACACAAACACACATCCCTCTTTGTCTTCTTTTTCACCGACACATGAAGGATTGCGTGCAGAGCATGATGTACTCTGTCTATTTAAATTACTCCAAGTATTTCTTACTGGGTGAAACTCAGTGCAGTACTGTGTAAAGGTACCTTATATGTTTGGATTTTCTTCCATCACGTAAAACCTTCATGGAGCTGACTGATCTCATATTCATTCTGCAGCACGACGAGCCATAAAGAGCTGTCGGCAGGGATGAGAGGAACGAGGAGTCCTGCAGTAGAATGACAGCACCTAATCTGCCTCTGACTGACCTAAGATCAAAGCTCAAAAAAAGCTTGAAAAACTGTGTATAGTGTACAAACTGTGTGCAATGTTTACATAGGAGAGTTGGTGCTGTTGTAATGGCAATAGCTCGTCACACCAGTTTTTTACACTACACTTAAAAAGTGGAATTCTTGTTTAAAGCATCTTCACCTCACATTAATTTACACAAACACTTGTCTGCAGTCGTATATCCGGTGATATAAGAAGAATTTAACTGGCACATAAAACCAGCATATAGAAATTTTGCGTTGTATTTGCCGAAACCTGTTTTCATATTTTCCTCCCCTTCACCAAACCAAACACTTTGACAGATACATGGGAAACCACAACACACCCAATCATAATCTGTGACCATGCACCTGTATCACTGACTGTAAATACTGAGCCTTTTAAAGCCCCTCCTTGTTTCAACACATCAGAACAACCCACTTTGTTGCTTTGCACACGGACAGCATACTTCATTGAAATGAACATAAATTAGCAAATGGTAGACAGTCATTGCATAATCCCAGGAAAAAAAATATACTTCTCAAATATTAAAAAATCAATAGCAGAAAATAGGAACTTTACAAAAGCTCATCATCTCTCTCATCTCTCTCTCTCTCATCGTCATCCGCTTATCCGGGGTCGGGTCGCGGGGGGAGCAGCTCAAGCAGGGGGCCCCAGACTTCCCTTTCCCGGGCCACATTGACCAGCTCTGACGGGGGGATCCCGAGGCGTTCCCAGGCCAGTGTTGAGATATAATCTCTCCACCTAGTCCTGGGTCTTCCCCGAGGTCTCCTCCCCACTGGACGTGCCTGAAACACCTCCCAAGGGAGGCGCCCAGTGGGCATCCTTACCTAACTTTACAAAAGCAATCCATCTAAACCAAAACAAGACAAAAACAAGACAAAAACATATCCAAAAAAAGAGTGTCACTAAGTAAAGTACATACTCCACCAAACAGTCCCCTTTTGACACATATTTAAATTCAGAGGTAAAAAAGAAATAACAATTCAAGCCACAGAGAAGAAACCGTCCAACATGAAATAAATCAAATTGGATAATTTTTCTCATGTACGTATTCCCCTCTGAACATGGAGCTGACTAAGAGCAATTTCTCTACAGCCTGGATTTACTCAAACTGTGTAAAAAGGAGGTTACTTCTAGTACATGTATTATCATCCTAACTGTATTATCCTTTCTCTGACATGAGATATAAGAAGCAAATTCACCTTGAACTAGAACAACTACATCACTAGACACGCTCCACACACTTAACACAAAACACAAACGTGCTTCTGGGAAAGTCGTTCATCCTCTGGGTAAAAGAAGAAATGAAGCAGCAGCGCTGGCATCACAGCAGAGTTTTACACTTCACTGAGAAAACACACAGGGATACCAACTCTCTGCTCAGCCGATCACTGCAGCAAGACAACAGTATTATAGGAATTCAGACCATCAACACAGACCTTTTACCAACAAATACACATGACATAATAAACTGGAATATATCTACTTTCCCTCTTCTCTCTGATCATGTGGGAACTCCTACACAAGATGAATTCCTACGTCCCACGCTGCACTGGCAACATCAGGCAGGGAAAATAAGACCTTTCCGCCGAGCACTCCGACTCACTTCACCTCAGTTACACCCTCCGTGAATCCCCCTTCTCTTACTAATGGCACAAATCATCAAATGAATAATCTGCCTATACAGAAAAAACAAAATCAAAGCAGATTATAATCAGCTAACCTTCTTTAATAATACATGGATCAGTGGTGGGCTGACAACTGCCCTGCACATACATTGTATACAGCACAATCAGTAAACTATTTAACATTGTAATAATTATATTTCATAATAACGCCATCGTGCTGTAATTTACACCGTGTGATTGGTTAACATAAATAATCGGTAGATTGTGTCTTTAATCTTATTGGTTGCGAAAGTTAATGCATTACAACACTATATGATGTCTTTTCTGATGTCATGATGATGTCATTTACGGAGGATCTCCAGAGTCCAGTGCATGTCTTAAGCAGCTTATGTTACACCATAATACAGACTTGAAAACATTTGAAAGAACAGTGTGGTTCAGTTCAGTGCAAATATTTTGTAGGTTTGGTTTTGTAAGTTCATTAGTCAAAAACAGGGAGAGCACAACAACTTAAACATTGTCCAATTCAGAAGTTGCAGGTTTGTTTTGATGTTTTATACTGAGTGTACAGAGCTTTTCAACAGGGCTCTGTGTTGAGGAAAAGTACAAGTTTGATGTAATTGGTGTAATTATTTTCTTTATTGAGTTTAATCTTGCCGCCCAAAGAGACAGTATTACAGATTATATCCTGTATGATCCTGAATTATTTTTGAATCTATGTAAGGTTTAGGTCATAGGATGCAAAGATAGATGTGTTATTGATCTGTGCATGACATCAGAAAAAGGCAATTCTCTGACTTCAGTGTCACGTCACTTATTATAATACATATTATGATTTTCTGATCAATATAATGACCTCCCACTAGATCATAAGCTCCAATGCTTACTGAAATTGTCTGGATAAACCCTCCCAGGTAATACTCTCACTAGGCTAAAAAACACATTTGTAATGACCCATTAAATATAAAACTATATTCAAAACACATATAACATTTTAAATTGATGGAATATGTATATTAAACACTGACTCTTGGTTACAATGTCGCCCTGCAGTACAGAGAGAGGTCGAATTTAAGAGGAAAAATGGGGAGAATATCATAGAAAAACACTAACAACCTCTCTCCCATTAATTCTTCCTCTTCTAATCATATAAATTGATAATTTCAATGTCCTTTTTCCTCTGCAATCTGTGTTAATACACCTCACTTCCTCACTGTCTGGGAAAAAGCACAATACCTGCTCTCCTCTTGGATTTTGTGCATCCAAAAGCAGTGCTGACCAAAGAAAACTTTGACTGAGAACAAAAATACAGAGAAAACTACAAGCGAAAAAAGAGGGGGTGGATGTTGCTGACCCACCCTGCCTGTTTCCCTCTGAGTATCCTGTGTTGCTGGAGGCCAAGGATAAGGTGGGGTCTCCAGCACCACCTTAAAAAACCTGCTATTTGTCATTTATACTCACACTGAAGTTACAGGGAATGTGCTATACATACTGCAGTGTGATGTAGACAGCAACACTGTTTGGCAAGTGGTTAAGTTGCGCGTGTGTACATTTGTGTGTGTGTGTGCGCGTGTGTGTGCATGTGTGTGTGTGTAGGAACTTGAGCTCAGTGAATGAGAGGACGAGACAGAAGATGAAAGACATGTGAGGTCTGGTGGACTCTGACTGAAGAGAAGGTAACAGCCTGTGACATTTTAATATTCTTTAATTAACAGTGTCTGATTGTCTGTTTAGTTACCGTCTGTGTCAGTTTGCTTTGTCAAAATATTTCACCAAAAAAATGCAGACATATGGACAATCAGCAATTAACCACAAACAACCATGTACAAGCATGTTACCTGGTTCTTTGCATCGTTGCTATGGTAGCACTGGTGTTGTATGTATGCAGCTCCCAGAATTTGCAGGGTCGTGTCTGATTCAGACAGATATCTGACAGCTGTTGCCATGTCCAGACTTTGTATCCTACAAACACACACACACACACACACATACACACAATAATAGCGTCACATTCTATCAACACAATGACACACATTAATTAATTTATAAATCATCTGACTGAGCTACAAATGAAACCAGGCCAGTTGTCTTAGCTGTGTTAATGAATGGACAACATGTCTCACTCTGCCAGGGGGTCGTTGCTGTGTATTGATACTCCATCCAAGACATCCACTCCTTTCCCAACGCTCCTCACACTGTGGACCGAGGCAGTCCGTTTCAGGGGGGCTTGGTACTGCCCTGCACCCGTCACATGGTTGGTCCGGGACACATGCTGCTGCCACTGTGTTCCCCAGCCGTCCCCTGCCATGGGGACTCCCCTGCCAGACCCCAACCAGCCCTCCCTCTCAAAGGCATAGCCCTGCTGCTGGTTGTGCTGCTGCCGGTTAGTGATGCGGCTGATGGTGCGGTGGGAGGGGCCTTTGTAGGAGGACTGATGCGGCGGCTCCTCCGGCCAGTGGCGCCTTTCTTGGGCTAATATTCTACTGAGGCTTTGGCTGTGTGGGGGATCCACAGAGACTGGGAAAAAGGCAGTCTCTGGAGGAACCACCACAGTGAGAGGTACCCTCTCCTGGTCAGCCTGACACATTGACTTGGACTGCATGCTTCTGTTGTGTGCCTGCACAGTCTGGAAGTTGCTCTGTACCATGCTGCTTCCTCTGTGGCTCAACCTGGAACTCGTCTCCATAGCAGAGCGAGAAGATAAACCAGAGGAGGGAAGGGGACCTGTGGGAACCTGCAGGGTGGGGGTGTGGGGAGATATACAAGGTTAGCAGACACACTGCAGCAGAACAAGATAACTATTATTTTGTCAGAATTTTTGATATTAAAAAGATCATTTTCAAATGTATCAGTTTAGTAAAAGTTGTATAGTTATACAGAAGCTCTAACAGTACGGACAAGGAGAAAAAAATCAATAGTGTCTTGTTTTTTTGTAAGATACTGTGCTTGAGGTGAGTAAAGCTGTTCAGGGCAGCATATGTAGGCGTAAGATTTTCCGAAATCAGCAGCTCTTCCTGCTCTCATTAATTCAAGCCGCTTTACTGTAAACTGCAGGAAGCTCACTGATGCCTTTGTATTGTTAGACTGGAGAGTTAAACGCAGCAGGAGCAGGGAAATGTCCTGTTTACATTTTTGTCCGGTCACTACATTGTTCTGAATTTGGTCAGCTTCTGTTTTCCTTCCTTTGTGTGTGTGTGTAATTTTGCAATAAATTTAAACAAACTATTACTTAACAGTTAAATTCAATTATAAAAAGAAATTCAGTTTATTTAACAATAAATTAAGCTCAAACTCGAGATCCTGGTGAGGAACCTAATCTCCGTATTGTACAATGTTAATATTTCTCTAAGAAATACTGGCCCAAACTATGATGATAAGACAGAAATGTAGTAAACCAGAATAATGATTTTCACATCAATGATGAAATTTATTACTTATTCAATTGCCTGCTACAGTCCATCACAGCCGAACATTGACTGTTTGGATAGCAACCATCTCCAAACCAGATTGCCGGTGTACTATAGACTATATATTAAGATTGACGAAACGTTTTCATGTCCTGCCACTGAACGAAAATGAAGCCAAAATATCCTGGATATTGCTAATGTCAGCTTGTATTGATGACATAATTTGGAGCAAGAGTCTGAGCAGTACTGATTGTGGGATGGTGGGATAATTGAGGTCGGAACCAATACACATGCTTGACCAATCGCTAATCAGTATTCACCTTGTTTTCATTGCATGAAATGACTATTAAAAACCAAACTTTTCACAAATACAAACACTTGGACACACATCAGTTCAATAAAAATGACTTTAAATGACAAAAAAACATCTTTATTTGATGTGCACTTTGGCTTTCTTAATTTGGTCCCATTCAATAACATGGAGCAAGCAGGGCTCATGAACAACAAGATAGCCATCCACTAGGGGATTATCAGAATATTTGGGCTTCATTTTTGAGATTTGTCACGTCGTCCATGTTTCTGTATAATCTATGGTACTGTATCTTTGGACTGCAAGATAAAACTCAATTTAAGATAATCACATTAAACTTGTACTTTTCCTCCGCACAGAGCCCTGCTACATACACTCAGTATAAAACATATACTAAACAAACCAACAATTTTGCATTGGATAATGTTTAAGTTGTTGTACTCACCCTCCTTCATGTTTCTGAACTAAGCTTTAATAAACTTGTCCGAAACCTACAAAATATTTGCACCTATCTGAGACACACTGTTCTTTAAAAGGTTTTCCAGCCTGTATTATGGTGTAACATAAGCTGCTTTCAGACATGAACTGAACTCTGGAGATCCTCCAGACTTTCTCTGGAGGGGCTGTGTGTGTGAACTTAAATGTCGGACTGAGAGCCTCCCGACATACTGCAGACCTTCTCTGGCCAGTGTGCTAGTATAAAGTCAGCAGAAGGCCCAGAGGAGACGATGTGAGAAAATAGCAGGATTCACCGCGAGTGATGGGATGTTGATGGTGTTTGTAACAAGCGACAGACGCAAAAAAATGCAAAAAACAAAAGCAAAGTAAATATCCCAGAATGAAAAAGCTGTGCCATACACAAAGAGGACACCCGCGAATATTTCAAGATGGTGATTAGGACCATCGCTCCTGTTGATGTGCAACCAAGAACATGTGACCCCTTAACAGAATTCATATGTTCACTGTCTCAGATGCTGCGCGTACCCTTACATTACACTCTAGGAATTTCAGCTGTGATGTGAACGCGGCTGAGTGAGGATTTCCCGTTGTGTTGTTAAAGAGACAGACGACCTCCACAGAAATTCTCCGAAGTTCCTCCGTAGGTCATGTCTGAAAACGGCTATATGGGTGCATATTGGAGATTTTATGTTTTGGGCTTCTCACAAACATACATCTCCTTTCACATACATACATTTTCACTTGCATATGTTTTTCCCTTAAAGGTGTAAAGTATATATACATGTGAGAGTGACAATATGTGTCCTGTAAGGCTCCTAGCGGTGGTACTCACGGCCATGATGCGGCTGGGTGTGTGTGTCATGGATCTGGAGCTGAAACCAAGGGCATGTGCTAAGCTCTTTGTCTCAGGAAAGCTGTAATCTAGACAAAAAGAGAAGAAAGATAAAATATTAGTGTTTTGATCATTACAGGGTTTAAAGAAGACAGAGGCAGACTCATTGACTTCAACAGGAACAAACTGTCAGCAGCTGGTGTTAAGCTGACACAGTCTAAGAAAGATTCATATATCAGAGTCCTGCACTGAGAACTGTTCTGGTGGATCAGCTTGTTGACCCCGATGAATGAGTTTCTCCAATGAGTCTTTATTCTCTATCACTCGCTCTCTCACACATCTCCACTTTTCTTATGAATTTTGTGATTTATCAACCAGCTGTGGGCGGTGTGTGTGCCTTGTATCTACAGTTTTAGGTCATTGAGTTTCTGAAACAAGGTGTGAAAGTTTTATGAGGAAGTTATTACTGTGGGCATGTTCATTACCCTCTACCCCCAGTAGGACTCTGATCTCACCCTCACCCATCAAACACCCTGGATCTAACCTTCACACGTGGCCGCCATCAGGTCTCACTGTGCAACAATGAGACCTGATCTCACTGTGATCGCATCCCATTTCTTCACACAGTGGAAAAAAACAGTTACATCGCTCAGCTTAGGCCCCAGGACATCATGCTGTATCATACACAATGTGACCACTGCAGCTTGGAGGAAACTCACTGGCAGCCCTCGTCATTTCTCAGCCATTGTCTGAGCCCCAGGCAGTCCATCCTTTACCAATCAGCCTCTTTCAATTCATCAAAATCAATCAATCAATCAACTAGTCAACCAACCAATCAATAAACTAGTCAACCAATCCATCAATCAACCAGTTAATCAATGATTGATCAATCAATCACTCAATTAAGGAAGGGAAAACTACAATCACAGTGAATCACAGCAGCAGCAGAGGGAGGAGGACAGACACTGACTCATGCCCGTTCTCCCTTGACTTCATTTTATAACTATTTTATTGGCAGCATGTCATTTTTTTATAGTGAAACATTAGGATTTAATAGAGATCTCCCTGCTGTGGAAATTGATGCCTTGCTTCTAGAAACTGTATCAGTTGTCATGTAAGAACTTCCTGTCTTAGGAATACAATCTGATGTATTGGAAATTATTTTACTTCCTCTGATGTTTGCTTTATCTTATCATTAAGGCAGTTTCTCCTTTGTGTGAAACTAAGTGATGGTTCATTCTTAATTTCTAATTAACCTCCTCCAAAATTGTGTTTTTGCTTTGTCTGTCTATTTTAGAAGTGGGCCATTCTAGGCTCACATCCATTTTGTCAGGGCCACAAGAAGGCCAGAAGTGCTGCAGCATTGTGTGAAGTGGCCCACATCCATATGCTATCTGGGAATCTACTGCACATGTAGGGAAGGCATCTTCAGCACGGACTGCAGAGTATGATACCAACAATTTAAGCCTGTAGTGTCCACAGCTGTAAGCATTCGAATCAGCAGTGGTTTGTAACTGAGGCCAAGTGGTGACACCCAAGTGAGAGAAGGGCTCTAGAATGGGTGTGTTTACTGTGGAGCTGCAGCAGGCGTGCAGGCGGGGGCCACAGCCCTGAGCGACTGTACAACAGCAAGAGTGATGTTAGAGTGATATATGTGAAAGAGGACGTGTAAACAGCCATCAGGTAGAACTGTTGTGCATATTCACTTCAGCCTGCAGATGGACATGATGAATGGAGGTGAGCTGTTATCAGTTGAACAGAAAGAGGAATGGGGTGGGAGTGGGGTTGGGGGGGAGCCCACTCAGTCCGGCCGCACGGAAGGAAGGAGGGAGGAGATGCTGCAGGGAGGGGAGCTGTGCTGCGCTGCATGCCTCAACAGAACAATCACCAGGTCAGAGCAGAGGTCAGGGAAGGTATGCTCACACACCACCACCACAAAAAGGAAAACACATAGTATAAAACTGTATATTAGCAACAATATATTAAAGATCACTGCTGTCTCTTACCACACAACAACAGAACCAAAGAGATCATTACATGAGAGGTTTCTATTTAATAATGTAAAGTTTTAGTATTTAAAGAAAGTCTCAAAAACTACAACAGCTCTTTGCACTGCCACCTGACCTGGGGGTCAAACCCAGACCATAAAGATGCAGCACTTCTTATCTAACACCCCATTCAAGTCAGAGCAGGAACAGGCTCAGCTACGGGCCGTGTGGGGACGGACTGAAACCATCACACATCACTATGAACACTAATCAAACAATAAGGTCATGTGTGCAGACATTTGGGGTAGAAACTAGGATTTACTGTCCATGTTCATCTATTCATATAAATGTGTATATCTACTTCTATACTAGACATCTTCTATTCTGTTAGAATTCAACAACCATTTAGCCTGCTACTGTCATGCAAATTTCTGCAGGTTTGTAATGTTACAGGATTTTCTGTTGGAGCACCTGAAGTCTGGATGTGCTTGACACATTGCTGAGTAATCAAAAATGTTCACTTGTATCAGCTGTGGAAGAGCACTACATCTCTTAAGAAACACAGGGATAATAATCATCCATCAGGGAGTTCAACATTTTGATGAGTGTGCAATGGAAAGCTACATTTTGAGATGATAATTTGTAGAGATGCCTGATTCTGGGTCAGGTGTTGGAAATTCAATAATTTTTGTGTAGAGCTAAGTGAAGAGCCAATGTTTGAACTTCTCTCTCTAGTTCTTTTTCCCCCAAAACTAATTGTGACTTTGTGATAATCCAGGGCAACCAAATATATGCCTGTAATAAGAGACTGTGAACCATTCAGCATTTACATATTGAATCTTTCATTATCGATGATCGTCAGTGTTTTTTCAGTCCTGCTTTCAAATGTGGCCATTGGAAAAATAATAAACACTTCTGATTTCTGACAGGATATCAGAGGAAAAGCTTTTTACAGAAACTGTCTGATCAAGCACCACATGTTCTTTACTGTATATGTTTCTGAACTGGATGCAGGTGGATCTGTTAGTATTCCTAATATCCAGACCTCTCTATCAGGGTGTAGTCTCCATTGTACCCGCCTTACAATATGTGTATGTCTCCTCGCCGTCTCAGGGTCTGTGACTCACATATCTAGTGTATGACAGAAACACAACTGAGAAACAGAATAAATGTTATCCTGGTTGAATAAGGATTTAAGAAATACAGCTGATCACTGATAGAATATTACAATCTTATCCAACACAGTTTGACCTTGAAGAGACATTTGGACCCAAGTAGTAGACTTACACAACAAAAACCACAGAATTCCAGAATATGGGAGTGCTGCTATGCGAAGAATAAGTATGTTACCACTCTGTCACAGTTTTATGACTGTCATTAAGCCCATCTTCCAACTTGATGCTGTTTTCTCTTTGGCTTCGGCAAAAAAAGAAGCCTCACCATGATTTACGTGCAGCTCCTCTCTTTCACCATGCTCCATTATTGGGTTGTGATATCCAGCCAAGCTTTTCTCAACACTATGTTTTCTCAAGACTTTGCATTGTTGTCATAAACCCATCTTCTCATTGCTGCAGTCCTTCTCACATTATGTCCAACAAAGCAACCGCTGCTCCAACACTATCATTTCATACCCAATATCCAGAAGTCTAAAGACACTCTGCATGTTAATTACACCACACTATACAAACATGTTGGATAGAAAAAACAATATAATCTCAACACTTGAGGTTAAAATGTCTACGTATTTCCAAATTCACATGACAATCTAAAACAGCAAAAGCCACAAACCTGCTCCTCTACAGCTCATGTTTGTTAAATCCAGACAGAAGAAGACGTAGTATTATATACCTGACTCATTTTTGTTGCTACTGGTGTCTTGTTACGTTACTGGGACAATACTATGAAATCAGTGGAGACTCCAGGAGACAGACAGCCGGAGGATTATTTTACTTTTAAGTGGAGCCAGGCTTGTCATTCACCTCTGTATCCATTCTTCATGTTAATCTTAGTTAATTAGCTCTTGGTGCTTTATAATTAGTGTAAGACGAGAGTATGTTATAATCCTACTCATCTAACAGTGGGTTACAAAGTGAATACGCACTTGTCCCAAAATGTCAAACTGTTGCTTTTAGTCTTCTGACCTGCGTTGTTGAAGAAAGATTATGTCCAGAACTGAAAGAGTCCATCCTCTGGGAAGCCTGAAAACAACTCATGACAATCAACCAAACTCGTGATCTGGGTCTGCAACAAAGTTATGGGGTCCTCCCCTGAATTATATGGTATGTCCAATAACCACATAAATTTGTGGTAATCTGTTAAGTGGTTTTTGCATAAACTTGCTGACCAACAAACCAGCCAACAAATAAACGGACAGGGGTGAAAATGTAATCTTCTTGGTTGAGATCATGAAACAAAGCACTGAATCTTGCCTTTATGTAGGATTGAAAGTTTATTATTCCTGGTAGGGATGGTTGCATTCCTTGCTTGTGTCCTTATGCCCTTTGCTTCTGCTCTCTCTTAAAACTGAACATTGTTTTTTGCCACAACAGTTGTGGATCAAATGGATCTGAACATTTCAAATTTATTGCCTCAGGTGGTGGAATAAAACTTGATTTTATGTTTTTCCATAGTCACTTGGTTCCAAGAAAAAAATCAAGGGTTTGGACTTTTGAGCTATATTTTACGTCATGGGACAATAACATGTACAAATGTGGAGGGTCAGACATTCTGTAGCTGATGGGAAAGGTTGTATTGTTTGTGTAATGTATTCAGATCAAATTATCACAATTCTTAAAACCAATTGAGAACCATCAGACAGAGCCGGCCTTGCCCTACTGTCTGAAGAGCACAGCAGGCTAAAATAGTCTCTGACAGCATGTTGTGAAGAGGAGATTGGAAAGGAATGTTCTACACACAAGGTGCCCACTGCGCCCAGGGGAGGGGTCTTTAAGCACACGTCAGCTAACTCTCATTCCTCTTCCCACATGTTTTTTACATTACCATTCAAAGACTGCTGGGGACACCCCTGTTAATTCACGCCCGTCCACGCACGCATCTCCTGTGACTGTTCTCATTTCCGTCAAAGTTTGCACTGTTTTGCTTTGCTCACCCTCTCCATCTGTTTCCTTTGCTTTCATTATAATTGTGACTGCACTGAACCATGATTAGTTTGGATTTAGACAACAATGTGTGAACTTCATGCAATCATTCCTTTCCACCCAATGTCAAATGTCACACAAAAATAATTCTGCACTTATTTCACTAAATGTTATACGCCCTTTTCTCAGCAGACACTTTGACATCTCATACTAGGTGTTACTGACAACATTAGCGATGGCTCTGTTCAGTTCAAGTGTTCCAGTAACACATAAGCATGTGACAGTGAGCCATGAATACAGACACCCTAACTGAAGCAGCTAAATGGAATTCAGCCATCAATCATTTAATTATTTAGACCAGTACTGTGATTCATCAAAAATAAATATGAACTGACTTTGATGTCAGGATCGAAATTTGACTTACTTAGGCTAAAAAGAGATAAAAGCCATGCCACCATAAGCTTAACTGAAATCCTAAACTAACTTTGTCATATCAGTAGTATTCATGTGTTGGCTAATTTACAGTAAATGTCTGTTAATGTAGCATTTGAAATCACATTGAAGTATAAGGAAAAGGTTAGGTAGCATATTTTTCATCTTTTTCTTAGCAGTTTTTAGACACATTTGAGGAAGCAGCATCTCAACCTTGAACCTCAGTCTGCAGATTTCCACTAGTAGCTGTTGACTTAAGACTGAGGGCTGGCTTCACTGTAAGATGTGCTGTTAACTTCCATGAAGGGTACTAACCGGAGAACACACACTATCTAGCATTTAAATATTAATAAAGGCCCTCTTCGCCCCATGACATTAATAAAAAAATGTATTGCATAGGTGATCCGGAACACTCTACCTCCTGAGCCACAGCTGCTCAAGGGTGAAGGCACATGGTGTTATGTGTCATTGCTGCGAAGCATCATGCTGATGTCAAGAAAAGAAAGTACAAGCAGAATCTGGCACATCCAGAGAGAAGTGAAAGACAAATCACTGTGTGCTTCGATAAAGTTAATACTCTTCATGGAGTTTGGGCAGGTTGCTACAGGTACTTCATACACACACATTAAGACAAAGCTTTTGGCAGTATTAGAGGGCTTCTGACCATGGTCTTGTTGCAGTCGTCAAAACTGATGCAGAGTTTGATATGAGGGAGTAATTACTTTCTTTGCAAGCCATGTATGGCTCCACTAAAAATGGGGATTTATTTGAGCTGCTTTGAGTTGTTTGGCTAAACCAACTGTGAGTATTGTTGACATCATCATCATCGTCATCACTACCATCCGACAGCAGGTGCCTCACACCAAAGTGAGGCAGTTCCACTCATCCCATTAGAAGGTGTGATATGTGCAGTTAAAGGATGAAACAGACAATGACTGGAAAAGACTTCCCTCCCCTGGTGTAATGGAAATTGTATGATCAGTGAACAAAAATAGGAGATTAAGTCTAATGAAAAGTGATTTGTTTCGACTTGGATATGTGCAGTTAATGATCAAATTAATGTAAGAGGATTTCACACAAGCCTACGTGCATAGTGTATTCAATATCCTGACAACCTCTTCTGGGTCACACTGATCTATTGTCTTATCAGGCAGAGGCAAGGGCAGCAGTGGTAAGGGGGAGGGACTGATCCTTCCTCTCCCATACTTTCCTCTTAAAGGGATAGTTCCCCCAAAAATGAAAATCCACTCATTCTAGTGTCCATATGCCCGACATTCAAATTCGACTAAATGTCTACTGTTAACCTCCTCACGTGTGGATCACAGCGGGGCTTACACACACTTGACACCACAGGAGCAGTGTGGAGTTATTAGAGTAGATTCGGTAAATATGTTTTTTTACCCCTGAGACTCCAGAAGTGTTTTATGGACTCAAAAACTTCACCCACCTCTCCATCGGCATAGTGCTGAGTAGACAATGAGGGAATTTTCATTGTTGGCCGAACCATCCATTTAAAAAGACAGATGTGTAAGATCTGACCTTTGTAGGTTGACCAGCTACAATCATAAGCCTGCACGTCGACCATGAGGCTTTCCATGTGTCCTTGATTGTCACTTTTTAAAGAATGAATCGAAAAACTGTTTGTGTTCAAGATGTGAACACTTCTTCCCCAAAACCATCCTGACTGGAACCTGTGATGTCATGGATTACATTTTCCATAGTGAGGGGAAAACCCAGGAAGTGACCAGGAAATACCACACTTGCAGGTTCCCATGGCACCCACTTTCTTGCACTTTTGACATGTCTAAATTTGTCATTTCCGATATCAAAAACTGTAAAATGGTCATAATAAATAGTTTAACTAAGACAGCTAATGTAAGACGGAATAGAGTGACTTTCAAACATTCAGGAGAAATGACTTCATGCTGTGGCCACTGGAGTCCTGTTATATCAGCCCTCTGATCACGGAGCACATTAACAAGCAGCCGCCCATGAGAATGATGTTAATACAGCGATGCTACAGCTCTTTTATAGTGTGTTTCAGCTCTTATCAGAGCCTAAAGTTCGTTGATGACTGAGCATGATTTTCTTAAAAAAGTAGCAATGTGCTGGAATTTTTATATTCCGCATCGGTTTCCTGCACGCTGTCTGTGGAGCAGATTTCCCAAAGCCGTCCCATCTGCTGTTGTTTTGGGTTTAGAGAGCTACTCTTTGAAAAAAAGGTTGCAGTGGAATGTGCTTTCATATCAGCTTGACAATTGAATTGGTATGCAACTTACATTTGGTACACCCGAATGTAATTTTGGTTGAATTTGCTTAATTCTTTATGCTTAGGTCATATGAGCAATCAGGAGCAGAAATCAATGCAGCAGAAAGCATTTCCAATAACTACAGTGGATGGCATCTTTAGTACCTTTACCACTGGTATTAAAACCCACTAAAACCCACTAACATCTGTAACAGACATCTGCAATATCAATGGATACAATCAGCCTTCACTCCTAGGTCAAACGACTGCAGTATGTTTTTATCGGCTCATGCTCCTTTCAGCACTGATGAAAACATGACTTCTGAGTGAACGTGTTCCATTTTTCTTCTCTTCTCCTCCGTATTTTGGCGGTCTAGGCGCTGACATTGCATCTTCTCTGCGCTCAATATGATGCGGATTGAACTTTCAGGCATTGGAGCGTAAATAGCCATGAACGTTTGTGTGCTCATTTTTTTACGCCTTGGGAACAACATGCAGCCAAACTGGCAAGACAGTGAGGTGAGACAGCTCCACAGCTTCCAGCACCTATGTGATGTTGAACATGACTCACCAGGGAAAAAACTGAAACTCCTCTACTGGCAATCAACTTTTTAGCAGGTTTACCCGTATTTATAAAAAACGGTGTATACCTGCTAATTTTGGTGTGAAATAGACCCTCCATGGTTCCTAAATGCCCACCACTGTCAAACTTTGTTTTGGTCTGGGACACAGGATATCTGTTAAAAATTGTCCAGGCTGGGCTGAGATAACCCCTGGTGACATCATCATTAGTGTTTGTGTAACCCGCTCTTTAATGACCACACAACAACATTTCACTGAAGCTTTTACTGAAAAAAATCTTTGATAGCATAATTTTCCAAGTAAATGAGAAAAACATGTTGATGCAGACTTTGTGTCCCATGATAAGATAAATAAATACCATTAGGAGTTTCTCAACATTTTGCTGACAGGAATAACTTGAGGGGTTTCAGATGTGTTTTCAGCCGCTCTGCCTCTACCTCCCTGTGTTCAAACTGCCGTTCACATGAGGAAAGTGGAGTAAGACTGCAACAAACAGGAATCTGCTTCAGTCAGATAATTGTTTTCAGATTAAGAAAAACGCCTACACAGCTGAACAGGATATCTGCCTGTTGCATATTATATTTTGACTAAAGTCGCATTAACAGGATGACTTAATCGGAGTTTAATGTTTAATCAGGTGCTTGGTGAAAATATGTTTCATCCGCTTTATAAAACTCTCTCCGAGGTTTCAACATTTATTCCCCTCTTAATAGTTTTGTTTAGTAGTTTTTCCTTACTCTTGTTGAGGGTAAAGGACAAAGGATGTTGCACCTTGATAAGCCCTATGAGACAAATTGTGATTTGTGAATAAGGGCTATACAATTAAGATTTGATTGATTGATTGATTTATGAAAAACAAATCAACTTTACAACATAGGTCCAGTAAGAATGCAAACAAGAAAATAATGTAATGATATAAACTATAGAGTATGATAACACTAGAATGTACAACACTGTAAATCCTTTATTGAGCACAAAGACACTGAAGAACCAGAACTACATCTATCACTAATTGCACAAACGTCTTTCTGAAATGTGTCTCTTGCTTATTAAGCTTCAGAAATAGCCTACGTACAATGTATGAAAACATGACACCAGCTCAATAAATCATTCAAACTTATGTATAAACCACACACATGAATAATAATAAAGCAAATTAAGTTTAATTTTATTTACTATAAAATCTGTGGAAAGAACCATAATTCAATTATTATATTTCTGCAGTTCACTTCTACAGTTGCAGAAGGAAAGCTGCCACCAGCATTAACACAGGCCTAAGAGACGGACCATGGGCACTGAATTATTATTCGATTGACAGAAAATGTATGAAGTCTGATGATAGTTTCAGTCTAGCACAATATGTAACTTTTCTGCAGTAAAATGTTAAAAATGAGCCAAGAGAAATCTGTAATATTATTCAAGCTTTTTCCTTTGTTGGCCAGTCAATTTCATATCCTGTTGTGGTCAACTAATTGAATCCAGCTTTTAAATTTTCAAAACACTTGTCAGATCTTTGTGGTTTTTAACAATATATATTAACCAGATGAAAGATTTCAGTTGTCTGAAGTCTGGGGGGTTGAGTTATCAGAGAAACTGAGCAAAGGTTGGCAGCTCGGATCACAGCTCCTCAGAGACGCCATGTTAGATCTGCACAGCGTCAGAGAAACACAGATTTTTAACAAGAAACTGCATTTTTCAGGGTTTTAATCAGTGGGCCTGTTTGTTTCGGAGGAGAAGACCTATGTGGCTGAATCAGCTTCCAGTGAAAACCTCCTGAACTACTCACACTTAGGAATCCTAACTGGGAGAAGCTGAATGCAAAGATGGGGGGATGTTGGAGACAACGACTCCCATGATCCTACACTCCTTCACCATGTCACTAAACTGTCTCTGGTTGTTTTGCCTGAGCTCCGCTGGCTGAAAGTGACATATTGTGTGTTGGAATGTACAGATCTGATGGGAGTTCTGTGCAGTTGTTAGATATT
This sequence comes from Limanda limanda, assembly GCF_963576545.1. Classification (NCBI taxonomy): domain Eukaryota; kingdom Metazoa; phylum Chordata; class Actinopteri; order Pleuronectiformes; family Pleuronectidae; genus Limanda; species Limanda limanda. The sequence goes on along the minus strand of NC_083638.1, from coordinate 30,694,292 downwards.
ACACAGATTTAATGCGGAGTCCTTGGTGCCTTTGTCTTTGGGTAAGTTTTGTTTCTCTTTGTAAAAATGAATGTCCCTCTAAAGCTGCAGTAACCCATTTTTTAACAAGTCAAGCGACTGTGTGAAATGTCCAAAAATATCTCCATAGTGATTAACCCACCAAGAATTCTCACCAAACTTCAACAAAACTATTTAACATTTCAATGTTTTCACAACAACTGCCCGTCCAGCACAAAACAGCCAGGTTTACAAGAAGCTGGTGAACAGAGCGGAGCGCTATCAGCTGAGAGGTGAGAGAGTCTCCTCAGCAGTCGGTGTGAGCTGCATGACACTGAATTTCTAACTTTAGCCATTCATCACATGGCCCATCCCAAACAGCCACCCCATTCAAATCAGTATGTGTAGACTGGAAACCATAACCACTACCTACATCCTCTAAACATCAGCACCTCAATAAAACCTCCACATTACAATCTCGTTAAAACCTTATTATGGGATTTATTGAATGAGAGTGGCATTCGTTTTAAACCAATGTATCTAATGAAGTAACTGAGTGCATACTGTATATACAGTAGTTTCACACAGCATTGCATTCTTATTTTTTTTAGGTTTTTGCTCTTCAATAAACTCAATAACTCATATAGATATATTTATTATTATTTGATATGATTAGACAATAGACTGCCACATTTGTATGTTCATCTCTCGTTTTCTTATTATCTTGTCTGCTTTCTTGTAACTGTGATGTTCAGAAACATATATAACGACAGATAAACTCAGATGTGAGCAGGGAGGTTCTAAATAGTTTACAGATAAACAGTGACACAGCAACAGGTCAGTCACCTGGCTGTAGTTTGGACTGATCCATGCAAATGCTCCTGGGTCAGATAAGAACCGTGCTGTGACTCTCACCTGTTGATGCGGCCAGAGAGTCGTCCAGTCTGGTCATGGAGGAGGACCTCTTCTCGGCCAGTCTCATCCGGACCTGCTCCTGGACCCTCCGAGCCTTGGCCACCGGGTCCGGGCACGGTCCGTCCGAGGGAATCATGTAAGCGGTGCAGGAGGAGTTGGGCTGCAGGGCGGACATAAAGCAGCCCTCCGCCACCGCGACACTCATCCTCACAAGTCAACTTCTGCACCCAGGAGAGAGGGGAAAGAAGCTCCTGCAGCGGGAGACGTTCGTCCAGCAACAGGCTCTGGTGTGTGTTCGTGTGTGTCCGCTGTGAAATGGCAGCAGCCCCGCAGTCTGGAGGCAGGAGGCAGGAGGCGGGACCTGCTGGACTGAGGAGCAGCCAGAGGCCAGCAGCTGTCTGTCAGTCTGATCACTTCATGTTACTGCTCATTAAACAGCTACCACCCCGAGGCTGGAACCACCAGTGACACAGGTCAATATATTGTTTGTGTGCAGAGCTTGTGATGAGGGAAGTTGGAGACTTTGTGTTCATCCTACCTGGTTTATCTGCAATGAAGAAAGACAACGTTTTTTAGTAAAATGATGTATAAATACGTATGAATAATTTACTGAACTGGTGTTATTTTTGTATGCATTACATTTTGGCTAGTCAGAGGTCTGTTAAACAGTCTACACAAGTTCAAAACTTTTCAAAATAACGGTCTGTAATTCAGCTCGATATATTCTGCTGAGGATCAAGGGCAGAGGATGTCGTAACTTGTTAAGCCCTATTAGACAAATTGTGATTTCGTCACATGATCTATACAAATATAACTTGTGTGATTGATTGATTTATGAAAACAAATAGTCATTACAACATAGGTCCAGTAAGAATGTTAACAAGAATAGAATGTTATGATATAAACTATAACGTATGATAACACTAGAATGCTGTAAATCACTGTAAATCCATTATAGAGCAACATAAGGGGAATGTCATACTTTTCCTGTGAAGAAAAAAATTGCCTAATAGGAAGTGATTCTTTGAATGTCGTTGCCATGATGGTGAAATCAAATGATCAAATGATCAAATGATCAAAGTGATCTGTAACTTTAATGGCGCTTTGACCCAGAAGGCACGGACTGAAGGCACACTGCCCCGCCCCCACTGACTGTTACACAATGTTGTATATTTTATCAGTATTGAACGTATCACACGTCCAAATCCAACCAATTTTGACACTACTCTTCCCTGGGGCACCAACAGTACAAATACCAAGAGTGAAGCTGATCAGATGATCGGTTCATGACATATGCGTTCCACTCTCTTTGTACTGACCAGAACAGTGTCTGATGTTCATAGGTCTACTGTTATCATTTCTCTGCTGTTATTTCAGCTGCGTGCCTTCACCTCTTGCTGTTAAATGGTAATTTGGCTCAAACAATCATTTTGTGGCATTTACTTGAACAGTGTAAAGTCAGTTGTTTGCAATATAGCCTTTTGCTAATCTGTGTTTTCTATTTTACATATATCAGTGGCAGCATGGTGATGAAGTGGATAGTGGTTCCAGCAATAAGGTTACTGGTTCAAATCCCGGGTTGACTCTTTCCTCGTGGAGTTTAAGTTCTGTCCTCGTGTTGGCGTGGGTTTTCTCTAGTTACACCAACTACATCACACATCCTGAAGACTTTCAGAATGGAATTAGGTTTATTGGAGAATCTAAATAGTTAAAGGTACCATGGTATAGATATTTAATGGATTTACATCACTAGTTTGACAGGTTATCGATTTGCCCATGATGCTGTGGTACACAAAGCCTTTTTTTCGTTCAGCACATGACAGAGCTAATTTCATGTAGTCTATCTTAGCCTAGTTCCGGCTCCTGGTTCGCTGACACTGTTTCCAGCTGCCAGTCTACCACTGTTACAGCATAACTTGTCATTTTCTTCAATTATCCTGATGACCCCTCCAGATTCCAGTTTATGCACTTATCTGAAGAAGAGGAATAGCTGCAGGAGTTGAGGCAGCAGACTCACAGATGAAACTGATGTGTAAATGACAAGGTGAACCATGGCTCACTATCACATGGTTTTGTCTGTAGCAATCGAATACAAAACAGCCATTCTTAATGTCATTAATAACATCTATTGTCTATGAGAAATAAACATGTATCTGCTGTGAAAACACATTTTGGCTTATGAGGCAGTTTAAGTAGGTCATTCAAAGTCACTAGTCCATATGAACCAACAGATATAAAAGCCATTAAAGTGTAATCAAATGAAGTAACCATCTGCTCTCATTGAACTTCATGAATATCTTTCCTGAATTGTTCAGTTCTGCTGTGGACTCAGGTGACACTGGGGCTGCCATGACACCCTGAAAGAGCACAGCATACAAATATGTGCTGTAACTGTTAAAGTAAGAGTGAATTTCACTATACACACTATTTATTATATGTATCCCACAACTAATTCAAATATAAAGTAAAATATGTGCCACCTCAATAGATGAAAATGGATGATTGTAAAACATTTAAGAAAATAAATAAAAGAGCTCATTCCTAACTCTCCCCCACACCGAGCCTGCCGGGTCAAATGCAGAATCAGAGAACCATATGACGGAGGGTTCTGTCTGATGTGGACAGTTACTTAGACTCAGATTGGATCAGTGAGCTCTGCCGTGGACACTCCCCCCCACCCCCGTCATGGTTCACAACGTATATAGAAGTAAGTAGGAGAAGGTAATTAGTACTGTTATGATGCACCTAGTCATTACTAGACTGAACGTATATAGTGACTTGTATTATTTTATGCACATGTCTGATGTCTTTTAATCAAAAGATAAATATGAGCATCTTTTCATTAGAAGACTTAATATTTGATTCTCAACAGATACTTTATGTGACAAACTTTGTTTGTTGAGCTGGGGTTAACAAGGGCCACAAAACTCATCTTTGCCCTGGGGCCACCTGGAAAGTTAAGCTGGTCCCCAACTCCATGAGTCCAATGGGCTCATGGTGAAAGCCAGGTGCTTGTGATGTGGGGGAAATTCCTTTTATTGCAGGAAATTGTCAAATGATACTTTGCTCAATAGATGAATGTTGTGTTGACTGTACTTGTGAAGACACATTCTAACATGAGTGTGTATTGTATGATGTGCCCGTGCGCCTGCAAACCATGACAACAACACAGGAAGGAGATTCTCTGCACGTCAGACAGAGGGTGCACGTAGGCTGTGAGCCTACAGACAATGTCCATGCTACAGAGACAACTAGGTCGGACAAACATGATTTAGGTAACGGTCTGTGCAGGCCTAATGCACAGCTACTGAACTCACCTGTTGAGTTCCATCACGTTTTACTGACTCACAGCTTCACTCTAGGACTCCAGTTCATTTTTATTATCCTTTTAATTTAAATTCTTGTTGCATTCAGGTGTGAAAATTACATTCAGGCCAAAATTTCAGCCAAACCTCATCAAAACTGTCGAGCCTGCCCCTATGGAGGTATGTTCTCTTGAATTCATTATGCATTTATCGTCATCGATATTAAAACACAGTGTAGGAGAACAAATAAAGCAGGAGGAAACAGATATCTCTGACCTAGCTACTAAATGCATTTGTTGTAGTAATATACTGACAAGACTGTGAAACAGAGTTTGATTGTTTGCCAACTCAAATAGAGGAAGAGATATGGAACTTTCCATTTATATGTGCTTTGAATGAATAAAGAATTTCAACAAGCTCAAGAGTTTTTGACAATACATGAAGCTGTGGATCACAGATATTCAGTAGCCATCAAACGTTACTCTCACTCAGACTGTTTACATGTTTGTTTTGACGGTGTAAATATCAATCTTCCTGAAACGCTTGTCATAGCGAATCTATCACATTTTCATTTGCTACAAGATTAAAATAAGATATTCTGCGTGATTTAAAAAAATCATGGTAATTTTAAAAGATGTCATACTTACATTGTTGTGTTCATTGTTAGCAAATCTATCTTTTGTTAAATTTCACAATCATGTCTCTATATTGTGCAAGATTTTAGAAATAATCATTCTCATGCAAAGTTAATGATGAGTGGTGCAAACAGGAAGAATTGGGAGGACAGGGTGGATGTAGAGTCAGAGGGTTCACAAGTTCAGCTCAGCTAAAAAAATGTGACGTCAACTCCAAACCTTCCCAAAGTTCACTGAGCTGAGTCCCAAGGTGAACACGAGCTAATGAGAAGAAGTGATACATGTTTCCGTGTTTACACAAATATGATAAGTGAAGTTGTGTATTGTGGGTTTTCTCCTCTGGCTCCATATCAGACTTTTCAAATGACAACAAATGATAGTAATGAGAGGATGTGGAATAAGCAGAGTTCTGTCAATGGGTTGGTTGTTTAATGGCCCAGGAATGTGGAAATTATCTCTTCACCCAAAGCTAACATGAGAATTCTTTGGGGAGGTCTGGGAAACTAATTCTGAGTGTGAGGAGTCGTAATATAAGGGAGGCTCAGGGCTCAGGGAGGGATCTTTGCAGACTAACTCAGAAACAAGAGCAGGAGGCTTTCACTGCAACATACAGAGAAACCGACTCAGTGTGGGTTTGGGTGCAATGACTGCAACTGGTCGTTTGAGTAACAACACACACACACACACAAATGTAATTTTAACTTCATACACCCAGGAATGTGTGCATCTGTACATCTGTGGTGTGAAACTGACTTTATTTTGTTTTCTTTTATTACTGAGTGTAAATCCTTATGTTTCCCTTGCTGTTTTTTAATTCAAACTTCATTTGAAACTTTGTGGAAAAGTGTTATTTCAATAAAGTGTATTATTATATTGTAAACTGTATTAATATAACAAATATAAATGTGCAAAGCAATTTTGGCTGAATCTTAAAGTCATTATCTTTACTTCTTGAGTTAATTACAGGCTATTTGAGTAGTATTTTAAAAACCAGTAGCCCACAAATTACAACTTATGTTGTTTCAGTTTTGTGAGCCCAACAAGATGTTCTGAGCAAACAGTTTAAACCATCAACCAAATGCAGTGATTTGTTTTATCTATTCTGGGTCCTCTCTGTTAGCGTTAGTAAATAAATACATAAATAAATGTGTGACAGCCAAACTGGATTAACCCTTGTTCTGATTATAGAATACAAGGTTATTTCATTATTTTTGTCTTTTTACATCCTGAAAATCTCTATTTTGCAAATTTCCTGTTTAGTTGACTTTAGTTGATGAAACTGAAACAAAAAATAAAAATGAAAAGTTATTTTCAATTTAATTATCATTGTGCTGTTTAGCAGTATATATCAGTAAGGTTTTTATTTTGCAACCAAGTTGTTTTTATTATAAATAAATAAAAAACGAGTTTATAAAATGTTGATGCTAGTTTGTCATAAATGTGAGAATAAAATATTCTTGTTTAGAAACAGGCAGTTACGGACTTCCAAAAAATTGTACTTCAACACTAGAGAGCTGAAAGTGATAGATTTAAATCTTCATTATCGGGCCACTCAGTCGATACAAATTCTTCAGGTCGAGCATCTGTTTGTTGTCAGCATTTTACGTCTGGAGCAGTAGTTGCAGAGTGAGTTGTCCATGTTGTAAAGTGAGACAGGTCAGACAGCCTGGGACCTCAATCCAGGGACACATTCCAATCTGTTGGAAGTGGCGTTAGCATCGTAGCTCTGAGGGATAACAACATTCAGAAACGTGGTTCAATGAAGAGTTACTTGAGTAAAAGGATCATTTAAATTTTTATACTGGATAGTTTTATAGTTATCTCTAACTTAGATACCTGTCGGCTCTGTGGGCCTCAGATCGACCTCCTCTCCTTCCTTTTTACTATTGGCTGATGAAACTGAGGAGATGGAGCAAATCACAGTCCATCAGGGGAATTTTAAGAGGCTCCACCTCTCTACCTCTTGGACACTTCAGCTGCCTGCTTACTCCCACTGTGCTTTGGTCTGGTGCTTTAGTCCACAGCTGTATTGTATGGTAAATGGTGGATGGACTTTAATACAGCACTTTTCTGGGCTTGTAGACCACTCAAAGCAATTCACATCACAAGCCGAATTCATCCTTTTACACAGTGCTACTATATGCTGCACTTTGTATATCACTCACCATTAGCAGGGGAAATCTGGGGTTTGGTATCTCGCCCAAGGACACTTCAGAGTGCAGAGAGGAGGAGCTGAGGATCGAATCACCGATTCCAGATCCTCTGGGTAGTGGACGACCCACTTTACCTCTTGAGCTACCGCTCCCCAGTAGGTTGATATGAAAAGTTACTGTTTCACATATTTCTTTGACTTATTGACAGGAAGCCCCACAGAAGAGAGGAACCTTTTTCACTTACACCCATTTGTTTTGTTTTTTATGCATCGATAGTGAATTTGGTTTCGGAAAGTAACTTTTCTTTTGATAGTTTACTTAACTGTCAAAAGTTGGTTTGTACTTTGACCAGAGCTCTCCATGAAGTTACATATAAGTTATAATACCTATAAGACTGTAATAATGAACACTGACTCCTCAATCATCTTGTATTTTTATGTTTCCCCTGGACACCAGCCTGAAGTCATAACAGTATATATGAGCTGGTGCAGACTGCTTTAAATTACCGATCCCCTGTCAGCCACAGCCTTGACAGGTGACGTGAACTCTGTTAGGTGAAAGCACTTGACTTGACATTTTTTTTAAGGACATCCAACATTTCTTTGAGTTATTTTTAAAACAAAAACCTCGTTTTCTTGTTTTTCTGCAGATAGAGTAGATATGGTTTACATTAGGGTAGAGGGCGGGCGTTGGAATTCAGAGCAGCCAGTACTAATTCTGTCAGCTATTAATCACACAAACTGGCACTGAGAAGTAATGTGCAGAGATAATGGGGCAGAGAATGGGGGAGGGAGAGTGTGTATCGTTGCTAACACAGGCCTTTCCAAAGAAAGGAAAATTTGTGATAAGTCATATTACTTACAACAACTCAAAGACCAAAACAATGAGCTGAAAGACATTAAAAACTGAAGTTCATGTGATGATTCTCACTATAAGTGACTCCCCTCACTTTAAAGAAAAGAATTTGATCAGTTGTTCACAAGGAAATATTGATCAGTGCAGCTTTAAATTATCAGTTTGTAACGTTTAGTTGAAAGGGATCTATTGGTAGAAATTGAATTAGAATAATATTTGTGTTTTTTTTCACCAGTGTGTTTCATCTAATTTGTACTAATTGTTGTTTTCTTTACTCTAGAATGGGCCCTTAATATCTAAATGTTTGGCATGGGAGGGTGAAGTGAGGGGTATTCGGCTTCAACATAACACTTCACCACTAGATGCCACTGAATTGTGCACACTGAACCTTTAATGCAGAAAAGTTTATTTTCTAAAGACTCTGGCCACCTTGAGCCATTTAATGGTCACACTGTACGTTACAGTGATATCAATCTATTCATTCAAATGGATATTTTTTGTTTTTAATATTTTCTATTAAAGTTTTAATTTGATATTTTCTACTTGTTTGCTTTTAAGTTATCTTCCTTATTTTTGTCTTGCCTTGTTTTGTTATGTGTTTTTTTACTGCCATGTATTTTGTAAAGGACTTTGCAACCGTGTGTAGGTGATTGCTATAGAAATAAAGTTATTGTTGTTGTTATTATTATTATTATTATTATTATTATTATTACTATTATTAAATATTACTGTATGATGCAGTATATGTTTCTGTAGAGATTTGCTCACAGTATATGATTTGCTCTTGGATAAAATGTTAAGAGTAATTAGGGTTCACTAAGTACAGTTTCTATGTCCCTGTCCACACTGCTTCATAACAGTAATTAAAGTACACTTCTCATTGGTTATTTTTAGGGCTGGGCAAGTTAACTCGTTTTAATCGAGTTAACTCAAGTGATGAGTTAACTCGATTAATTATTTTATCTCGCATTAACTCAGGTTTGATTATTTATTGTTTTATTGTGAAAGTCAGGTTTTTATTTTGTGAAAGTCTGTTGCTGACTGCTGCGGAACAGGAAAAAAGAAAATAATTGGCGAATAAACAACTATGGATAAGGGTACGGAGCTTTTACATGGCCATTTTCATTTTAAAGTTCTTCCAGACGGCGGAGTCGACAGAACCAAAGTAATTTGTAGCCACTGCCAAGGTGAATTTTCTTTCACCGGAGTACTTGCACTCTAAAATATCACCTAAATGCAAAACACACAGTTGATATCAGCAAATCACTCAACGAAACAGCGAGCGGAGCGAAGCTTCGGCAGACTACGTTAGACGCAGGGAGGAGTATACATTTTTCATAACGAAGAGGATAACATTAATGCCCTGGCAGTGGCATTGAGCTTTAATTTTGTATTTGCTTTGATAACATTGTTAAGTTAAGATTTACGCTGAATATTTTATTTAACTGCTACTGTATTAAATGCTGATGTTAAAAGTGTTTGCACAACAAATGTTATGGCACTTTCGTTCATATGGAAAACATTGAAAATAAAATTGCGCTATACACTACTTTTTAATTCATTATTGGATTTTGCGTATACAAATGCGATTAATCGTGATTAATCAGGGAAATCATGCGATTAATCGCGATTAAAACTTTTAATCGTTGCCCAGCCCTAGTTATTTTGCATCACACTCTTCTGCTCATGTATCTAAAGTCTTACCTCTGTTGAATAAAGCCTGAAGTCTGTTTGTGAGCTGAAACTTTCCATTCTGTGTTTACACAACCACACTGTAGAGGAGAGACAACAGGAGGTCACAATATGTCCGTCTTAAATCTACATTATAACTTCACACTCTGTCATGTTCAAGTGGCAGCAGCAGAAGGCAACCGTTCCCAAATCTGGAATTTTAAAGGCTCTGTGAGTCAGATTTAATGGCATCTCACAGTGAGGCTTCAGATTCCAACCAAATGAAAACCCTCCATCTCAGCCTCCCTTTCCAAGTGTGTGACCTTCAGGTAACACGCTGCTTTCAGACATGCACTGTACTCAGAAAATGGTAAATGGTAAATGGTCTATATTTATTATGGTGCTTTTCTAGTCTTGATGACCACTCTAAGCGATTTAGGATCCAGGATCCAATTCTTCAGACTTTCCCCAGAATTAATTACTGAAAGTCTCTAAACATATTTGTGTCTTGAGTCAGTGTTTGGTTTGGACCTGCTCTTCATGAAGATATAAAGGTCTCGTTATGAGGCAATGTAAACACAAAGAGTCTTATTTTCAGGTGATAATACACTGATGAAAACATGAATGAAATCATGAATGAATAGTATTATTCACTCAATTTCTGCATAAGGTTGCCTATAAAATAACAACTGGACCTTAACAACCTTGAAATTCTGTTGTAGAAAATATAATGAAAACAAATAAATAAATCAAAAGGTCAATAGAAAAGTCTGAAATATCTTATTCATTATTTGAAACCATAGTGTATATGGTTAGCACCAAGGAGGTCAAATATAGGCCTGTTTGTCTGATGTTCCTGTTGTTCTATGGAACTCCGATATAGAGATTTTTATGGATTTCCTGTTTCCTAATAAAGAGTAGGAGTCCTGCTTCAGTGCTGCTGTTTAGCAGCCAGTTCATGTAAGAAGAGAGAGATCAAACCGAAAAACTGCCCGATTTCCAATGACTAAACCATTGTTCATCCCTCCTGGTGTGGGAACATGGTTTCCCTTTCACTTTTGTTAGATTTTTTTTTATCCACAACATTTTAAATAGATGCATTCATTCATCTATTATCTTTACTGGGTCTTGGGGGAGCTGGAGCCAGTCCCAGATGACACTAAGTCAAAGGGGGTCATCCTGGACAGGTCACCACAGGACCAACATACAGAGACCAACAACCAGTCACACTCACATTTACACCTACTGTCAATTTAGAGTTTCAAAACTAACCTGATCCTGCTTAATAGATTTGAAATATATATTTAAATATGTATCTGTATAATTAGTATTCTCATATACTGTAATAGCTGACAAGGCAACAGTTCTCTGAGCAGAGTGTTAAGAACTGGGCTGACTTGTCCAAATGAGAGGGGAACTTTATCAAATGCAGATGCTTCCACTCAGGCCATGAGAGGTCAGTGGTTTGGTTTAAATGATGTGAATCATATGCATCTTAGTGTCACCAGAACTGTCACCGTCATCCAAACATCACATGAAGGAATCTCATATCTGCTGTTTGTCCCTCCAGTACAGTGACACACTTCCGGCATAACTGAAGCTGGTTTACAAGACTCATGGAGGAGCACATTTTACCAACACTATGAACTATTTTGATCTTGCACCCCCTGGTGACACTGTCCAGAATTTATTGAGCTGCTGGCTGTTGAGAGCACCAACTCCAGTTTTCTTTGATTTTCTCACATTGTGTGTGAAAACTCATCAGTGACCAGACAGGGAGCTAAACTTGGGTTAACAGAATAACTCTGTCCCACCTTAATTATTTGGAAACACTATCAAAATGAATATAAATTATATTTAAAATATTAAATCATTTACATCTTTGACAGCAGTCACCAGAGGCAGTGTAACCAACACTGAGACTGGGAATAGACAAAGTTAGTTCTTTTGTTTTTTCTCTGGTATGATCATATGAAATGATAGATTATAAGATATACAACATTATGGATCAAGCTTGCTTGTGATAGGTTGTGAAAGGGTCTCCTCTGTTGTGTTTCTTCTTATTTGTAAACAGATTGTGGAGAATCTGTTTCCTCAAGTGTCTTCTTCTATTAATACTAATGAATGACAGTTATTTTTCAGAATCAAGAAATCAGTTTAAAGTCAGTGGATGTGACAAAGACCTGATTTATTGACAGTTAGGTACTGAGACAAAGCAGTTTATGATGCTCCAAGTGACTGAAGCTGCTCAGTATGCATGTGAGGTTTGGTTTAAAGTGCCTCTAGAATCCATTTGAACCCTCCACCCGAGGACATCCACACTTTTTATCAAGGGCGACTGAACAGCACGGCAAGCTCCTGTGTGAGATGAAGCAGCAGCTTGGTGGGCACAGTGTTTTGTTGTTTTACTAATAGTAATGAAAAATGATATCCCGATGAAAAAAATATGACCAATAAAAGGATTTGAGCACAGGGGGGGAAGCAAATATTAGACATACTGGATAATAAACCTGGCGTTAACTCTTCATCTCAAATATACAAACAGTAGACTCCAACACATAGAATTACACTGACAAGTCTACACAAAATCATGAAATTCTATTGAAAGGTATATTGTGTCTGTAACACCCACAAGATGTGTGTAAAATGTATTAAATGCTGCAGTCACAGTACCGTGTCCATATCTAAAACCAGATTGATACACTTTTAAAATAGAGTGTTGAGATAAAAATGTTGTTACATGATCATTAACCAGCCTCTCTAACACTTGAGCTAAACAAGATAGTTTCGAGATTGGACGATAGTTATTGAGCTCATTGGGCCGACCCCCTTAAAGTAAGCTTATGGGGTCAAGCTTTTTTTTACAAATACCAACAATTTTCTTTCAGATTCCTTATTTAATTGTTGCACATTAAAAACACAATATTTATCAGTTATACTGTATTGTTTGAAAACCTGACATTTTTTCAAGTGTCTATATTGTTAAGGTACATACTGTACATCCTTTATGGTCAACTGAAAGATGGAAGACACCTCTCCACTACCTCCCACTATACAGAAATGATATGTTTGAGTCCACAAAACTTTTGGAGTTTCAGTAGTTAACAGCCTTGCAGCCATATCCAATACAATGGAAGTCATCGGTGACCAATTCTTTAAATGTATAAAACAGAAAAAAAAACTTCAGTCCGTAAGCCCTGACATTCATATTAGACTCAAAACAAGGTCATTTACACTGTGTTTTTTAGCCTAGTGTCTGTGCTCCCATTTTTCTGTGAACTATTCCTTTAAGGTGCGGTTTGCAGCTAGCAACCAGAGGGCAATTGAGACACTTTGGGAGCTGAATAATTCTATGCTCTGTGAACAACCAAAACCTTAAGAAGGCCTAAGAGATTTTGACTGACATTTTCAGTCTTCTAGTCACCTTATCATTATCCTGTGGCATAGCATTTCATTCATCATCCACTTTTCATGTTATGAGTGCCAAAAAAAAAAAACAAGACCAATTCAAATTTATTTGTAAAATACATTTAATCCCTTTATATTTGGGCAAACCAAAGTCTTCAAGAGTAGAGAGGGTTGAGATTTAAGTGGCAGTGAGGCCTGAGTGTGTTACCAGGTTCAAAATGCAGCAACATGGACAGACTCTGTCTTTTTTTGCTCATGATGTATTGAAGGTTTGATTTCCTCCCAGTCAGCACTGCCACTCAATCTTCCACCCTCTGTACTGACTCCTTTGACGACGTACCGGACAAAGATATCACAATACAAAGAGAGAGAAAAGGCATATATTGTCTTTTTACAGCCTTCATTATTTTCATTAGTACAATACCTCAGAGCTGTAAATATTACAAGACACTTTTTACTGCTTCTCAGTTTAAGTATGAAATGTTAACAAGACAAGTTTTTAGTTGGCAGACAAATGCTGTGATAATATGGAGGGTTACACGGGATAACAAGATGGTTCGATGTACGTGTTTATGACACATTGCGCCGCTGGGCAGTTATGCCCAAATGACAGTGGCAGATGGATCTAGAAGGAACAGACCTCAGCACCACGTATTTTTAAGCCCATGTGGTGAAAGAACACCCCATTACACTAAATAGTGTGCATGTTCAGTTGCCAGGTGGAGGCAACACTGTAGTGTTAATGTGCCTGCACTGTCTTCTACTACTACACACATCAGCACTGCTATTAGCCTGAGACTATTCAAAAAAAACACAAGAGCATAAACACTTGCAATATCAAATTTTACACAACAGCCCTGAAAAACACTGTTAATTTGTGAAACAGACAAATGTATTGACACGGGCGATGAATATGACTTGGTTACGTATTAATGATGAATTATAGTTAAGGGGAGGGATATGATGGAACTACAGCTGGGCCAGGTGAGAGTTTTTACTGGTCGACTCCAGAAGTCTCTGCACCTGGAAAAACACTTCCAGAGCACATTCTCTCTTCCCTCCAACCTTCATGCTAAACTAATCTAGTCACCCACTGGCTCTAGCTTTCAAATTTTAACCCCAAGACACGAGAGTGGTATGGACCCTCTCATCTTACATCTGATGTGGATTTGAGTCAAGACAGTGATCTGTGGGATGGGGGGAGTGCGTTTGTGTTACGTTCACTCCACATGGTGTGGTGAGGCCGATGCTAGTGGCGGACTAATAAACCATCATCTGGTTCAGTCTGGGGCAAGCTGAATTAGCAGAGTGCAGGAAGAATACAGGAGAAGAATTTACTGTAATATCCATGCTCATGCAGTCATAAAGCACTGTTAATATATATATTTATATACAGTTTATACATAACAGTGAAAAAAAAAACATCTATAAAACCAAGAATATAAGAGCATGTTCATAGGCAAGGAGGCAGTAAACAACTAACGAATCCCTAAAGGATTAAAGCACCAGGACTGGTAAGAGAAATTTATGTGTGACAGTGTGATATAATACGAATCTACTTATCAGATTAGGAGAGAACTGGTCAAATATGCAGAACAGCATCTGTGACTAACAAAACATTCGTCGACAGTGTCATGAAAATGCTCAATGGAGGGTGGTTTTTAAGTTGTCTTCTCAACCAGCTGACTAAATCCAGCAAGCAATATATATGTGAGGTTTCCTGCTTATAAAAGAAAAGATTGAATGAGACAGCGACTGCAACATCGACCTTCCTTCATTTGCACGTCTGCTGGCAGCCCCCCTGTAGCTTTAGTACACCGGGCTGTTGCGGATCCCGCAGCACAACACCATGCTGAAGATCATCTCAAAGATCTGAGAGGAGGAACATACACAGAGGTGATGGTTAAATATCCACTACAGAAAATCTACAATTTTCAGTTCCATCAAAGCAATATTCAAGTCTAAATAAGCACTACAGCAATCCAAATAAAACGTACAGCAATGGTTTGACATTCTGAGAAATATGTTTGGGTTTTTTTTTTGTATCAAAAAGACGATACTAATTATTTTTAGACTGGACTCATATGTACTGTTTATGTTGGGTCAATGCTTGACTGTGGGCGTGCCCAGCATTCCATGCCAGCACTTTTGTCATGCAACATAGCCGGCTTTCAAGCTACCGGGCCTTGTTAACCGTTAATACATACTCTAGAGGCCTAGAGGGTAATGGTTTTAGGGGAACTTACATCATGAAACGATTTATTGACAAACAACAAGACTCAAGGTCTTAGCCCTGCCCAACTGTTTGCTAAGAGACACTTGAACCACACAATTCCTTATAAAAGGAGTTGACTCTTTCACACATTCACAGGTAAAGAAAACACTCACCAAAGAGCCTAATGTATATTCATGTGCCATTGAAACCATTTACTCTTGTTTGACACTGAAATAAAACTTTTATGTCCAGGAACTAACAGCCTTCTAAAAATATGAAACTATATATCAGTGACCCCTTGAGTATGGAACCAGTTGGCCTGGGGTTAGTGACACTGACAACAGTCAAGTCAGAAAGTATTGTGGGAACTGATGGGTTTCTCTATAAACTTAAGGGTTGACTTTATTATGTTATGATTCGGCTATTAAACTGGACTGACCAAAATATATTTTATTTAGGGCTGTCAATTTTTACGCATGCCCAGAATGACCCGCTCCATGTGCCCATACACTCAGTTGCTCAGAGCGACACATACAGTGAGTTAATGTATATATCCGCCTTCTGTCATTTATCTTTCTGTTCCCACAACAATATACAGAGAAAATGGAGATTCTTCGGGCATTTAGCCATTTTTTTATCAGATTAATCACAGCTACTCTGTGATTTATCTGATTAAAAATTGTAATCGTTTGACAGCCCTAGTTTTATTACAACCAAATGTTAATTTTGCCATTGACCTTTGTTTGAAGCACTTTGTAACCTTGTTAAGATAAGGGCTATACAAATAAAGTTATTAATAATATTGAGCGACAAACGCACAGTGCCAAGGTTGATCATGTGTTCTCCAATACTTCATGTAGGGGAATATGACCATGTCAAATGTTGGAAACAAAGGCATCTGTGCCCAGGGAAGTAGATCATTACTGGCGCAGGCAGGAAATCTGTCTGTTAGTTGCTCTGGTTTACTGACATGATTTTATTTTCTGTTTAAGCGTTGGTAACATTATTTCCCAGTTTTGTGGCCATATGAAAGAACTGTTACTGTTGAAGTTAGTGTCAGTCACTGTATTGGTGTTTTAGGCTACTAATGCAGCTGAACCAGCATCAATTTTGAATGAGCTTTTTTATACATTGTACTTATAATAATTTATTCATTGCATTAATCAATGTGCAGCGTTGGCCCACACAACACTCATGTCCATGACTACGCGTCACCATGTGGTGGAGGTTAAATAAAACACGCTTAAGGTTTGACATCAGTGACGTGCTGCTTCATGTCCTCACCATAATAACTGCCACCACCAGAGCGGCGATACCGATCAGGTAAACCTTATCTGAGAACAGCTCATGGATCCTTTTGTGGCAACTCTGCAGAGGAAAAACATCAAAACATGAATTTCTGATTCAAACAACACTAAACCTTGCCTGCTCTGATTGAGGATAAAGACAAAAATAAGATCCATGTTTTAGTATTTAGGCATTATTCTACAGTCATAACTCTTTTTCAGTCAAGGCTGTAATCAGTGTATTATGCACATAAGCAGGAGTTAATAAGATAATTATTGATATCTTTTAAAACCTGTTTACAAAGACCTGCCTTATGAGATACAGTTGCTTGTTGAGATTTATGTTCTCACAAAGGACATGCGTAGTTTAACAGTGATGATGGAGGCAGATCAGTGTTTCTTTTCAGGCCCCTGACTCCGCAGACAGGTGAAACTGATCACATTTAAGTAACAGTTTGACATTGTGGGAAATATATTTATTCCCTTTCTTACCTAGAGAAGGATGAGAAGATTGAGACCATGCATGTAATGTAATGGAGCTCAGAACAGAGCAGATGAATTCAGCAGCACCGTACTCACGCTAATGAAATATTATATCTCGCTTTGATCCATACAAAACCATCAAAGTAGAACAAGTTTTGGTTTTCACAGGGAGCCATGAGCTGTAGCTGTTTCTTACTGAGACCAGCCAGGAGCAGTGACTTGACAGAATGCGGTCCAACACGTGACTCCTCCCTTAACCACAAATTGTTGTTTTTAGATTTCTGTTGTGGATGGAAATGTCCACTGAGCAAACACTGAAATTGTTAGAAGTTTGTTCTGTTGTGTATATATTTAACACACGATACGGACACATTTATTTGATTCAGAAGTGTTTACAGACCCAGGCTTCAAAACTTAACACCAAGATATATAGGCTAATAACTTCTCAGCTCCAGCTCTGCACACAACACAGATGTGTGAAAAGAATCAATCCTCTCACCTGACTCTGTTAGAATGTGAATAAGCACATTCTCTGTTGACCTGTTCCTGCATTAATTGTGTATTTTTAAGTATTGTGTTGGTTCCAAACGAATCATGTGCAAATTAATTTCAAACCAATTTAAGTTTTTATAAAGACTCTGTATGTCAGACAAATATTTCATTCCTCTCCCATCTGCAGATCAGATAACTTAAAATGTAAGTTTTGCTTACGTTCCTGCATAGTTGCTGCATGTGGTGATAAAACAGTTGAGCTTGAAGATGACACTTACATCGCTTATTTTACCGGCTGGGCAAATGGCAGTCAGGCCAACCTTGTCTGTGATGGTTGTCAAAATCGACGTCCCCATGCCTTTACCACAGCAGCTCAGCTGGAACACAAAGACAACATAGTAAGGATCCTACAAATGTGTAAAGCTCATTTCTATATGAAAATATGTAATTTTGCCTAATTTTTCATACATACTTTCATTCATGTGAAACAATATGAAAAACTAATAGCCTTATGAGATCCACACATTTTGAATTACAATCCATGGTACAGTATAAGGACATATGTCATACAGGACAACACAATTATGATCTCAGGGATATCCACTACAATCGTGGACCACAACCTCATCAGGTCACAACTGTATATTTCCTCTGATTTTATAACATATATGAGTAATAAGGATGGTATTTTTTTTCTTAGTCTTATGTTTATACTTTCATTTCCACTTGTGCAATAATTATGCATGACTCTGACGCTCAATGCTCTACTGCCATGTATTGTTCTTCAAAGTGTCCCTCTCTCTTGTCTACCTCATTCTGCAACAAGTACAGTTCCAAAGCAGGATCCATTACGTTTTTCGTATCTTATATTTCTCATGAGTTTCACATGTTTAAATTATCAAGTTTTTAGTTTTCAGAACTGTTGACCCAATTTTGGAGAAGCAGCCATAGGTCACTGACAAAAATGTATGTGGAAATGTAAAGCAAACACTTATTAGGAAATAGCAATGAATAGTAGGAGAAGCGTGAAAAGAAGGGCCTTTGGAGCCAGTAGCTTGTTAGAAAAAAAGCTATATCAAAGTCAGTGCACCGCTGTTGTTTAAATGATCGAATGTGTTTGATCATTACATAATATAATAAAATCTTATTAAAGACAAAATGCAGAATTCGAAATGTGACATTGAAACACAAAAACGGTGCTATTGTTGTCCCGATATTGTGTCAGTAGTAAACACAGCTCTGCCTTGTGGCGTGGTTTATGTATTACATTTCATATGTATCTAGGTCAGTTGCACACCTGTTGCTCCACTGAAGGGTTCCAGCCTTCACAGGGGTCTTTACTATTTATTTTTAGTTGTGCTAATTGACCTGACGACCTAAAGGAGATGGTTTTAACAAACATAACATAAATGATAGATTCTATATTTACCGTCTCATGGAACACCTTGAGCACAGAAGCCGTCTGTGAATTCTGTTCAGTGATGCTTTGATCCATGGCCTTGTCATACACAGAGTCATAGAAGTTGATCATCTCCTTCGACACCTGAAACAGAAGCAAGGATATTTTTGTGGGCTCTGACTCAAAAAGTAATAGTGTTGTTACCCGAGTTCAAGCTCAGATGTATAAAAGTCAGATTTAAGTATTAGTAAGAAATTATTTTTGTACTTGTTTGAAAAGGGACAAGATTGACATGCAACACACATCAAGGGCTTTCCAGGAACAGAGCATACATAACTGATAGTAAATCAAAAGTACAAAACGAAAAAAAATGTCATTTCCAGCAACCATCTGTTTGTATTAGGTAATACAGTCACAATGTGGGACATTGGATCTAAAAATCTTCTTCTTTTTTTTTATCCAGATGGTAAAAGGCATCTTTGAGGATTCTGGAAATGAGGTAACAACATGTATGGTAGATTAAGGTATAATTATATATATTCTTACAGGGTAATTTTAAAAAATTGCACTGAAAACCACATTGGACAGCTGAGAGATACTTTAATTTTACATGTATAAGCTCAGAGGTGTCAGTCATTTTAAAATGGGTTAAATTGGCCATTGAACCAAGACCGAGGGGCATTGGTCAGGATGGGGACCAAGAACCAAACCATGTGACTCTAACAGATGTCCTCCGCAGAGATTTAGAGAACCTCCTGGAAGGATAACCACTCTGGTCTGAACAAAAAAATTATTCGACAAAAAAATACTGAGTTAATGCCTTCTGAATACTTTTGTGAAAGAGATTTTTTTGGATTATTTTCATATTTGGATAAATTATTTTCATATTTTCAATTACTTCATTTGCTTATTGAGTGTACATTTCAGGGCAACATTGTACAAATATATTTATTTAAAATCAAATCAAGTGTATGAAAAGAATAAAGGGTCTAAATAATTTGTAAAGCAACTGTTTTTGTTGTTGTTTGGGCCTCAATGTTGAATAGCTATTTCATTTAGCATGTTTGTAGTCTTACAGTGTCTTTGTGCATGAAGCCCCAGATTCCAGCTGCAACTTCACATGCGAACAGGATGACCAGGCAGGCGAAGAACTGCAGGAGAGGACAGAAAAACACAAGATAATTGTGGAGATGTCTTGTAAAGAGTGTGTGTTATTAAGTATAATGCATTGAGCATTCTAAAGGTCTAACAAACATCAAGTGCACTTCTTCCCTGATCAAAAAAAGGAAAGCCGCTTCAGTAAAAGGTTATACATGAGGTATTGATCGCCACTAGATGTCGCACTAGCATCTGAACACAAAACAAATGCTTTGTGGCTACACTTCCCCTCCCTTCCTGTTCCAAACAGGGTGTTCCCTATACAGTCTATGGGTATTGTGAAACCCAGTGAAAACAGCCCCAAAAACACATACAACCGGAAGCACAGCTGAATAACCGCCTAAAAAAGTGTCTGAGCCTCTGTGTGAAAAACTTCCGTTTCTAAATGTGTGTTTTGAAAGTGCAGCGCTCACTCAACAGACCTGCATGATGGCTAGAGCCCAGTGCAGAAATAGGGCTAATATTGGGTGACGTGTTAATGATTTTCAGATCCTTATGAAACCACCATAGCATAATATAGTCCACTACAGTGTCTGCATACTGACACCACACTGCAGACGCAGGGAAAATGCCCCTACTCCTGTATATATTTTTGTAGATAATCTAATTTTAACCCTGTAACACAAGTTTTTAATATGATATAAGACATATAATGAGCATAAAAATCCGTCAACACCATTGCAGAGTATTTCTATCTTCTGTACTGTTTATGATGTTCCAAAAAAACTGTATCAGGGTCTCATATGTCATATTTAATAACGTAATTGCAATAACCTGCAGGGTGGGGTAATGGAAAACCTCTGATAATGCTCATTTCACAGTAGTAGTATTATGAGGGTTATCAGAGAAGTCAGTGAAGCTTAATGTCAGTATGTCAAAGACAGCCAAGGTAACGGGTGATATATTCAATACTCTCCGTTACTCCCTCTAGAATAAATACAGGAAAGTAACTCTATCGTTAAGGGGTTTAAACAATGTTAAGAGAGGAACTTATTATTACGTATTTCAAACTCAGCATTGTTTGCAGCCGTGTTCTAAAGTCAACTTGCAGTCGTCTTCTTCCCTGACTTTGTAGGTACTATCCTGCAAATCTTTATCAGTATAATATGGTAAAACCTTGGTCTGTGTGTTAAATCATCAGTGTGTCGTCATTTGTGCAAGACAAAACACCACCAGGACACACTCATTGGCAAACAATTCCATGAATCTACTAGGAGTGTAATACTCCAGAGGGAACCTTTAAAGGTGATAGATGTGATTGTGACTCACAGTTCCCAAAAGACACTGAGACTCCTGGATGGCGCCATAGCAACCAAGGAAACCGACCACCATCATCACTGCACCGACAGCGATCAGGATGTGGACACCTGGACAGACAGACAGATAGATGGACAGAAAACATTGACTGATTAGTATCCATGGCAACACACATACATGTACAGGTTTTGGAAACCTTCACATTCTGCTACTGAGAGAAGAAGTTATCAGCTATAAAAAGGATGGAAACTGCAAGGGAAGCTGTGCAAAAAAACCCCAATGAGTCATGATCCAGTTCTGCTCACAGAAAGTTGTTCTTGTTTTCTTATTCAAAGTATGCATGCTTTATAATTCAACTTCTTTCTTTTTTGTCCTTCCCTCGTGGTTATACCATCAGATGACTGCAGATTAAGATTGTGTGGCTAATGAAGGGAGTGCAGCATGGAAAGAAAGCCGTGAGAATGTACTGAAATGTCTTCAGAAACAGTCATTAGTCTTAGGTCTGTTCTTCTCAGGAGGTGTGTGGTGTAAATGTTTTCATTTAAAGCAGGATGGAAAGATACAACTGGAGAGGAGATACAAGGTATTATATAATTGCTGTTCTGTGGGTTTTTGATATAAATTCTAAGCACATATAAAATGATCTCATACAAATATTTATTCTTTCTGAATTTGTTCAGAAACCTGTATTGGAAAGCCTGTGAGAGAAAAAAACATCACAGAAAATCACTTCACTTTTCCCCCTTTGTTTTAAGACCAATCGGCTGTTTTAGCAACTTTTACTCATAAATGATGGCTCAAGATTTTCCTACATTTTTAAACAGGTTTGTCCACGCAGCAGTTTATTTTCCATTCATTGCAGTAAACATGAAAAAAACCTTCTACTAACAGAGTAGCAGAGTGCTTAAGTGAGGTCATTTATTACAGTGATTACATCTGGTTTTAATGCTTTTGAACGCGCAGACACATTTGAGAAGTCAAACTCTAATTGGTGGTGCATTCATGTGCTGGTCAAAGGCTCAGAAATGTCAGATATTCGTGTAAGCTGATGATGAGTGTTGCTTCAGCCAACAAAATAAGCAAACACGCCCATGATGAAGAGGAAAATACGAACTTAGGAGCCCTTTCAAATATAATGGCGCTGTACTAATGTAGAGGCAAGAGGCTTCCTTTAACATAACCACAATGACAAAATAAAATCATAATTGAGCTCAAGGTGTTTTCAATAATTTGAGATATTCTTAAACTCAACTAATATTCATGGTGTTTCATAATTTGATTCATGTATTTTTCATATAATTTATACCACTGTGTCTTTTTCTATTTGATTAAGATTGATAACTTTTGGGCTTAAAAAATAACAAATCACCCAACTCAATTCAATCCATCTTTATAATAATAATTTCTGGTGAACAATGAATAGCTGAAGTACTAATGTGGACGTCAGTCAGGTTGTGGATGCAGCTCTCTCTGTCGTCAGTCTCAGCATCATTACTCCTGCTTGTCAGCTCAGACAAAATTCGATTGTAAACCACTAACTGCTCCTGTACCTCGTATACATCATCTCCCATCTCTTTTCTACCCACAGAGCCACTCACATACTCAAGCTAATTTATAAATTGATATCTTGGCGTCTGACCAAGTGCTCCTTGACACAGTTGCCCTGCAAGGCTGTTTGGCGATCTCAGCCTCTCCCTCTCTTGCTACACCAACACCCTTCTATCCTTTCTGTATAATACAGTTGCTCATTCAAAATTATGCTCGCAATAATTCCATTTACTTAAATTTATTCTTCTGTCCGTCTTAATTTAATTTTCTCATGGATCCACCCTTGCTTCTATCCATAAGGACTTCTTTATCTCCCCCCTTTATTCTGAGGAGGAGCTGATTGCCATGAGATGCTGCAAACAAAGACTACATGATGTGCTATCATGGAGGAAGTGAGTAGTGATAAGAAATGGTTCTGAAAACGTTTAGCTATTGAACCTTAATCAGAATGTGCTTTTAATCTGTATAGCTCTATAAGTGTAAGTGTTGTTGAACCTAAGTGCCTCTGGGATGTCTGAAACCCCAAACTCCAACACAATTTTGAGGTTATACTTAATGGAGACAGAGGGATGTGTGTTGAGATGTGCGGTCGTGGGCCTTACATTTCATCTGCGAAAAAGGCTCAACAAAAGCAGCACATTAACTAGCAGACGCTTTAAGGTGCTGTACTGAGCCTAGGTCAAGCGTGCTTTAGAAGTAGCCAGAGCCCACTACACAAACAAACTTGATTATTGAGGAAAACAGACATGGGTAAACTTCATGCCCTGTTCATCTATCCTGAGTGATAAGATCACAGGTGGACAGCTCTAAGTACATTTATGAACATGCAGTGAGGACAAAATAGCGATCTGATCACTCAGACCAAAATTTGACGGTGGTCTGGGACGTATGTAGTCTCATTCTTTGAGATGTTTGAATCAAAATGTGTCCTGGGCAAAATTGAAGGACCAGCTACTCAGCTGACGTCTTCTGACCTGCTACAGTTTCATAATGAACAAAAAGTTTTTTTTATCAGTTCAACTGTCAGAGCAGGGAAGTGAGATCTACCCACAAATGATTACTGGTGACGGATTCTAATGCCCGGTGCGAAGTGAGATACTTGGAGCTGTCTACTTGTGATTGGATCCTCCCTGCAGAGGGCCACAGACTTGTGTGACATAAAAAAATAATAAATCCTGCTGAAAAGCTTTCTGTGTAGACATGCAGTTAGAGGGAAGATTGTGTGCCAACTAAAGTGTGCACTGTTTTGTTTGTGTAATTCATTACACCATCTTCTGGTAGATTACAGGTATTCATGGAGATTCTGAAAGGCTGGAAATGAACTAAACTCTTAAGAGTGTACAGCCATGTTTGCAGCTCTGGGAGGCTGTACTTAGGCACAGTGAGGCTTTCAGCTAAGTATGCTAACATTTACTAAACAGCACTAAACACCAATTACAGCTGAGACCAACAGGAATGTCTATGGGTTTGCAGGTATTCATAAACCAAAGTATCAGAGAACACATTTTGACTTGTTGATGGAACAAAAACAAAAGTCAATACAGGATCAATATCACAGTTTGTTCAATTGTGTAGATGAAACCTTGGCCCCTTAAAGGACAAGAGAAAGCAAACTCATTGGAAGTAATTTTTTCTGGACCATGAATGTCTGACCTCATGGCAATTCATCCAATATTTTGGAAGATATTTCACTCCGACACAAAAAATTTACAGCAACTGAACTAGTGAGTTTCTTTGGCAAAAAAAAGAAAGGCATTATTTCAAAGTCTGCTTTTAGTTCTTTTAAACATTCCACAATTTTTACCAGGGATGGAGTTTGCACTGTCGTCATGGATGAGGCAGGTCACATATGGGAAAGAAATGTATATATTACACAAAAGACTGTGTGCCAATGTATATTTGTATTTTTAGAGATTCATCAAATATTAAAAAGCTGTTTTTGTCCTTTATAACAAGCAAGAAACCACATCCACCGTTGTTTTTTAAGTCAGCCAATACAGTTGGTTTGGATCCATTAGGGAGTTTCCCTAAGGTGATGAAGCTAAAATATCAATGAAAGTCCAAATATTTTCATCCAGATGCAATTAGCTGATTTGCTGAAGTCATCTGACTATTGTTTACTATACAAAGCCTTCCTCTCTGTTGCTTCCTGTTCCCTATTACATTTTGGTAGTATATTATGTATACTGCAGTCCAACCATGTAAAGACGCCCACAATTCTGACTTGGAATTGTGGTGAATATAGCCAAGAAAAGACCTTTACGATGGTATTTTATTGAGGACACTGAAAGACTTCAGCCTGTCAACAGCAAACTCATGAACACATTACATTTACATGGTATTATACTATTTATATTATTATGACCTTCAAGTCCTCATTATGAGGACGTGACATGAGGAAAATCATTAAATAACTTTTGACAATCTCTCTTCAATGTAGGAGGAGGTAAGAGGACACATATTTGTCAGTTGTTTAAATACAGAACTGTAAGCAGAATATCTTGTATTCAAAACAAGTGTTAAATATGTTTGGTCTGACAGAAGTTACACGATTGAGGCTTTCGCATTGGTTTTCATCGCACAACTGAGTCAGGTCTGTTATCTGATTTAAACCGAAACTACCCATGGCCAAGATTAGCCATTCTTGTGACACTCGCTAACTAGGTCACAAACATGTTGGGTTTTTTCAACTGACAAATTTTAAGTTGGGCCTTTTCGGGGAACAGATTTCAGTGATACTCAGCGTAGTCAAAAGTATATGTAGCATAGGTTTAATTCTTCAGAAAAGCAAGAGGTTGGTCGCCATTTACTAATTGTGAGTGGGTAGGGGTGAGAGAAAAGAAAAGGAGATGAAGGAGTTCATATTGAAAAGTTCCTGGCAGCAAGAGACAAAGACAGGGGGAGGGGAAGGGAGGAAAATAAAGGGCCAACACAGTTAAAGGAAGGGAGGGGGAGGGAAGGACTAAAGGAAAAATGAGGAGAAGTGAGACAGCGCGACTGGAACCCTAACCACAACCAGATGGGGAAGTAATGGGCAACGAAAGTGGAAAGAAACCGAGCTGAGTGAAGGAAAGGAAAATTTCAAAAAAGGAGGGAAGAAGAGGGGTGGGGCCGGGGAGGAGGGGGTGGCTTGTGAGGAATTCTTTCCTGCACCAACTGGGCTGTTTCTCCCCTTCTTGGGAATGAGAGGGAGGCTTTATGTAATGGGTAAGATGTGATAACTGAGTCTGTTTCAGAGAAAGTCCCTTAGTTGTTCCCCCCTTTTTCACTGAAAACAGCTATGCAGCCTCAGAGTACGACAAAAACAAAGTTGCAAAACTTCCCTTGGGTCGACTGTTTGAGACGGTCCCGCACCACAGCACCGAACGTCTGCCATCGAGTGAGTCAGTCAGTGAGACAGTGTGTGAGTCACATTGGAGAGTGCTAGGAGTTTCCGCAATTTTTTTCCGTAAAGTGCACCTAGTGACAAATCTACAGTATGTCAGATCACATGTGGCGTTACAATCGTCTCCTGTAATCACTTGTAAACGGATTTCACTTCCTCGCTTTATATGCAAATAAACACAGCATTTCTGTCCCCAAAGACCAAATCATTTTGTTTCTTAGCCCGACTACGGATATTCCCAATATCAATCTGTTTGTGTACAGGCACAGCGGACATCAGCTGACCACAGTTCGAACGCCTCCAAATGTGGTTTGAGGTCTTAAACCTAGAGCTGTCCACTTATTATTGTATCTCCCAGAACAGATGCTCATTCCCGCTCTAAGCAGGTCTATTATGATTAATGTTAAAGAATGCATGCTGGTTAGGAACCTTGTTCAACTTTCGCTGGTGCTGAAGAATGTTCCAATATCACGTGACATTAAAACCTTGTAGGAGCAGGGCAGCTGTAGTTTTCTGAGTCAGGGGCTGTGGTCACTGTCCTCCTGCTGCACAGACTGGGCAGTGGGCACCACCTCTAGGACAACTGAATTTTGTCCTACTTGGCTTAAGGCTTCTCTGACACATATTGTCACATGTAGCTTGTTCTTATCAAGATCCTTGATCTCATATCTTTTCCAAAGGGGATGTCATTTATTTGATCTTCTCCCTTTTGGCAATATTTTGTTTTAGTTCAAAATGTAATGTCCTCATTTCTTTTCATCCTCCTAGTTATATCCCACTATGGTGGCCCTTATTTCTTTGTTGAAGAGTATATGGTTCTCAATAAAACATAAAAAATGAATCTTTCTACCAGTGTAGCTCCAGCAGGTTTTTCATTACCTTTCACTCACACACTTTAATCCTCTGTCCTAGATGTTTTCTAACTTTTATGTATGACCTGAAAATGTCTTCATACTTTTATGTATGACCTGAAAAGGATTTACAACAACATTTAGGGCTGTGGGGGATAAGCCATTGTTTTGAGTTAATCGATTACTACAGGAGGTAGAATGCGTCTGGCTTGACTTCATGTCCAGTCACTTTACCCTGCCAGCTCCTGAACAAAGTCTGTGTAATGTCTGAATGAGCTGATGTGTGAATAGAGCAGGTCATTATCCAGATGATGCACAGCAAGTCAGTGGGTGTGTTACAGAGTATTTCCAGTAATGCAGGACATGTCTCACGCTGAATATCTCTGATTGTGAAAAACAGGAGCTCTGGACAAGATCTAGACCTGATTTGAACACATTCCGAGTTCTATGTGAAAATGGCTGAGAAACCCATTCTGTCACTTGTAAGTTTCTTTCTACGGGATGTTCTTACATGCAAATAAAGCCAATATCTTACCACAGCTGTTGTCCTTAAATTATATGTGTAGCGAGTTTGTCAGGCGATGTGATTATAAAATCAGGATTGTGCACAGCCTGTGCGGAGCAGAAGCTTGGAAGTGACTCCTGTTGTCTTAATGGGTCGCCTCTCAGTCTCTATTTCACACTTGTTCTGTTGTCTGACTGCAGACAGTGAAAAGCATGTTCATTGGATGGGTTTTATTGTGACTTCAGCTGTATTAAATGAGTGTGTAAGTCAGCACAGGGAGTCGTAGAGAGTAGGCCAGATCACAAATGACGCCATGAAACTTCTTGTGAACTTGAGTATTGTGGTTCAACGACCAATTTAACTTCATTGACCAAACAAAGTCCAGCCATAGGATTTGGCCAAGTGTTGTTTCTGTAGCAATAGTACCAGACTTTTACCCTCATTTTGTGTAATAAAACCATCCTGCATTTTCCTTTCTTCTCCCCTTTCACTTGTCTTCTCCCTCAGAAGCAACAGGCGAACAGTAGAGAACTACCTGCTGTTGTTGAAGCCGGTTCTGAGAGTTGAATAGGGAGTTGGTAAGTTTTTTTACAGAGTCATATGATGAGCTGTGTGTCCTCTGTCAGACCCGGTCACAAGTAGCTGGTGATGTGGTTGAGGCGTGGCAGCCCCACATAATCATAATGGTTTTCACACCAGCTTAACAGTCTCGCATCCAGGTTACCAGGGGTCAGCTCTGTAAACCCTGCACTGTACGTGCATCATGAATTTAAGGTTAATGTTTAATGAGTTTATATGTCAGCGGCTGTATCAAATGTTACCAGTTGTTGTAAATGGCTTCAGATCCAAATAAGGAACATGGCTCCACATCCGTTCTGATTAAGATTAAGATACATTTATTTGTCCCAAACACATGCACAGACATGCACAAGCACACTCATGCAAGGAGGGAAATTTAACCTCTGCTTTTAACCCATCTGGTGCAGGACACACAGAGCAGTGAGCAACCATGTACGGCGCCCGGGGAGCAGATGTTAGGGGAGTAAGGTGCCTTGCTCAGGGGCACTAGACAGGGTAGGGAGAATCCTCTTGGATTTTTGGACAGATCAATCCAGGTTCGTCTTTTTGTTGTTTCTCCGTGGAGTCGAACCAGAGACGAACCAGAGACCTTTTCTGCCCATAGTCCAAGTTTCTGCCACTAGTCCACCGCCTCTCCAAAATATATGATTGACAGCCATTAGTCTAATCAGGGTTGAAAGGTGGTGACTTCAACTGCTGTGGAGTGTAAGATAGTGTAGCACCATCATGGGGGAATAGTGTAGGACTCACTGTAAGACTTATTGACAAATTATTTTTGTGTGCAGCACACACCCCACACCAAGCAGATCTGGGCACAGAGAAAAATTAGCTGGAAACTGTTTGTCAAAGCTTTTGCTGGAGCTTAAAATTGGAGAACTTGTTTTCTTCTGATTGGTCGGACAATCACTTGTGTTACTTTAGTAAGGAACAAAGGGCCACACGAACAGCCTTTAATCTGTTACCTTTGGCAGAAGGGAAAGACTATCGGTGAACTTTGCGTTTGGAAACCTAATGCACACTGTGGTCTAACTAATTTATCATTTACTCAATGTTTACTTGGTGTCAGTGTCCAGACCAACTGACATCAGGTCAAATACGTTGTTTGTTTGGCTACATTTAGTTAAAACTCATGACCAAAGAGTCAATCTTTTAATTCATTATATGCATGTATAGAATGTATGTAATTAATTCAAACTAAAGATTTTGTGTACAAAGAGTAAGTTACAACAAAGTAAATCTCTTTTCAAACATACATATAATACTATGACAGCTATTTGAAATATTTAGCAGTTCAAATAAAAAAGACGTTTAATTAATTTATAATGAATATCACAGTGAGGTTTAACAATAGAGTCTTGTAGATGAAGGATATACACTTATGTTCATTAGTTGGTAATGTAGACCTATCATTTTAACTTAAAGGAAGTGATGTACCACTAATGGTTTCAGGATACAGCTGTGTTGTTCCTATGGGAAGTTTCCTTATCGTGTGACTGCATTTCTTTACAACGACGTTCATCAATGAGGCTCCAATGAGTAATATGGTTAACACAACTATAATATAGAAGTGTGGTCTGTTGCATTGATCAGAAAATCTGTCAGGGTTAACATCAACTTTTGTTTTGAAACTTATGTTGGTGTTTTGAACACCCTAATATGAGCATACTGTATAGGCATGTATTTTTTAAATAAATAGAGTAGCCCCTTAAATATACAGCGTTTTAAGAGTTGATGCGAGAAGATAGTTCTTTGTTTTTTAAACCCATAAGGCAGTTTTCCCTCTAGATTAGTTAAATGTATACACTAAAAGCATCATTGAAATAACTAAATAAACTAGGAGAGCATTTCATTTTACTAAATCCACAGAGTAACTATGTTGACTGTGTCTGATTAGTGGACAAAGCAGTGCCTTCATGCGGAAGTAATGCAAATAAACAAAAAGCCAGAAAGACATACTTTGAACTTTGTGAGTGTTTGAGAAGAGATTCTCCATTAGAGAAAGATACAGTGGGGAGACAGACAAAGAGAAGGTATGAATTAGACACATACTGATGTAGAAGGTGCTGGGGGCCTGGGCTCCCTCAAATTTCAGCTCCAGCAGGTTGCTTGTCTTGGGGTCGTGTCTCAACCACAGGGCCACGCCCAGGATTACTCCTCCTGCAAGCTAACACATACAACACAACATGTAATTAAATTATTGTATATTTAATTCAGTTAATTGCACAACATTCTGCTAAACAGAAACATAGTTTTCCATTCTTTCATCACATTAAATACGTGAGGTTCTGTTCATATGGAAGCAAGCCAAACAAGTTGGATGTAAAAGGGATATTGAGTTACTGTTAACTTAGAGTCTGAAAGCAGACACACAACTCTGCTGCTAGATGAAGTCGTTTTGGTGTCTAGTATCCACCAGCCGGATGCACCTCTTAACATGAAGTAGCTTTATAGACAGCATTACTTATTCTCATCAGTGTGATCAAAGAAAATGACAAGAGAGCCCCAGCTCCGCTCATTCTGTGCGTTTTTTCTTCTCACTGGCTTTAGGACACACAAGCAGAGAAGAGGAGGGATAGGGATATTTTGTGACAATACTGTGGGAATTACACTTCTTTCATGGTGTTAGACAGAGCTAGAGCTGGATGGTTTAGCTAACCTGGCTTTCTCTCGTGTTATCAAAGAAAATGCAACACTGCTCAACAACACCTCCCAATTAGGCCGGACATTTATCGAAACTGATATTTATAACTCAAACCAACCTCATTTTGCTCATGTCAGTTAATATGTTAATTCCTTACCCAATGCGAGCATTCATGAACTGTCAGGTTTCCACTTCGTTCCGTGCTGCATCCCCCTGATTCATTTTTGGCAACGTTTGGCAAACCTTCTCAGTTCAGTAAACCTTTATATTTAACTCCTCCTGTCAGTTAAGTATAAGTAATGTAAATCTACACACAGGTTACAATCAAAGCAGTCAACATGAGGAACTCTTTGTTCACTTTTATCCTGACATCACCTACCAAACAGTTTCCTCAGGGAAACCTAGCACATTTTGCAATGTAACTTTGTTACTGAAATGTATTGTTCTTTAGGCCTTCCTGAGCCCATTTGTTTAGCCCAGGACAAAGAAATCCTATATATAACTAGAGTTAGCATTCACCACAACCGGCACAACCATCACTACACACAGCAGCAGTAAAATAAACCACTGTCCAGCACAACACACACCCTTCCGCGCAATATGAGTTTGGACTTTTTTAATATACATCTGATACTTGGATGTTAAATAAGATAATTTGGCCAAATAGAATAACTTAATTTACTAAAACTTTTTTTTAAAACTTTTTAAAAACTTTAAATAGCCAACGCTTGTTTCTGGGAAACGATCTGGGGAAAAAAAACAAAAAACAGGCCGAGTCATCCCGCTCCCTCCTCATACTCCTCCTCTAAGTGACGTCCATTCCAGAGCTAAGGCCAGCAGCTGCCTAGCAACCAGATAACAAAACCATAACTGGCAAGAGCATTAAAATTCAACACATGCAGTCATGCACACACATGCACACTTTAAGTGATCTCCCCACCTACCACATGACTTACCACTGAGATGAGTCACTGACGTACATGAAGGCACATGAAACTAGATTTTTTTGAGAGGTGTAAGTAACAGTATTTTATAAATCCTGACTGGAGGGAGAACCGAGGCAGGACACAACTGAAATTCATTATCTCAACAAATGTAACTAGGCTAAGGGGTAGAGTCTTGGTTCCAATTTAGTTGCAGCTTCAAGGACACCCAGAAGGGAGTGACTCACACAGACACAGATATCAATAGCCAGTAGCTTCTTTAAGAAGGAAATAAACTAGTTAATCACAAATCCATAAGATGGCCTTTGAGACGTAGTCGCGGAATAGGTCGTTTGACATCTTTAACTGTTTTGGTCTGATCTAAGGAGGTTAAATCCCTCAAAATTGAATGGAATTTGCTGGAATTAGTCAGAAGACTCATGACCCATGCTGAAAATACATGCTAACAAGACACTGTCTTTGCTGCTTTTGACTGAGTGGTCTGATAGAGCTGAAGCTGAGTGACACGGTATTTTATTGAACAGTACATTTTGATAAACTACTTGAATTAAATACATTTTTAAAGCAAATATTTCTAAATACCATGGTTACAGCTTCCTAGTCGTAAAAATGTTTAGTCGTTTATGATAATAAACTGACTACCACTGATTTTTAAACAGTAAATCTGAAGATGAATACCTGACTGAAACTAACTAGTTGGTTTCAGCCTATAATCCAATATTGTAATATTGCACAAAAGTGCATTTTGTAGCAACTATTTTTAACTGCAGATATCTTGACATATCACAGCAGGAAAAGCAGATTAAACTCATGTCATTAATAATGGCTACATTCAATTCGGGTCTTTAGCAACAGAGCCCTGGCATTGTGCATGCACTGGCTCAGCTTAGTGGGAATTTTTGTCCGTGTTGTCTGACATGAAAATTGGCTTTTGAAAAGGACTAATCTGTCAAACCTCATTCAGGCTTCATAATATAATTTATCAGATTTGAAATACATTACTCAGCCAACGACAAAGGTGTTCTCACTTATCTCTCCGTTTTTATGCTGTAACCCAAGAAGAGGTACACAACCTGATCTTAACCTCAGAAAAGACCAAATCAACCTGACTGACTGAAAACATCTATGTGTTGCATTAACAAGCTGGGAGATCACTTTTATTGTGAAGGTTGTAAGTTGTTGGTGGGGAATCTCCAGAACTCAGTTGTTCTTCAAAGCCAAAACTGCATACTGTGAACGACTACATTTGCCACATTTTCAAACTAAAACAAGGTCAGCAGCAGTGTTTTCTAACTTCTCTGCTTTAGTGGCTACAATACGCTACACTGGAGTAGTGTGGATGCATCACTATATTGTCACCTGTGCAGACTTCACATAGACCTACATTAATTTCCTAATGTCTTACTCCAAGCAGAACTACTACTTGTCTAGCCAAAAACATTACCCATTACTACACTGAACCGAATGTATGCCTTTTCTTCAATTGAGGACACAGATTTTGTCCCCAATTGACTGGATTGTAATCTGAAATTTGTCCCCAATGCAGATGGTCTGCATTTCCTGGAAGGAGATCTCGGCTAATGTGGGTTTGCAGGTCGACGAGTGTACATAGCTGTGGAGGAAGATCGGGGACAAATTTGCGTGTGGCAAAAAGACTGCCACACACAAAGAAGGCGTCTCTAAGGTCGTCTTTGACAAAAGCGTTACTCCACCTAGTGTTCTGGTGGTGAATTGCGTTGCAACACGTGCAACCTTTGGAGAACCATAAATTAGAACAAGTCCATCGACACAACTGCGTGAAAAGGCGCAGCCGCAGTTGCAGAACCATGCGCCAGCTTTACGGTTAAACCCTTTTAAAAAACAAATGTATAAAAGAATGATTGCCATTTTACTTACGGGACTTTCTAGCGTGAAATATTGCCATAGTGCTGACATTTGAGCTAGTTTCCTGCAAACGCTACACGACCGGAAACCACATCCACGACGCTGTGTTGGATCTGTACACTATCGATTACTCTGCAGTATTGGAGGCATTTTTAATCTGGTACTGGTATCGAAATATCTCTACTAACAAGGTGCAACAGTGAAATGATACTGAAACTATAAAGTTGCTTCTTAAAAAGGCAGGTGGTGTGACATCGGCATGGCCAAAGTTTCCCTGCCAGCTCTCCCTCAAGTGTCTATTTCTGCCTACCAGCCAGAGCACAGGGGTTTGTAGAATGCTGGGCATGCTGGAGGAGGGGAGTGGGGGCTGGGTGTTGTCTGCTGTTCCTATAAAACTCCTATACCACCACACAGAGGCATCCCCCTCCTATCCACCAACCCCCACTTCGACCCCATGTAGCCTCTTAACCCTCTCAGTGTCCAGTGTGATTTATGGAAACAGGAGGTCTCCCATTTAAAGAGGCAGCCTGCACTGCTGGCTGCTCAGTAACGGCACATCGGAGTCAAAGCATCTTTACAGATGGACTTGACGTGTCTGCCCTGACAGATCCTTTCACAGAGCTCTTCAGAGCAGCCAATAAAACTAAAAGCCCTAATGTGTTAAAAAGAAAGACGGACCAAAAGGGATGCTGTAATGCAACACATTAAAGTCACTTTTCGGGTGTATTACTAACACTATATCCGGGTCTATATGTTTAACGCAACAGTAGAAAGTCCATCCCCTCCATGAACCAAGCAATCACATAAACAGATTAATACCCACACTAACTGAACTTGGTGTGATGAGAATATAGCATTTAATTCAATTCAGGGGGCTGATGGCAAACCAAATAGCAAGGTTAAAAACATAGCCTAATGAAATTAAAGAAACCAAATCGCAATACTTTAACTCTAACTAAACAAAGTCAAGAAAACTTAATAAACCTGACAACCTCAGCCCTGCTGGTTGCACAGGAACAAAAGCAGTCAGCATGGCAACAGGCTACAAACCACCCTTATGAAAGGGATGATAACATACAGTGGATGGGTTGTCATACCAGCAGTCAACAAGAAAAAGCTCAAGTTTTTCACCTAGTTTAAAAGTTCCGAACTTTCTTTCATAGTGGCACTTTACTTTGAACAGAGCCGGTGCCAGGTTGTCCCTGAGCCGACTGACTTGTGATGGCGATGCTCTTGGAATGGGCAGACATAATCCGGTACATTTCGTTCGACTCTGGTCAACTCTATTCTACTTGTTTTTCTTCCAGGAGCCAGAAGGAGAGGGCACAGTGTGTGGCCTAACACAAGACTGGATGGACTGTCTGAAGATCTAGAGTCTGCAAATTCCTGTTTGCTTTCACCCTTAACTATCTAGACATGGCAGTCAGTGTTGGTACTGTAGCTTTATTATTAACGCTGTGGTCTCTTACCAGAGGCACGGTCCTGCAATGGGTAATACAGAGCCAATTGGTCATCACAGTCGCTTTTCAACAGCAGCACTTAAACTGCCATTCTTCACTGATTATGGCTGTCAGGGGGGACGCCATCGAAAGTAACAGTATTTCCTGTCAGTCTCAAACATCCTTTAGAGGCTTGTTAGGAATACTACTAATGCTTGAATTAAAAGCATATATATTTAACCAATAAGAACAAAAGTATATAATAACAATTATCCTTGGTTTACAATCAATTATAGTTTAACACAATATGCAATACACTGGGGCGAATTGACCATATAATTTAGCCTACAATAATGACTGTTGTATCTGAATATGATCTAAAACTGGCTGTATTTATATTTTTATTCATATGAAAGCATTTCTATAGACATTTTTATACAATTAGATGTAAGGAAATGTAGTTTTAGCATGTTCATTAATTGTCAAGTAGGGCTATTGAAAATACAAAACAGACAGGGAGAAGAAATTTGAAGTTTAACGAAAAATTGCAAACGATGACGAGTCAATAATAATAACTTGGTTTAGTTTACTAGTGAAGATTACTTAGTTTAGTAAGGAAATATAGCAAAAATATTCTGTGGTTGTAGTTTCTAAGTCGTTGCTGCTTCTGTTGTATATTATGGAGAATTTAATATGTTTGGGTTTTGGATTGTAGCGAACAAAAACAAGACATTTGAACAGGGGACCTTTTGCTCTCAGAACTTAAGAGTTTGTAACTATATTAAAAGAGATCAATAAATAAAAAGATCAGTCAATAATGAAAGAAGTAACTTGTTGCAATGCTAACTAAAGTGTCTACAGCTGTCTGAGTCACAATGACGCAGCAAATGTTATGCATGTGTAACAGGACATCAGGACAATGCAACAGAGATTTACTTTTAATGCACCAGAACACGGGTTGTATACAAAATCTAACATGTGTAACAACATGATGAGTACAGCCCTTTGAGACTCTCCCCACTGGCTTCCTTATTTGTTAATGAGGCTATTTCTAAACTGGGAGACCTGTTTGGAACATGTCAGCCAGTGGCACTTTTAACACTGATGTCTTGTAAAATGCCTCGACCCATTCTGCATACGATTGTCATGAGTGCAGATCAAATTGATCAAGATCGTGTCATGTTTGTGAATTGTTGCAAACAAAACACACAATTAGCTGTCTCACAGTGATGACAGTCAAAGACAGATGGTACAATATGAGCTAGAAGAGAATGAACTTTAACATGGGCAGGAGAGACGATTTTCTGTTTCTTTTCACAATTGTATTGTGGCATAATAACTTGCTCTAGGTACATTTTATGTTTTTTCTATCAACAACTTTGCTCAAGACTGAGTAATTATTTCAATTTAGATATAGGTAATTATTACATGGATCATCATGAGATGTGGTTCAGACATTCATGGCAGCAAGAATCCTACTGACTTTGCATTTGGTTAGATGTAAGAATAAAGGATTTCTATTTTTCTTAACAGCACCATAGGTTTGACTTTAAGCTTTACCTATTGGGTGGCCTGCCATGTAATTAGATACAGACATTCATGTCCCTCTGAAGATGAAGTTATAACTAAGTGAGATTTTCATCCAGAGCCATCAGTAGGTTTATCTTATTATTGGTTCTTTGGTTTATGGCTAAATGCAAAACTTATACTTTTCTGACTTAGCTTTCTTTAAAAGGGTTGAGCCTCATTGCCTCTTCCATTGCTGTCAACCTCAATGCATGTTGACCACTTCTTTTATCACTTGTTCCATTCCTGTTTTTGTCTTCCGGTTAACTCCCGGTTGCTGAATCTGCCAAATCTTTTTAGCAGTTGTGACTTAATATTTTTAAATTGTAAAAAACTGTCATGTGGTCACATGTTCCGTCCCAATGCCAGTGCTTGGAACATGACTGTGCCACATGACACACAAAACTATCACCAACATTAAATGTCCTTCCCTGAGAGTAACAAGAAAAACTAACGGTGAAGCACAGTTAATTACTATTTCTTATTTAATTGGAACTTTTTGTAGTTGTGCACATATAATAGTCAGTTAACTAAAATGAAGCATGTTAATACTGATTTGGTCATTGGTTGCTGTGGCAGTGGCCGAAGCATTAACGTTATGAAGCATTCTGCTCAGCCGTGTTTGTCACACTGGTAAAGTAATGAGTGCTCCCCTGCCTGCCCCTACTGTGAGGTTAACAGGTTGGGGCTGGGTAGGGTAGTTTTCACCGGTCTCTTCTCGGGAGTTAACAAAAAAATAACAAAAGAGAGCCCCACTTTTCTATCAAGGCTCTGACTGCTGAATTTTAAAAAGGAGTGAAAGAGAAGTGAGACGAGCAGTTGTCTGAGAACAAATTGAGCAGCAGCTCTTACATAAGGAGAGTAAAACTAAACACCCACAAACGTTTCCATGATCCATCACCAAGCACAAGGCCTTTACTCACCAAATGAAAACCACCAAGAATCCCCCCCTTTTGCACGCACGCACACACACACGCACTGGGAGGAGGATTTAGTCCAAACAAAGCTCCTCTCCGAACAAACTACCCAATGCGCCAAGAAGATTTAACTATAAACTGTTAAAGCGCGTGTTTATGTTACACACACACACACACACATTATCACACTTGTCTATAGAAATCCGTTTCGTTTAATTCTGATTTATGAACCACTCTACGTGTTGTGTCGTGTTCAGCTCGTTGGAAGCTGGCCAGTTAAAACTCGCCTTTCGGTCACTTATTTGATTTGCCTAATTTCGCCATGTTTCCCCGGAGTGGTGAAACGGGGCTGGAGCACGGGTTTTCGGGTTATGATGAATCACGGCTGTAAACCGTTTGAAGGACCTCATTAGATTCATGCCCAGATTTGTTTTTTGTCTCATCCAACGTCGTCCATTCATCCAGGGCTCGGCCGCCTAAACGAGCCCGGACCGCTGACTACAAAGAGGGGCGGCGCTGCCCTGCCCCGACACACAACGTGTGAAAAGCACCGCACAACAACACAAGAGTCCCCGGGAGCTTACCCAGAAGATGAAGTTGAAGAAGAAGAGCAGGTACTTGATACATTTGGTGCAGCCTTCGACTCCCATGGTTATTTCAGACAGATACACGCGGCACAGAGTTGACCAGACGGAGCAGTGAGGGGTTCAACGACGGGCGCTGGCGAGTCTCAAACGGGGATCCTGAGTCTGACTTCAGCTCCGACACCGAGGCAACACCCAGCTCCGACACCGAGGCAACACCCAGCTCCTCCTCCCGCCCCCACGGCCCCTGCTCCCCGCCATCGTCCAATCAGCGCGGCCGCATCTGACCGACAAGCAGCGGGCCAATCAGAGCCGCGGAGCCGCCCACGCGTCTCTCCTGATTCGCGGAAAGGTTCCTGCTGTGTTCATGTGGTCTGTCCACAGGCTGGATACAGGAGCTGATGTACCACGGATACACCGTTAAGCTCTCCCTGGTCGCAATGTGCCGCAGGACACACAATCTAACATACATGCACCAGATGCATGGACTGCTTATTACCTGAGACTGCCAGGGAAACGGTACATTCACCACACAGTCATGCAATCTGTTTTTATTTGGAACATTACTGGGATAGTTAACAGAAACACGAAAACTCACTTATTACCGACTCACCACTATGTCGAGGGAGGGGTGAGTGAAGTGTTCGAGTCCATAAAACAATTTTTGGAGTCTCAGGGGTAAACAAGGTTACAGCCAAGTCCGATCGAATCAAAGTAGCTTGGGACCACTTCTTCAAATGTAAAAAAAACAACTGAAAAAAAGCCAACTCTAAAAACGCTGTCAATGACACGCAAATACGGCTCTAAAGGGGTTATCTGAGGACATAGAGTCGAATTTGAATGACAGGGCTTTCTACGGGGTAGTGTAGAGGCATGTTATTTGTGACTCCCTTGAACTAAATTTCTTACTTAAACTTTGAACAATATGACTGACTTTGATGGCAGCTACATTATTATTATTTTTTTGTTTGAAGAATTGGTCTAGAAGAACTGCAATAGTATTTGATTTGGTTGCTACCCTGTTTACCCCTGAGACTCCAAAAGTGTTCTGTGGACTCAAACACATCACCCATCCCTCCATCGCCATACTAATGAGTAGATAATTTTTGGGTGAATTATCCCTTTCACCATCCCAACTAAATGCCTAACCTAAAGCTAATTCTAAACCTTTACCAAGGTAAAACTGTTTTTACCTTGTCTTATGCAGACATAAATATAAACATTTTGTTTTGTCATAGGCTGATTTGAGCCCTGAGGAAACTTTGGGCACTTGACTATATGCTTCTGCATCTTTGTGTCATTCTTAACATAGGTCTTTGCACAGTATTTGCAAATGTATACAGCCTTTCCTTCTACATTGGATGGGGTGAAATGTCTCCACACATGAGATAGTGCACGTGGCATTGTTCTGTAGAATAAGATGAGAAAAAAGTTTGTAAAAAAACACTAATGCAATGCCAGAGATATAAATAGTTAGCCAAACAATTGAATCCGTTGATGGATAAATGAATGGAAATAGGCTAGATGAACAGATGAACAATCCTCGATCAGCATGCTAATATATTTTCCCCAGTGATATTATCGAAACTTAGCTGACTAGTCCTGCACACTACAGCAGGCCTCAATAGCCCTGCAGTAGTGTGCAGGATGCTTGGAGTTATCTGTGCATGTGATGGAAGAATGCACAGTGGAGGGTTGAAATTCAACGTGCATCGTGTGCTGCATTCCATACATCTTAAAAATAGAGTTTTGAATTATGCTTTTATTGCTCAGCGTTTAATTTCCGTATTTTTTTTTCCAAAATTCCCAAAATTCCCGAGCTTAACTCCCCATGGAAAGTTTCCGGAAAGTTTCCGGAAATTTACCGGAAACTTTCCGCCCTAATTATCATTAGTAATCTTACACCATTACAATGTTGTAATCCAGCAGGAGATGGTTTCTGTGTCCCTTTTGTTTAGTGTCTCAGTAAAAGTAATTTTTTGAATTATTTAGAGACAGATTGTTAGTCCCCAAGTCTTCCTCAGATAAACTATTCCAAAAGGCTTGGGCCCTGACACCTTCGGTCTTCTGTCTTGACTGAGGAACATCTAACAGGGCCTTATCAGAAGATCTCAGGCTATGGTGATTACTGATTTAGAAGCTCAGCCAAGTAGCTATGTGCCAACTTATGTAGTGCCTTAAAAAACGGTAACTTTAAATTGGTTCTTAAACACACGGGCAAGGAAAGATCCTTGTCAATGTCAACTTTATTTATATATCACAGTTAAAACAACTTGGTTGACCCAAGTGCTTTACAAAGTAAAAGGTACAACAATAAATCATTATTAAAATACTAATGATAATAAAATAAAATTAAATGATTTTAGACCATGGTGTACCCGTACCATCCATTTGCAGTTATACTCACAAATCTGAGGAAGGAACATGTGCCACCTCTTGCCATGTGTTTATGCTCGGCGCAAACCAATGTTCAGTGCTGAGATTTTCTATACTGTCAAACCCACCAATTCTGTCAAATCATCCACTGAAGAGGGCAGAGCCAGACTAACCAGTACATTGTAACAGATTTAAGAAAGAAACAAGAAACCAGAGTTCATCCAGACATTTTTATCACATTATTAGCACTGAAGTCAAACCACCATTACATTTTGTCTTTATCAGCGTGAGCAATTTTGTGTCAATTGAACAATGTTACAACAACTTCATTTTCACACTGATCACTAGTTGGCAGTATGACCCTGAGGAAATATTGATACATAGAGCACTGACAGACAGTAAGGCCCTATTGAAATTGTAAGGATTATTCTTTTTATTTATTTTTTTATTTTAAATTTTAATTTATTTATATATATATATATATATATATATATATATATATATTGGGATTGCAACCCTAGCCCTAACACTTCCCAAATTGTGTTTTTCCCTTCCGAAGGTTGTAGAAGCTCAGGGATGACCTTCCTTTATCCATAACCCTAACCCTAATTGCAACCCTAACCCTAATTGCAACCCTAAGCGTTACCCTAATTGCAACCCTAAGCGTAACCCTAACCCTAATTGCAACCCTAACCCTGACCTTTCACAAATTGGGTTTTTCCCTTCCTGAAGGTCGTAGAAGATCGGGTATGGTACCAATGGATCAGGAGTTCCTGCATTAGTGGGGGTAGCGCCTACGTGCAAGTCTCTACGACCTTCCTTTATAACTAACCCTAAATTGTATTCACTTTACCGGAAAAATAAGTCTGTTAACCACATTTAATAAGGGGAGGGATACATTCTAGAAAAAAAATATGGGATCATTTTTTCAAAAGCTCAAAAGAAATGCAACTAATTTGTTACTAATGACTTATGACTTATGACTATATTATTGAGAAATTATTTTTAAATTAATCAATTTTAAGATAAATGACGGTTGCACCACATGACATTTGTAAGGCCACGGCCAATTCATCTAGATGAAAAAACACTAAAATAGAATAATTTGTATATGATCTTATGTGTACACAACATTCCCAATATCCTAATAATTATAATAAATATTCTTTTGTTTTGTATTTTAAAATTGGCCTGTTGAAAGTCCTGATACGTCATTGACCCAGGCGTCATTCTGTGTGAACGCAGCCGCAGCGTGTCTGGATCCCGTCTACGTCATATCTCGGATCCCTGAGCTGCGGCTCTTCCTCCTCCTCCTTCTCCTCCTCCAAGCTGTGGCAAAACAACTGCGGAACAAGTTACCTCGTATGATCCGAGTGTTTGCCTCACAGGGGAAAGTAACAAGGAGAACATGCCTGCGGTCTCTAAAGGGGACGGGATGCGTGGCCTGGCCGTGTTCATCTCTGACATCAGGAACTGTGAGTTTGTTGATCCCACTCGTAAGCATCTTGGTTCGGCTAGTGACCAGTTAGCTCGCAGCTCTCACCTTATGTAAACCCGGCATGTTGTTCCCACAGCGTGTCGCGGAGTGTGTCTGGTTCTCCTCCTCACAGTTCACGGGGCTTTGCAAAGTGAATTTAGTCGGAACTGCACGAGAGAGGCGCTTAGCTAGCTAGCATGCACTAACGTTACTTAGTTAGCTGTTAGCATCCAGAAGCTATCGTCGAAGGGCGTGGACCGCACCGCCAGACGAAGATAACGACGAACTGGCATTTGTGTTGGTCTGTAGCGTTTCTGCTCCGTGCAGCCACATCCAAGCTTCATAGACTGTCACACCAGAAGTGTGGACTCCACTCTGACACCATTTATAACTTGTGTATGGAGACTTTGTGCGGGATGTGTGAGGGAACGTCTGAAGGACACATCATCAACAGCTCTGTGTGTTGGTCAAGTGTCCCGCTGACCGCCTGTACTAGAGCTGCCTGTCAGTATGATACGATTTATACCTAGCGGTAACACACATATCACACAATTATTGTGTTTATGTATTGATCTGTGTTTATCCATGTTACCCTCTGCCCCATCACCTTGTACGTTCCTTACATGTGAACATATAATTGATCTGATAAAGGTACTGCCTCGATCACAGTCACTGTTTATTAATCATTTTAAAATCACTGACAATAATTGTAATACTATGTAATAACAGTGATTGACATACACATAGCACAATTATGATTTGCAATTACTTGTAGTAATACTATTAATTACATAATTATTATATAAATGTTTTGCTTTTACATGGCATGTGTCTCACAACTATGAGAACACTGACTATCTACACGTAAGACACATTAATCGTTTAAGGAACATGTTTGAACAGTTTTCATAACTTGATAAAACAGACAATACACAGAGAAGATAGTCTGGTTAAGCTGGCTTTTATTTGTAAATATGTCTGAGGTGGCAGTTGGGCTGGGTGATTAAACAATAACAACGATTATAATAATATCACTTAATCATTATCAATATAACAAAAGTCAAATCCATTAATTATTGGCTGAGTCATGGCAGTGGCCTCTTATGAATATATTTTTGGTAAGGGTGAGAATTAGGGTTACCCTAACCACCCTTTCTTTACCAGTGATGCTGCTGCTGCAGATGTGCTTGGCTGCTGTGGATTGGATCAGTGAACAATTCCCCTTTCTGTCATAAACAAAGTGAACATGTAACACAATGCATTGACAAAATGTAGTGGAGAGGAAAGTACAGATATTTTCTGATGTATGTTGTGGAGTAAAAGTGAAAAGATCATCCCACCACTTGTTGTTAATCCAATAGAGCAAGTTTTGGTTGTGTTAGAATGATATAATTGCAGCTTTAGTATGCATCCAACAAATCAGCTGCAATGTGGCACTGTTGTGTCAACACGTTCAACTTGTTAAATCCCTGC
The DNA here is from genome assembly GCF_963576545.1 of Limanda limanda. Taxonomy (NCBI): domain Eukaryota; kingdom Metazoa; phylum Chordata; class Actinopteri; order Pleuronectiformes; family Pleuronectidae; genus Limanda; species Limanda limanda. The sequence goes on along the minus strand of NC_083638.1, from coordinate 30,650,894 downwards.
TGGGAAGATTTGATGCTGTTCTTGGAGAAGTAATCAGTGATGATGTCCCTAGTTAAGTGTCCAATCTATGTAATAGACATCTGTATAATGGAGCTCAAATGATCTATATAAAAAAACACATAGAGACAGAAACACAAGAGCCATTCTCTTGCACCGAGAAAATGTTTAAATCATGATTAACACAGCTAGTAACATATTTAGAGTACATCAAAAAGGAGCAAATACAGAGCAAACAACTGGATGGTTTGTGACTGACCACATTATTGTAACATGCAATAACATGCAACATGTCTCTATTTATTTGCAGGTAAAAGTAAGGAGGCTGAGATAAAGAGGATAAACAAGGAACTGGCCAATATCCGTTCCAAATTTAAAGGTAGGTGAACAATTCTGAGAAATCAGGCTCAACTTACAGTATTTGCCACAGAGGGCCATGAGTTGCTCTTCTCGTTCTATCCAAAGTCTGACTCATGGCACCTGATTGGAATAAAGACCTTGGCCCTCCATGAAACAAGTTCCCCTGACTCTGTTTACTGCTGCTGATTCACAAACCAATGTTGTGACCCAGTTTTGACTTCGACCCTTTTCAGTTTATTCAGCTTTGTTTAAATAACTGTTGCTACGACTGCACTGTCAACAAGTCCACACACCTCTTTGTGAATATATCTGTTTCAGTGTCCTGTTAGTGTTGTTTCTCCTGCCACCTGTTCCACGCTGCCTATAATTAGTACTCTAGAATGAAGCTCCTCTGCTTGTAGAGCCCAGAAATCTGACCTGTGTAGTTTCTACCATATTACCTATGTGCCCTCCTTCTTCTCCATTATGTCAGAGAAGATTCTCATTGATGATGATCAGTTTTTCTATGTGTTTGACTTTTTAAAATCGTAAAAAAATGTCGCACTCGCATACAATCGAACACAGGAATATATGTTGGGGGAAAGTTTATTGTCAGCAGTCCAACAAGCCCTTTTTTCCGAGCCGTTGTGTTTTAGTTGCATATGAGGAAGCTCAACAGTTCAGTGGAGCAGAACTGTCGGTCACAGTAAAAAAATTATCCCGATTCAGACTCAGTAATGTCACATCTGAGCAGTTACAAGTGGGGTCCATTGTCATCATAAAGCAACATGTTGGTAGCTACAGACATAGCATTTCTCTGGACATCAGGACACAACTATCAAATCAATATAAAACTCTATAAGGAAATAGAATGCAAAATAACAACCATGGCCAAGTCCGTCCAGGATTTAGCCTCAAACTGATCACAAGAAGTAACAGAAATTTGACCGATCTCTGCAGCATTTGTCAGTTCAGTATTCCAGCAATAAAAAAATTAACCAAACACTACTGATTTCCATATGAGAAATGATGAAATCTAGCCTCTTTTTTTCTAGTCAAAGTCAAAACACAGTAGAAAGGAAGCTTTAGTCTCATTCTCTAAATGCAGTGGACTTTAGTTTACTGTGCAGTTTGGTGAACTTTGTATCCTAACAGCTTGTCCACTTTCCTTGCTTACAAGTTTCTGTGTTGCAGGATATATCATTTAGAAAACGGACTCTTGTCTGGAAATAACCCCACTGCCAATCTGTGATGTTTCTGCACCATTGCTCTCAGCTCCAGTCCAGTGTGTTAGCAAAGTCGACTAAACTCCCTTTGAACCAAACCCTGGTTCTACCTCCTCTGCTGCCATACAGTGTGATTGGGCCTTCAGCTGACAGTGCTGTTAGCAGCATGCAAGATGCTGTGTGATATGTTAGGATCTCTCATAACTAAACTATGGCCATACTGCACAGCTTCTTCAAATCTCTTTGACTCTGTCACAGAATCCGGGCGTAGTGCAGCTGCCTTGGCAGCGCATGGTGGTGGCCATGAATAATATATTTCTTTATAGTTTTAAGCATAGTGCATTGAAGGAAAAACGTGTTAAAATCTTGATTATTTATAAAATGTATTTGTTAATCAGACATAGTATCAACCACAAGCAGGAGACAAATTAAAACATGGACATAGCCCCAACTCGGAATATTCTAAATTCTTTCATTCCACCCATGGATTATAAAATAAATCCTCCCAACCCCCACCACCCTCCTTCCTCCGTCACTCTTCTGACTGAATGTATTATTTACCTCCTATTGTATCCAGGGAAATGACAGACCTCTGCATTTGTAAGTTCATAGCCATTCATCGCTATCTTTCTGTGTGTGTTGTGTGTGTGTGTGTGTGTGTGTCTGTGTGTGTACATTTGTGCATGTGTGGATAGGAGACAAGGCTCTAGATGGCTACAGTAAGAAAAAGTACGTCTGCAAGTTGCTTTTCATCTTTCTCCTGGGACATGATATTGACTTCGGACACATGGAGGCCGTCAACCTCCTCAGCTCCAACAAGTACACAGAGAAACAAATTGTAAGTGTCTCCTTAAGTTCATAAAGTGTCGATGTCTGAGAGATCATTAATCAATGATTATGTAAATATGTTTGATTGAAATTCCCATCAGAGTAGTGCTAACGGGTGTGTAAGTAACTTTTACAAACACAGTAGAATTTACTAAAAACTGTTTTCCAAAATACTTCTCCTTTCAGGGTTACCTGTTCATCTCAGTGCTGGTGAATTCTAACAGTGACCTGATCAGTCTCATCAACAATGGCATTAAGAATGACCTGGCCAGCCGCAACCCAACCTTCATGAACCTGGCTCTGCACTGCATCGCTAATGTGGGCAGCAGAGAGATGGCGGAGGCTTTCGCTTCTGAAATTCCCAGGATCTTGGTGGCAGGGTTTGTACATAAACATTAATGCATCTATAGAGGGTTAATGTGACTCTAGGCCATTTTCAGACATTACCTGCATGGCAAATCCAGAGAATTGGCTATGGAGTTCACCTGTAGTTTGCCTTTCACACATACACAACGCAATTGGAGGTTTTCAGCCAGGTGCAGAGGCAGGAAGTAACAATTAAGTCTGTTGCGAAAATCAAGTGATTTTCTTTACAACACACAGATCTGTTGTCGGCTGTTATCACCACAAACTCTCAAGACATCTTCATCTGTGTCTTCTATGTGTATGACACCGCTTTTTCATAAGGGGAGATATTTGTTTTGATTTATTATTTTTTTTGCATCTGTTGCACGTTAGAAGGCTCATCAGCCCCCCCCCCCAGGCAGATACAGTTTGAAGAAACTGCGGAGCCTCTCACTCAGACATGATTCTGCTATAGGGTGCACATCTACGAAGCAGGATCTTGAATTTGGCTTAAGTCTGATACAAAAAGCCTGCTACTGTAGATCGTGGAAAAAACTGGTTTTCAGCAGCTTAATTTCAGACATCTTGCAAACATTGGGTTAGCATCTTACAAAATAAGAAATGTTCTGAATAAAATCAGTTATTTTCTTCAATCTTTAATCCTTAAGATTTTAATTTCGCCTGACCCTATTTCTGTTTACTCTTCATAGTTTTTTCTGCAATTGCTCTTCATTGCATTTAAAGCCTTTAATGTGGGTCTTATATAATAGATTTGAATGCAGTGGGTGCAGTCAGCCATTCCTGCCATTTCAAGATTCACAGAGGGATGTACAGGAAACAGAGCTAGCACATTCAGCATTTCAAAGCGCCTCCCTGTCTATAACAGGATGAGGCTGGGCAGGGTGGTCTGTGCTCCACAGTTTCTCAGGCTGTGCTGTAAACACACATTAATGCTGCTAATATTCTGTTGCATCTCTGACAGAGCAGCCATCCCCAGTGGTTGATGCATGTAAATTCTTGTAAACTCTGGGACCTGTTCTCTTATAATGTACTTCATAAACAAACACAGGTATCTCCAAATTAAACACGACTGAAATCTTAAGGATTATAGTGTGAAACTGTGACAATGACAATTTCACAATTTCAAACTATATTATGTTTGTATTGATAAGTTAATAATCAAGTTGTATTGTGCTTGCTCCTATCAGGGACACCATGGACAGCGTGAAGCAGAGTGCAGCACTGTGTCTGCTGCGACTCAATAGGACGTCTCCTGACCTGGTGCCCATGGGTGAATGGACAGCTCGAGTGGTGCATCTGCTTAATGACCAGCACCTGGTAAGATCCTGCCCATGTCCCAGTTCCACACTACACAGTGGTTCGAGGACGTTTTGAGTTTGTAGTATCAAAATGAAGTACACTCAGAGAAGGAGGCATGCCCACTAAATACTGTCGATGAACACTGTTCTTGCACAATGCATTGCACAAAGGAAATGGAGCTTCTCGCTGATGAAATAAACTTGGTGGTGGTGAAATGGTTTGAAGAATTATTGAGAAACGTAACAAATCTTGGGGAAAACATTTTTTTTTAAGTTCCTTTGTAAAGTGTAAATTTGATTCAGTTTGATTGAAGTTCAACATGTTGTTGAGTTTTTCTTCTACAGTAACAGTTAAAACTGTTTACTGTAATAATTTGTATATAGTATTTATTGTATAATCAATCAATCAATCAAATTCTATTTGTATAGCCAATATTCACAAATCACAATTTGTCTCATAGGGTTATATTGTGTATAGCATTAGTATATCACTCATCACTTTCTCTGTAACCAAAACACAGTTGCCCAGAGGATGAAACACTTTGTTTGCTGGTCTGAACTTTTTGTTATAAAGCTGTGTGTGTGTGTCTGTTTTCAGGGAGTGGTGACAGCAGCCACCAGCCTTATTACCACTCTGGCTCAGAAGAGTCCTGACGACTTCAAAACCTCCATCTCACTTGCTGTGGCCAGGCTCAGCAGGGTGTGTCTCTTTCTCCAGCTTCACACAATGTCTCTACCTCACTGAGGTTGGAGAGGAAATCTGACTTGGCATCTGTTGACATCTTATCTTGTTCTTTCATGTCTAGATTGTGACATCCGCATCCATCGACCTACAGGACTACACATACTACTTCGTGGCTGCACCATGGCTATCTGTCAAATTGCTGCGTCTTCTTCAGTGCTACCCTCCACCTGGTATGATACATAACATTCCTCTGTGTCTGTAGGCCAGATAAACCATAGACCTGTGTGGAAACCTACTGTTCTACCATAAAAGTAGAAATAGTGAAATTTACCATTGGTAAATGGAGAAAACCTCTGTCATTGAAAACTTTTGCACATCTATTACGATTAACAATTACATATTTTCTAATTATTTGATCCACAGCAACATATTTCACCAACTTTCAGTTGAGTTGAATTTAATAATAATAATAATAATAATGATATAGATATTTATGGTCCCCACATGAATAATTTCATTATTCCACTTTATGTATTTTATAGTATTCTCCCTCTCTGCTACTGCCTGTTCATTCTCCACAGCACCATATTTTCATTACATTTCCGATGAGTGTAACTATTGATTCTAGATCGACAGTGTTTTTGCATAATCTTTGTATCTAGCACACGTTCATAAGGTTGAAAGTGATTCTTCTCATCTTTCTCTCAGAAAGAGGGTAATTAAGCACATTTGTCAAATTATTAAATTACTATGTTCCATGCCCCATATAACTAGAATCTTTGCACCCATCTTCAAGAGGAGTGTGACTTTTACAAAAGCAGATTCAACACCAGCTGGCACCTGAGTAGAAACATTTTAATATGAAGAAAATTAGTTTCGACATATCTTCTGATACTGTAAGTTTGGACAAAGAGGTGGAAAAACATTGCCAGTGCTCACTTAGATGTTAAGAAGAAAACCAGCAATGTGGGCTGCCTATTCAAGGCCGAAATGTCTCTTATCAAGTGACATGACACAGAGTGATGTTATTCAAGTTGATATAAAAACAATGTATGATGAAGGCGTTATACTGAGAGTTGGTGGAAGCAAAGACTTGGTGAGTGTTAAGGCCGAAGGCTGTGTTGTTGCAGAGGATGCAGCGCTGCGAAGTCGTCTCACCGAGTGTCTGGAGACCATCCTCAATAAAGCCCAGGAGCCACCCAAGTCCAAGAAGGTCCAGCACTCCAACGCAAAGAACGCTGTTCTGTTTGAAGCCATCGCCCTCATCATCCACCATGACAGGTTGTTCACATTCACAATGACTACCTTTGCTCAATTCCTGGTTTATAAGGGATTAAAGCTTTAGTGTCACTGGACAGATAAATGTTAGATTTTACCTCAGGTCAAAGCTGCTGTAGCTGTCATTTGGTCACACTTTGAATGTTGAAATGTGTTATTGGATGTTCTACAGTTCTGATTTTGAGTCTCGTCCCTCAGTGAGCCCACGCTGTTGGTACGGGCCTGTAACCAGTTAGGTCAGTTCCTGCAGCACAGGGAGACCAACCTCCGTTACTTGGCCCTGGAGAGCATGTGCACGCTGGCCAGCTCAGAGTTTTCTCACGAGGCAGTAAAGACACATATAGAAACTGTGATCAATGCTCTAAAGGTGAGTCCTTCATCAGTTGTGTAATGATAAACTTTTGCATTTTAAGTTGAACAAATATGTACATCGCTTTGTTAGTTAAGTCTCCTGTGTTTCACACCTTCTGTTAATGTGTGTCTTCAATACAGACAGAGCGGGACGTGAGTGTCCGTCAGCGGGCTGTGGATCTGCTCTACGCCATGTGTGACCGCAGCAATGCCAAGCAGATTGTTGCAGAGATGCTGAGCTACCTGGAGACGGCCGACTACTCGATCAGAGAGGAGATAGTGGGTCATCAGCATAAGCCTTACCATCGTTTTATATTCATATATGTGCTTCTCTCACCCTCAGCCTCTCGCTTCTCCCTCCCTCAGGTGCTTAAGGTGGCCATCCTGGCAGAGAAGTATGCTGTGGACTACACCTGGTACGTGGATACCATCCTCAACCTCATCCGCATGGCCGGCGACCATGTCAGTGAAGAAGTGTGGTATCGGGTCATTCAGATTGTCATAAACCAAGACGATGTCCAAGGCTATGCTGCCAAGACTGTCTTTGAGGTGAGTGGTTGCCACCTAAATTAAAATTGCTTTCAAACATGCACTGATTTTCCTGAAAGTTTCTGGCGGGACTGAATTTTAGAACACAGATGTCTGACTCGTTGCTCTGGACATTTTCCTGAACCTTTCCCTCCAGCTATTCAGTTAAAAGAATGGAAAATGTCACAGCGTGAGCCCATGTGAGAATACTGCAGAAAAAAAACTAATTCCCAGCGAGTGAGATCTTTGAAGAACCTACAGGTGTTGAACAGCTGTAGACAAAATAACTTTTCTGCAGCAGAATTTATACAACTTGCCGTTCCTCCTGAATGCTCTATCCAGGCGCCACCTCTTGCCTGAATGTTGTGGAATTTTTCCTGAACGCATCTGACCCGTTTAATCCTATGCTGCGTTCTTCATATGTGAAACATTTTCAGACAGAAAACAGCTTTAGAGTAGTCTGCAGTTTATTGTTTCTTCCACGTTAATCCTAACCCAATGTTGTCATGCCTTGTGAACTCTTTTAGGCACTACAGGCACCCGCCTGCCATGAGAACCTGGTGAAGGTGGGGGGTTACATCCTTGGAGAGTTTGGCAACTTAATTGCTGGTGACTCACGCTCCAGGTAAAATAATCCACATAGTGAAATTCTATGTTCTGAAAGTCCTATAATTTTTCCGCTGATGTTTCTGCTCAGCTCTTCTCTTTGATTTGGTTGGTTTTGAAAGTTTCTATAGGAAGATATTTTCTCACTTTCCTCAGGTGTTATCTGGACTTTAGCTATAGAAGTTTTATTTGTCACAATACTGAAAAATGACATTTGAAAAGTTACGTCTTCTCTAGAAAACGTCTCTTCTCTCTCCGACCTCAGTGACTATTTTCCTGAAATAGAGTAGCTTTAATGGAACCAACCCTTAATCTGCCATGTTAAAAACCTAACATGGTTTATTGACTTTTGTAATGTGATTTTGATCTAGTTCAGAGCTGACATCAGTAGGTTTTACTGTTAATATGTTGTCTTCCTTTGTGTCTTTTTTTATTCAGCCCTCTGATCCAGTTCAACCTTCTTCACTCCAAGTTTCATCTCTGCTCTGTGCCAACTCGTGCACTGCTGCTGTCGGCTTACATCAAGTTCATTAACTTGTTTCCAGAAATAAAGGCCACGATCCAAGAAGTCCTCCGGTCGGACAGCCAGCTCCGAAACGCTGACGTTGAACTTCAGCAGAGAGCCGTCGAGTACTTGAGGCTCAGCTGCATTGCCAGCACTGATATATTGGTTTGTGAATAATTATGCAGCGAGTGGACAGAATATTTATAACACTCTCCTCTGTTACTGTTAACTGCAACTTGCTTCACATTCCTGTCTGTCTCTCCCTCTCTCCCTGTCTCTTCATAGGCCACAGTCTTAGAAGAAATGCCTCCTTTCCCAGAGAGAGAGTCGTCAATCCTTACAAAGCTGAAGAGAAAGAAGGGCCCGGGCAATCTGCCCGATATCGATGACGCCCGGCGGAATGTTAATGGCAACACTGAGCACATCGAGAAAACTGAAGCCACTAACAAGGTGACTCCACAGTAGCTCTGCAATAAATAGCTGTATAATAAGGTCAGCACAGTATTTTAAATGCGTGCCACACAGAGCACTACTTATCCCTGCATCACATAAACATTATCGCTTTCATATTCTGCATATTCTGCATATTGCTCCTTAATAGTTTATAGCCTTACCTTTCTTTTCCTTTCTTTTTAATATTTACTTGACCATCACCTTGCCATGTCTCCTTTACTCCCTGGCTTTCCTCTCCTCTTTCTTTTCCTCCATCAGTCTTCTCTTTCGCTGTTGGCAGACCTTCAAACTACCAACAGACCCCGCCCTGCCTCTTCTAGCCCCGTCATTCTCTCTGCTGGGATCATGGTATATAGATAGTTAGAAACAACACATAGCAAAGTGAATGACTGAGTGAATATTTATTACCCCTGCGAGTGACAGCTGCTCTTGTCTCGTGTGTTTTCTAATTATGTGGTTTGATTATTGCAAATGTATCTGTTTGGCCGCCATTAGTGCTTTATTATACCAAGTGATCTGAAGTTCACTGTATAGAAATGAACCAGAGCTGAAGTGTTAATAGGTCGTACAGTGTGGCGTTCTTCAGTCAGTAGCCCTTCCCAGACACTGACGGTGTGTTTTAACTCTCAGTTTACAGTCAATCAACAGTATTTGAAATGCTCAAACACACAATAGCTGGAGTTATTTTGTATTCAAGTATTCATAATACTTGCACTCAGATTTAGTTGTGCTCTGTTTGTAGATACTGTGTGTTTAAGATTATGTCTGCTGATGTTTCTCTCCCAGGACTCCACTCACTCCTTCACAGACCTGCTGAATCTTAACTCGACCCCTTCAGCAGGACCCAATCTGCTGATAGATGTCTTCTCTGACAGCTCTACCCTGGAGGCCACAGACGTGTGCGAGGAAAACTTTACCAGGTGAGACCATACTGGGGTTTTTTTTGAGGAAATTTGCTGACAAATGGAGGTTACAGCTGTTTGTAAATAGCCACATATACAGTAATCCTCATTCAATAAAATATGAAGAGGTACTCTACAGAGTTTTCTGTTGGGCTCCATGTCTGAGTGATTAAATGGAAAGTCTATCAATGTCTTGAGTAAATTGTTGACTGTGTAGTCCCACTCAACTGAACGGTAGATTTTACGCATGATCCCCAGCTTTTGGAACCAGAAGAGCTACTTTTGTAACAAATACAACAAACTCCATAGAGAATTCTTCATATTTTAAGTTTCCTCGCTGAATACTGGAGATAAATGCTGCTTTCTAATGACGTCTACGTTTTTGTTGTTTTTTAACTGATCTACAATTCGGCATTAGTCTTTGACTTGTTGTGCCTGATTCTGGCAATTGAAGCTACAGTTATCAATCAGTTCCACACTTCTCACAGGAGATTGTACCCGTTTTTTAAAGTTACCTAGAGCAAGAACAGCCGTTCAGGGTAAGGAGAATGAGTTAAGTAAAACCATTCTCTTTATTCCAGTCAGTGAACCATCAAACCAATGATGTAGCTGCAATTTAAAGTAAAGAACTTTTAATTTCTCATATGCCTCAAACTCCAGAAACACGGAATCTAGTTTTTCCCCTTATGGAGAAAGACAGTGTCTTTTATTAGACCCTATCCTCCTAGCATATCTAAGAACACAACTTTAAAAAACTCCACTGTAGCTTGTAAAAAAGTCTTTATATATTTTGCATCAGTAAACTGATGCATCTGGTCTGAACAGCCTCCTGCCTTTTTTCCATGTTTTTCCATTGTGAAAACATTTTAAACATTTCTTAAAGCAGAAGTTTTCAAAACTCTGTGTTGTAAATGTGTAATTGTGTGCTTTTAAATTCCAGATTTGTGTGTAAGAACAACGGTGTTATCTATGAGAACCAGCTTTTGCAGATTGGACTGAAGTCTGAGTACAGACAGAACCTGGGTAAGAAGCTTGATATCACAATGTCTTTATAATAGGTCAGAATGGTGCATCTTTTACTGCTGGGAAGTCACATCAGACTTTTAAATCTTAAGCTTCTTTTACACAGCCTGCTCAAGGCAGCAATGTTGTGCATTAACTCTGTCAATCCATTGTCTGCAAAAGAACAGGGAACTTGTGGTAAGGGGGGGGCTGACATGGCTGCAAAAAAACGCTGACACTGTTGTTACACATCCTGTCTCACAGGGGCAATGATATGTCAGCTTGTTTGGTTCAGTATAAACCAGCAAATGAGGGAATCTGAATGAAATTGCAGACACTTTTGTATAGTGTATGGAGTATATCATTTTACATGTAGTGGATACTGGTCAGATTTGAATTGTTCTACAGGAGGAACTGAATGATTGTTCCTGTTGTCCTCCAGGTCGCGTGCACATGTTTTATGGCAACAAGACATCTACCCAGTTCCTCAGCTTCTCCTCATCAGTGACCAGTTCTGATGCACTCCTGACTCATATCCTTTCTACTGCTCAGTGGCTTCTGGTGACACTAACGTAGCACTGGAGTTTACTTAATGCAACTAAATCAACAAGTTCTACTACTACTACTTCTCAGTCTATTGGTTTTTGAAGGTCACTCAAATTGTCTATAAAAAATAAATACTCAGTTCGCCTTCAAGCACAACAGAAAGGGTCTTGTAAATAGGTATCAATACTATTCAGTACTGATGCTGTCAGGCTTGTGTTGTTTAGTTATTGGTAGAATCCTTGACTCCTCCTCTCCACAGCTGAATGTCCAGACTAAGACAGTAGAACCCGTAGTAGAAGGTGGGGCTCAGGCCCAGCAGATCCTCAACATTGAGTGCGTGTCAGATTTCACGGATGCACTGATCCTCAACATACAGTTCAGGTTGGTGTCCGAATCCATCCTTTGTTGTTTCTGGTATCCAGTGAAATATCTGCTGATTCCTCACTTTGTATGTGAACAGGTACGGTGGAGCTCTTCAGAACATTGCAGTGAAACTTCCTGTGATGCTGAACAAGTTTTTCCAGCCCACCGAGATGATGTCCGAGGACTTCTTCCAACGCTGGAAACAGCTTGGAGCGTAAGACTCTCTCCATTTTATCAGTGCTATGCTGCTTTTTCCTGTCAGCAGTGATGTTCCTTCCTGTGTTTCATATCTCTGTCAGAAGAAAAACCAACAGTGGAACAACATCAGTTCAACTTTTTTTTTTACATTTACTGTCTCATTATTAATTGATTAATAAAATGATTTTTAAAAAATCAACAGATTAATCAGGAAGTATAACAGTTTTAGTTGCATCACTTGTTGAAGCCAGTTCTTTTTATTAAAATAAGATTATGCGAGTGCTCCAAAATCTCTTATTTTAGCAGGCTTTTTATCTTAAGCTGGCATCACATTTGCCACTTTCTTCTGAGACAAATATTATATTTGATATATCTGCTGTAACAAATTCAAATTAAGTAAAAACTCCCTGAAACCTGGCGGTGGTACTCGATCAAAGCTATTTTTTAGGTAACAACATACCTAGGGTTTCTTTGGAGTCTTAAAAGTCTAAAACTTTGATAAATGTAAGATATAATTATTATTATGAAATAATTCTATAGCAGTGCCTGTTCTCCACATGCCTGTTTGAAATGGGCTGTTTGCCTGGCCTGTGTTAATGCTCGTTGCAGCTCTCTTGCTGAAGCTGTTAAAGTGAGCAATGAGGAAACCAGATTCTAATGTTATAGTCTGGGTTTTTCATAGAATGAAACTGAGTTTGCTTTATTACCTTTCAAATTTGTTGTTTATATGTAAATTCGAATTATTAGCTTGACTGGTGGAATTTCTTTTCAATATTGCATGTATTAACTATGTCTTAAATATGTTTAGGTAGGTGCAAATACACATTATTTGGGAGGATTTATTTATTTATTTAAAGGAAGCATGTAACAACAAAAAGTTGAAACAGAAAGAGGTTGTGTATATATGAGGTTTTGTTGTTGATGTTTTTCTATAGTAACATGATGTTATTTTCCTCCTTTTGAAAATCAGTATGTACCCCCCCCCCCCCTTCTCTCTGTGTCCTCAGGCCTCAGCAAGAGGTTCAGAAAATCTTCAAAGCCCAACACCCGATGGACACAGACGTTATCAAGGCCAAGGTACCAAAACAATCCAACCTTTTTAATAGAAACTGCTCAGCTGCTGACATACACCAGCTCATTGCGAGATGCTCCTTTGTTTGCTGTGATTATACACACATCATCACAGCAAAGAGAACATCTTCATTAATGGTCTGCTCCCTTTGGTTGTTTTTGCTCCAAGTTTTCTACTGATTGTAATAGTGCTCCATTTAGCATATAAGTATATATTTAGTATCTATTTCATTTATTTTATGTCTGATTCAAAACCTATAGATCATTCTTCAGACACTACAGGTGTAACAGGCCAAATTAACCCCCGCCCAAATTAAACCCGGGTATACTTTGGCCCGGGCCAGAGTATACCCCGGGGGATAAACTGGCCTAGGCCAAACTATACCCTGGGGTGTAAAACAGCCTAGGCCATACTATACCCCTCCAGGCCAGAGTATACCCTAGGGGATACACTGTCCAAGGCAAAACTATACATGGTGGATATGTGGTTGATTTAGCTCTAAGGTCAGGTAAGCATAGTAGTTGTATTGTGCTATCAAAGAATTTGAATCTTCAAAATCTAGGCTTGATATTCTCTTATATTTTAATGATAATTTACACTGCATTAATTGGAATTGGAACCAGGGTCTCATTTGTAACAGTTGCGTACGCACAGAACGGGCCTGAAACGTGCGTACGCCACCTCTCACGCCAACGTTGGGATTTATAAAAACAAACTTGACGGGAGAATTTGCGTATTTGCACGCAAACTCTGACCCATGCGTACGAACGTTTTGGAGACGGGAAAGAGCGCAGAGAGAACCCAGTGCACAGAGCGCACTGGAGATCACTTACAACAAATTAAGAAACTTTCCAAATAATATCCCAGAGGAGGTGAGGATCCACTGATGTGAGGGAATCAGTGGAGCGGGGATCTGCTCGATGTGTGCATGTGAATGGAAGGACGAGGAGGAAGCGAGGGTTCAGTGATGTCTGATCTCACACAGTGTGTTATCCACAGCAGCAGCGGCAGAGTTTCAGTGTATTTTCTTTATTAGTGACATCACTGCTGTCCCATAAAGTCGCTCTTCACCTCCACCTCGCTAACAAACACCTCGATGTCAGTGTCAGAAAGTTTCACTTCCTCTTCACATCGCTTGATGCGCTGACTCCGTCAGGACTCACGTTGGAAACCCATTGGTCAGCAGCACCAAATAATATTCACGCCGTGCTTTGCATTGACCATTCATGGTTGAAAGTGGGCGTGTGGAGGGCGGATTTGGAGGCAGATCCACGTACGAACGCTTCCAGGTGGACTTGGATTTATAAAGCGAACAATGCGTTCAGGTGTACGTGCGCACAATTTTATAAATCAGAATTATCTTTTGCCTACGCCATTTCCGGCTTTTGTACATACGTACACTTTTAGTATGAATCCTATGCACTCTTTTATAAATGAGACCCCAGAAGCGTGCCTTTGATCACCGACACCACAGCAAAAAAGAAATTTAGAGTTTTAAGATTTAAGTTAGTTTGCTTTCTCCCTTCATTTACCTGTCAAAGCTGAACCCCCAATAAAATGTTGAAAAATTCAGTAATTATTGTGTATATGATTCAACACTACTGATATCATGGGGGTATAATCTGGCCTGAGGGGTATAAATTGGCCTAGGCCATAATATACCCGGGGTATAATCTAGCCTAGGCCACTTTAACCCCGGGTATAGACGGGCCGGGGGGTTTACTATGGCCTGTTACACCGGCATGAAGTAACATTAGAGTCCAAAACTATTTTTTTCTATTTTAATTCTTAACTACATCAGACTAAAATTCAGTGGGAAAAGAATTGGCTGTAAATGAAACTCACAGATGATGTTGATGATGTCAATGCTGATTTCAGACATGAACTGAAGTCTGGACATTTTCTTGAGATCAGAGGGAATGAATGTGAGACGGTGATCACTTGAGTGATCCCCTGTGAGAATACAGCAGGAAAATGTCCGGAGAACACACAGCCAGTGGCTGTGTATTCTCCGGACATCTCCGGACTGGGCCTGTTGATAATGTGCTTAACAAGTGAAATAGAAAAAACAAAATGAACACATAGATCTCGCGATGAAAAAGAGAGGCCATAGACACTGCGATTTCAGAGCGTTTGATGATAAGAGCAGGCACCTGTGTCGTTGTGCTTCAGTCAAAAACATGTGATTTCCACAACAGACTTAATATGTTCTGTCCTGCCTCCTGCTGCTCTCCCCAGCCGTCACTCCTCACATGAACCCTTCTAGATATTATCCAGTTGTTCTGAACGTGTCTAGCCCAGACAATCTCCTGCTGTGTTCTTCATAACTGAAAGGAAAAATTAAACTCAACATTTAACATTAACCGGAGTTCATGTCTGAAAACAGCTATGTTCTCATGTGTCTGATAAATTCCCATGTGATGGAACAGTGTATTCAGAATGAATGCAGATCATTTTATTAAGGCAACAACCTGCACCAATAATAGCAGTCTGTGATCATCACTGTTGCAGACAACGGGGAACAGAATTTAAAAAATGGATCTAGACTCAAGGTCCACGTTGTTCAGACAGACTTCAGCCCTGTGTGGAAAACATTTTGATCTCTCTTGTGTATGTTCTCATGCAGATCTTAGGTTTCGGCGTCGCTCTGTTGGAGCAGGTGGATCCCAATCCTGAAAACTTTGTCGGAGCTGGAGTCATTCACACTAAGAACACTCAGGTGGGCTGCCTGCTCAGACTGGAGCCCAACGCACCAGCCGAGGTAAACACACACGCACACACACAGACACGCACACACGCCAATCTTATACTCCTCTCTGTATTGAACCACCATCACTCAGACTGAGTAACTGTGTTTGTATTTTCTGTGCAGATGTACCGTCTGACCCTCCGGACCAGCAGGGAATCAGTGTCTCAGAGACTGTGTGACCTCCTCTCTGAACAGTTTTAGACTCAACACAGCTCCAGCATTTTTTACACCTTTACTCTCCTTTGATTGGAACTGATGTATTGTACTGTGTACATTCTCTTTTTTATTCAAGTTATTTTTCACACATATCTTTACTAATGTTTCACTGGTTTCAACCTAGATTATGTGTGTGTGATCTATGTGTTTGCACACACGCTGTGAACACCTCTGAATGATCGTATGTTCTGCAGCTCTGAACAGTTTAGTTTTTGGACATGGTCACACGTACGCAAATGCAGGCAAATGAAGGGTTGAGCTCCATGTGAAGCCACACTGGAGATTTTCTTCACCACAGGAAGTGAATGTTTTATTCGCCCTTGCTCACAAAGGTTGGAAGTGAACAGAAATCGAAGGTTCGCCAGTGTTACATTTACGTATGTGTGTCCAGGCCCTTAGTGGGTTTTAGCTGCTTGGTTACTGCCTTTCTTATTCAGATATTTTGAAGAGTCGCTGTAGAGACATGAATGAGACCGAGTCAGTTGAAAATCTCAGTAGTAGAAGAAGAAGAATTTACCAATGATCTCAACAATGAATTCAGTTGTTTCAAATAATTGTGACACAAGACTGCAAAGCTTTTCCTCGTCTCCTCACCCACTTGCACTTTTGTAAAAACACCAAAGTCATCTCAAGAGGAAAATCAAAGCTTTGTAATTTTAGTTTCATTGGGGAAGATTTTAGCTGCATTCAGCACAAATTTTACACATAGAATCCTGACATTCGGATAAAAGGTATGGATATAGAACAGCAGGTAGCAGATGGATAATCAGCTTCTCACGGTGAAGAAGTCCTTTTGTTTCCAGGTTCTCTGCTTCTCTTAAGTGCCTCTAAATCTTCTCTGTCAAGAAGAGAAAGAGTCTTCAAACAGACGAGAGTCTAAAGCACCACACTACACTTCTTCACAGAACACTGCCAAACCGGTGATATTCCCATGTCTCTATAACCAAGTGTATTTTCTCTTTTATAAAATGTACCTGTATGATCATACTTGATGCTTTGGCTCTGTCCAAAGGTGAAAAGGATATCCTGCCGTCACGTCTAAAGCAGGATTTAAAACATCAAGCTGCAGTTTGATATGTCAAAGGCCTAACCCCTGTAAAACAGCAGTTTCTATTTTTCACATGGCTGTTTTTGTACAAACAAACAAGACATGACAGGTTATTTAATTAGAGGTGTATGTAGTGGGGTATTGTTTTTCACCATTGGACTCAGCGAGTAAAGTGGCTTTCGCCTGTTTCCTGTCTGTAATGCTAAAGTAGTAGTACAGTCTGACTTAGCTTAATTTCTTTCTCAGACAGTGAAAGGAGAGTGAGATCTCACTCTGAGCATGTAAGTGAAAAGATCGTAAACTATTTCTTCCATGGTTAAACAACTCACCTATAGAAGTTACCTTATCTGGACCTGAAAAGCTTTTCTGTGACTATGCGCCTATAACGTATATATTCACTCGTGTCTTGTCAGGTGCCCCAGTGTCACTTTGTGTTTCCTGTTCAGCACAAATGTGGAAGGTCGGGGACTTCTGATGTGTAGCAATGAGTGAAATGATTAGTTTGCAATGATTAGAAGAAAGTGTAATTGCTACTGCCCACTTGACAATGTTCTTTCTAATCTGTTTCCTGTATTATAGTGCTTGTGTTTAGTGTGAAAGGTGTTGTGAGACAAACACAGAATTAGCACCTGACTGATTCTCCTCTGAAGTATTATGTTTGTTTAATTGTAATCTTTCAATTCTTTATTCTGTTTTTTTGCGACTGAACTGTTGTGGCTCCGACAGAGCGCTCTGCTCAGAGTCAGACCGCTGCCCACAACCTGCCCACCAGCACCAAATGAAACACAGTGTTTCAGTAACACAACATAGATGAGAGCAGGCCGCCAGAAACACACCTAAATAAATGCTGATCATATTCAGAGTTTGCTACATGTGTAATTAGGCTGCTTGTTATAATCTCTGAGGTGATAATTCAATGTTCTGTTTACAGCTTGTTTTCCGCACATGGCACAACAATTCAGTGAATGCATGTTCAAAGCAGCAGAACCTGTGTCTTTTCATATTTTTGTGCAGTATACTCATGTGTGGGTCAGTGTATTGTACAGACTAAACACAACATCTATTGTATATCCTCATACAATAGATGTTTTTACAAATAAACACAAGTGTAATCATATTACTTACCTTTTTATGGAAATAAACATTTAATACACTAAAATTATATAATATGGTCAATATGACTCATTTGAAACCCTTTTCTTGAAACCCATGACTTGAGTACTCAAGTTCAGGTCCTGGAGTGAGTGAGTGGAAATGTGTGTTCTGCTTTCTGATATAGACATGATTTTAAAGAAATGGCGGCACCACTTGATTTGTCTACTTCCTATCCTGTATTGATTGTTATAAAAAGATAAAACACATAAAGGGAGGTAATGATTTAATCCGATCCTTATGATTCCCTTTCCATTTAATGTTCAACCCATTACAAGGTCGCATAATTTTGATTTTTGTTATTGATTTCTATTTTAAATATATCCCCATGAGAAGTGTGTATGTGTGAGCTCTGTATAAATGTAGCAATTCCCACAACTAAATGTAAACTAACACAATATGAGCGTCATTTCAAAGAACAGCACATTTAGCTACACTTCATCTCTGTTCATTGAGGTATTGAAGGTCCACTGAATCTATTTCCTTATCTTTTCCCTAAATATTGTCACTACAGCTTTATTCAGTGCTCACTCTTCAACCTCTATCAGAGGATCCAGAACTTCAAGTAAAACTGAATATCTTCTTCTGGACTTTATGACAAAACCGGAGCACCACTTTGTTTCACATCAGACCGGTGAACAGTTGTTTAATGGGACTTCACAGTTGATTTGTTGTTGATGTCAAAGATGAAATGTAGCAACAGATGTGGAATACAAAAAATACATATTGTTGAAATAACAAATGCTTGAAATTGTGTTTTTACCCCTTCCCCACATCCCTGTGCTTTTGACTAAAAGTTTTCATCTGGAGCCTGTATAAGCAGAGACAGTAAAAAGTGGGATTCTATGTGTAAAGTAGAGTGGGTCTCTGTTGAGCGCATATCTCCACCAAGGCCCAGCAGTCACATAAAATTAAATCAAGCTGCACCAAATTTCACACACATAAAAAACAGTTCTCTCGAAAATGTCAATTTTTTTTCTTCACGAACCATGAGTAATTCTCTTGGAAACTGGTGAAAATGTTGAAATTTCTCACAGAGATTGAAGAGATCGAGCGATATCAACTTCCTGGATCTGCCCCAGAATTAAATGATTTATTATCTGACTCAAACTACATCCTTCAACCAGGTTTCATGGTAATCATTTCACTTGTTTTTGTGTTATTTTGCTTACAAACTAACAATCAGACAGGGGTGAAAACATAACCTCCTTGGAGAGATAAATATGATCCGTTGTTCATTTCCTGAGTGTGTTACAAAGGTGGAAGGTAGAAAACCAGTGACATTACAGTTTACATCCACGTCTGTCCAAATTCATGTGTATGTAGTTGGGATTTTGAAGAAATTTAACAGGTCTTTAATGTATTATTTCACAATAAGATATAACTTCTGGAGTTGGGCCAATAGTGTGTTGTGACTATTGTACATGTTTTGAGAATTGTAAATAGTCAAATTATCAGTCGAAGGCATGATAGAATCCCATGTTTATTTTATTGAAACACAAGCAATGTTTTTTAAATATAAGGCCATGATTTTTTTTTTAATGATCAATCATTTCATACAAATATATATAAAAAAATGAATCAAATCAATACTTGGTGTTTTCACCTTCTGGCTTTAGACCAGTTCTTTTTGTTAGACTTTTGCACAAGGTAGAAGGTTGTTTGTTCAAATCAACCTGGAGTCCCTTCATGTGATCTCACTCTGTCTCTGTGCAGGACCCCTCGTTTTCTGAGGACACTGGGTTCTTTAAGCCTATGGCTGAATGTTAGGGCTCGTTGACCAATCAGACACCTCCCTGATCAAGTTGTATGATGGCTGCAAATAAAAACATCTGGAGAACTATTAATCACACCCTGATACAGAGTGTGTGATTTATAACACAACATTGTAATCCAGAATAAATGATTGGACTGGGCTCAATATCTTAGAGGTTACAGAGTTGTGTGTTTCAATGACGTTTCAATGGTGACTGTCAGTTAAGGCACATTTACATGAAAATGTACAACAGCAGGAGAGCCCTGCACATGATATTGCTCAAAGTCTAGTCTCTAAACCAATGCCACACAAGAGGCTGTGCCATAGACCCTCAGACAGCCCGCTGTGAGACATGTGCAGGGCTTCCTGTGCTTCATTGAAACTGTTTTAGAGACATGTTGATTCAACTGTATGATCCGTTTGGAGGATGAACTTTACACAGAGGTGTCTCTGTTTCCCTTATTGTATGTAGAGAGGTGTTAATATTATGATGTCCACTTCGGCCTCTAAAAAGACAGTCGACTTGAATCACCAGTTCTCGAAGACAGTTCCCACATGAGGGAAAAGGGTTTCTTTGTTGTTGGGGTCAGCCCTCTGAGGATAGTGAAAGCTGACAACCTAATTTGACACAATCATGAAGGTTAAACAGCCAGAAACAAAAATACATTGTCTACATATATGTATACATTGTTCTGGCTGTTTGTCAGGTCTAACTAGAAAACCTGGGGAAGTCCATTTGTGTGAGCGACTCAGTCCTGATAACGCACATCTGCTCTGAGTTCCTTTGCAACATAGTTGAGCAGCGCAGCGGTGACCTGCTGCTGGAGAGTGGCGTTGCCCATCACAAGAGCGATGAGCTGGGCTACGTCTGTCCAGTCCAGGCTGCCCAGGACGGCCACAATGTCAGTATAGAGCTTCTGTTTCTGGTTTTGTGGCAGCTCCATCAGGATCTCAGGTAGAGGCCTGAACGTGCCGCTGGTCAGCCAGCTGCCCAAGAGACCACCAACCGCTCCGCCTGGCAGACACACAACGATGAGGAGGAAGTGGATACAGGGTCAGTTATAGGTTTAGAGCCAAACTGATCTATCAGTTGGCTAAACATATCAGTGTCCGCCCTTAACAGACGTATAAGTATCTGAGTTTATGTTTGCCAATATAGAAACGTATTATACAGAATAAACAATTCAGAAAATATATGCATTTATGTTAAGATCCTATGTGTATGTAATTCCTTACTTCAAGCTCTATAGATTTAGTTGTATTTGTGTCTTATTTGTATTTATAGTTATTCATACGTTTATGGTTAAACTAAACAAGTTTATTTTTTAGTGGAGTTTTCTCTATTCTATTCAATGAAAGTGGGTACTACTGTTAACTGTTGAAAATGAACCAGATGGGTTTTATCCAAAAATTTGATAGACTGTGTGGCCAGTGGGAAAGTTATGTAATCAAGGACTACTGTATGACAGAGATAACACTAACTACTGCAGCAACTCTATTGGGAAGTGTCTCAGTCTGACAGGAAACAGAACCATTACAAATTACTGAGCCCATGGTGACATCTTTGAATTGATTGCTCTGTATGATCAAGAATTAAAGACACAGAAGAGAGCAGGAGAATCTCCACAGGATTCACTGCGGGCTAGTGGGGGGTTGATTTAGCTTTTTACACGCGACAGATGCCAAAATCAAAACAAAACCCATTGAGAATATAACTATCTCCACATGAAACAGTGGTGCCATGCAAGTGGAAAACACTGATGCAGAAGTTACATCCTGCCTCTGCCTGCTGCTCCACCCTTCACCTGAATGCTCCTGTGATTTATGTGCATGTGAATGAGTCTGGGTGGAGAATCTCCTGCTGCATTGTGCATGTGTGAAAGGCAAAACTCTGCAGAATGTACAGACCCAGTTCTGCAGAATACCTTTTGGTGGTCCCGACTAAAAAAAAACAGCTCCAGTGTGGGCGACATGTGGACCAGCTGTTATATAATGACATTACAAATACAGTAATCAGGTCTGGTGTTTTAGTGACGGTGTCAGTTCTTACCCACAGCGATCCCAGGAGGTCCACAGAGCATCCCACCTAGGAAGGCAGTCCCTCCGGCCACCATCGCTCCTTTGGTGGAGTTTTTCACCGCGACCTTGATCTGATCATGTGCTGATATTTCACAGCACAGACGCATGACGTCATTCATGTGGGGGGGCATCTCTGTGTTGAGGCACTGGCAAGACAGGAAGGCAGAGGGTCAACTCTACTGTGGAATCTTCATTAGGAGCAAGAAGGAGCCCAGCTGTAAGCCGTGGCTCAGACGAGACCACTGACAAGACAGTGTTAGGATAAAGCATCTTCCTCACTTAGCATCATCACTAAAATAAAATCAACAGTATTAAAATATAGCTTATATAATTCAGCCTGTGACTCTACACACTGAGTGTCTTGTATAACTTCTCTACAGCTTCACTTAGTATATCACAGTCAGTAGATTTCTTCAGACAGGGACAGAAGTATAATGAGGTGAAACGTTAACAGGGAAGAATATGAATGAGAATAAAGTTACAGTGACATATTGGTGGTCATGCTAAACTTTCCTTAGCTGTTATTGTTGGTGATTGGTGAAATTCCCAAAAATAATTTGCAATGAAAGAATTATAAGAATACATTGATGTGAACCAGGTCATATAAGCAGCGGTGGTAGTTTTTTCTTTAAAAAAATCCACAGTTCTCTAACTTAGGTTTGCCCATACTGTATTTTCTAATGCAGCTGACTTCATACTGATGAGGTTGAGCTCAACTACAATTAACTACAGTCCTGTGATGAATCCTCCCAACATGAAGGTCATAGTAATACAATATGATATGATATAATTAACTGGAATGTTGTTGAACTAGGAGGAAGAAAAAAAAGGTGCAGCACACTGAAGGCTACACACGAATAAATGCTTTCACTTTTACTTCCATACAGCATAAACGAAAGTTGAATTATTTATATACACAGTGTAAACAGCTTTTAAATTTTTTTTTTTTAAATTATATTAAAGTAACGTAATGCTTGTTCGCGCCTGATGACAATTCATATTATACCACAAATACAATGTACGTGTTTGACTGCACACTAAGGCTATGACCATAGTTTTTATTATTACTAAATCCACTAGTTTCTGAATGGAGTTTGTTGGGAGAGCTTCGCAGTGTGGTTTAAACCGTGTCTGATACAGTACATGAGCTAGTGTCCAGTCCTGTCACTGACACTAGGAGCTGAAGACAGTGGTAAACAACGAGGATTTGACTCAACTTCAATATCAAGTTTCCGCTCGGTTTGAAACCGGAACCACGCGCTGAGCACATCCGCTCAAACATCCCCTCCAGTGTAGGTCTAGTACAGTTGGTGTTAAACATGAGTTTCTTACCTTCAGTCTGCTGAACTATCAAACTTCAGGTTGTATTCCACACATGGATGTGCTCCGACGATCTTGAACTTCTTCGTCCTCCCTTTCTTTACAGTCTGGCAACAACGTCCAGGTGCATTAGCGCCACCTTCTGACCAGGAGTGTGTGTGACCTGCTATATTCTATATGTAGTTGTTGTAGCAGAAGGTTAGTGCACAGCATCCTAAAGCTACAGTATTGCACAGATTACATAGCTTTATCAAACATTGTACACACACACTTAACTTTAAGTTCCTGTTAATATTAAATCTATGTCACATTATTGACACACAAAGAGTTTACAGTATAATCCTGTATGGCATTTTGGCTGCTTTATGCAATACTATTGTGTCCCCTGTGTTACCTGTCAGACTGTAATTGATATGCTTATATTATTGTTTTGGCACCCCACACATAGGCCATGGGCTGGTTCGTCTTTGTCAAGCTGGGGCCCTCAGAGGGGAGTTTGAGGTTTCTGGGCAGTATTTCATTTTTTTCTAGGACTGTGCTTTTCTGGACAGAGGCTTCACATGTTGAGCCTGGGATCTGCTGGAGCCACTCTCCTAGTTTGGGGAATACAGCCACTAATGCTCCTATTGCATACACATACACATTTAAATACCCATATCATATACTATAGCAACCATTAAATAAGTTCCACTTTGTGGAAGCTAATGGGTATCCAAAAATGATTTAAAAAATAACGTTTGAAGTTTAAAAAAACGTATATAAGTATATAATGCCAATAAAACAATAATAGTAACAATACATTACCTTGCCATCAGTTAGTTTACACATTTATTTGAATTGTTTGCTGATGATAAATGTAAAAACCAAAACATTACAGATTCATTGGTTTTGTAAACCTTGAAGATTTTTGTGTAACAATGTACATTTTAAGTTGTTGGCTTGTTGACAAATGATTCAAAGATTTGTTGGAACCATTTTGAAACAAATGGATAAGTGGACCTACAATCACTACGATGGAATGACCTGAGGTAATAGAATCATTATGTAATAATAATAATAATAACAAAAATATTGACATTGCTATTATTATAAATAATAATAGCTGTTATCCTACAGATCTGGACTCAGAGATAACTTTAAAGAGAGAGAGAGAGACTATGGGAGGAGACATATAGTTAGTGACATGTAGTAAAATAAATAAATGAATGACAGGGCAGAGAGACAGAGAGAAGGGGAGAAGTGTTCAGTGCATGATGGGAGTTCCCCCAGTAGTCTGAGCCCAAAGGCCTCACCTGATTCAGCCCTAACTAAAGGACATTTTAAGTTGAACCTTGAATGGTGAGATGGTGTCTGACTCCCAAACACAGAGTGGGAGCTGGTTCCACAGGAGAGGAGCCTGGTAGCTGAACTCTTACAGATTCTTGGAACCACAAGAGAGCCTGTGTTTTGGGAGCCAAGTGATCTATTTGGATAATATGCTTGCTTCCTGAGCCTGGTCTTCATGGGAAAGGGAGGATCGTCTTCCTCTTCCTCTTCCTCCTCTCTAGATAAGCACTGCTGATTCTCCTCCAAGCCACCTGACCCATGAGCCCGTGGAGCACAAAGACAATGTCTTGTACGATTAAAAAGTTTATATACAGTCTATATAGTTTATATACAGTCTATAGTTTTGACTGTTTTTGTTGCTAATTTAAGATATAGGGAAATATAAAGCTTGATATTCATGTAAATTATTAATTTATTTTAGGCTTTAGATTTATTACTATAGAATTCCAGGATGGTTTTTGAGAACACGGCGGCATAAATCCAAAGTGAGCCATAGACATCCATTCCTCACTGATTCTCTGATCTGACACGCTCATGCGCCACAGCGACACCCAGTGGCCATGGTCATGAAGGCAGCTTCAGTACCTGTAAGATCCATGATCATTAATTCATGATTTAAGTCTGTGGCCATGATGACATTCACACATTCACATTAGAGGAACTGCGTTACCAAATAAATTAATTAATACATTAACTGTTTTGTTTGGAATTTGGAATTTTTTTTTTTTTTTTTACAGTGGAGCTGAATTAATCATCATAACAGTTTGTAGCCTACAACTCGGAGTATGTATTGTGTTATGCTGCCTTTATGAAAAATCTTATAATGAACAACAACATTATTGTTTTCCTCCACCTCTTGGCTTTGCGCCTCCTAGCGCCAGGTGCGTGTACAGCGCTTGTATACGCTGAAGGAAAGGTACAGAAACACATCATATTCAAAAAGCTTAATAGTTTTTACACTTCCTGATTGACTAAGACATTTGACGTGTATCATGGATTAACATATCAATGTTATAAACTTATATGTCACTGAACAGAGGCTTGAAAAACGTTAGTCCACGACAGGAAATAGATTCTGTAACATTAGGTTTTGTTTATAAGCTCGATGACAGTTTTCTGACAATACTCAGCCATGTTCACACACACATGATTAAAAAAAAGTGATATTGTATAAAGTGATTGTAAATAAAGTCATATTATATAATGTTATATTATATGAAGTGTTCCGTCGCGGTCACATATTTGTCAATATGTTCCACAGCTCGGTGCGTGTGATTGGCTGACGCCTGGTGTGACGCAGTCCCAATGGGCGGTGCTCGGTGCTGACGTCACAGGACACAGGGAGGACTCCCCGACACAAACAAGTTCGAGGTCAAAACAAAGTGTGAAGAGCTGCAGTAGAGCCGCAGAGAGTCCGAACAACCCGCGGCCACACCCGAACCCAGAGGAACTCCTGCTCTACAGGTGAGTGTGAGCGGGAGAAGAAGTGGTCTTTGTGTCAGACATGGAGTCCGTCGGTCTTTGTTCTCTGTCTCCAGTCGTGTCCGCGGTGCGATCACTCCGCAGCCTCGGGTATTCTCACTGAACATACTCTGTCATGTACACTCGTCTTACTGCAGCCGTACAGTCTCCTGTTGTGATCATTGAGATTTCAAAACGCTGTTGTGTGCGCGCAGTCAGATGATCTGTGGACAGACAGGGGGAGGGGGGTCAGGCCAGCTGATGTACTTAATGTACTAATAATACCTGTAATATGTTGTGGCCATAGTAGATCGTGTTGTTTATACAGCGATACTGTACAACAGCTGAGCAAAAAGAAAGATTTGTTGTGCATATAAACATTTACCTACATTAAACCATATTTTAAATCCAGTACTGTGACTTCTCTCACTTGTTTGGTCAGTTTGACCTCTCAGTGTAAGTCCTGCACACAACAGTATGTATCAGTCATATTAAGAGACTATCCAAGATTATCCTGGAACCTGGACCAGGGACTATCAACAGACAATGTAGATTTACACCACATTTCACGTAATGCTGGAATAAAAGTTATGGGGAACCCAGTGTTGAAATCTCAGTCAGTCAGCTGCGCTCACAAATTAAAGTTAATGTTTACATGTACGACAGATAACAGATTGTATAATACGTGTTATTCCAGCCTCTTGCATCATGATGTTCTCTAAGCTTTACATTCCATTACTTGCACCCCCCCCCCCCCCCCATGCAGATATAACTCAGGCTGCTCAGGTTTCTAAGCATGCGTAATGGAAGCACTTGTTGATATAAAGTAGAGCAGGTGTCTAGACATGTCTTTGGGGTGTTTACTCAGACAGCCTAAAGGGGAGCTATTTGCACTGTTAAAGACAAAAGCTAAGAGGAGGTTAAAGGGATAGTTCACCCAAAAATGAAAATCCATTCATCATCATCAAGTGTTTGAGTCCACAAAACTTCCAAAACTTATTTCCAGTGACTTTGCTGTATAGTTGTGATTTACCTGCTTGTGTTTGGTCATTTACAGAGCGAAGCAGAGGCATCAAGATGATTGGAAAGATTCTTTCTCATCTGCTTTGGAACACATGCGAGGTCTTTGAGGCAGCAGACGACGGTTTTGAGGAGATGATGGAGTTTGAGGAGGGAGGATGGATCTTTGTTAATCTCCCAGGTGAGACTTCAAACATTCTTGGGTCAGTGAGGGCACAGCTTACAGCGGGATGAAAACTGATCTGTTTGAACCGGGATGTCCCTCACACAGAGAGCGGGTCGCTGTCAGTCCCTGAGACGGATCCACTCGAGAACCTGCTGATCGAACACCCGAGCATGTCTGTCTACCAGATGAGACCCAGGATGAGTGGGGAGGAGGAGGAGGAAGAGGAGCAAGGCTCTGACGAAGATGAAGCAGACACTCCCAGGTAACTTTCCATTCAGACACTCCAGCCCACACACACACTTGTTTTAGATCTTGAGGCCAAAATTCCTGAAACTTACTTCCATATTTCCAAGACTGAGATTCCAACATAGAAAGTCAAACATTTTAAAGATGGGATTATTATAGATTATATAGAACAATATATAAAATGAGAGGTACAGTGGTTTTCACCTGCAAAGGTTAAATATTGAGTAGACGTTAATTGTCTATTGGCTTATTGTATATGTGCAATTGAAGAAGAAATATTCTGCTCCTTTATTTAGGCCAAAATAGCAGTAACACAATGTAAAAATACTTCATTACAAGTAAAAGCTCTGCATTCAGAAGGTTAATTAAAAGTAAAGTGTTATCAATAAAGTATAATTTAAGTATTAAAGTATTATGTATACTATTGGATTAATTGTAGTGATGTTTTCATGCATGAGCTGCATTTGAATATCACGTTTACCATTTATACTCGTGCTATTTTGCCTTTTTGTGACCTTTGAAATGAAAACATGAAATTTCCCCACAGTGAATTAAATTAAGTGTCTAGTTCAGTTATAAAATCCAAGTGCACCACTGAACATACAGATAAGAAGCAGTCGGCAGTATCCTCATGAACCTGTAGCTCTCTTTCAAACCTTGCATAGTATCTCAACATAGGAAAAGCCTCATGGCATGACCAATCACAGAGCTCCTCTTCTATACAGACCAATCCTATGATTTGCGTGGGCCATCCTGTCCTTAATACTTAGTCTCAAATTTAGATATCCTGGGTAATTATTGTCAGTTTTTCAGTCTAGAAAGCTAGTTCTATGTTTTCTCTCTTCCTCCATTGGGAACTGCTGCTCATAGAGAAACAGCTGGAAGCTAGAGTAGGGATGTTGTGTCTCATCTTTGCCTGGTTACTCTCGGGTTCACCTTGGAGAACAACCCCCATTTTGCTGGACCAATGTATAATTTTGGCATAACTGGCTCAGTTGAGACAAGACTCAGGTTTACAGCCTGATGTGATGTTTTCCTACATACTTTGATGCACTGATTCGACTGATAATATGTGAGATGTCTCTGGGGCTTTGGGGGGAGCCCTGTGTTCTCCACAGTGACTGGCCTGGAAATACTCTTGCTCTGACCTCCACAGGCAGATCCTTAACCTTCCATCTGTTCAAGGTCCATTCTTTCACCAGTGCCTGGAATTTTCAGAGCTTTGGTTTGAAGGATTACTTTATCCTCACTTCCACTTTGACCACCCCACTTTGGCCCAGATCAGTAAATCTCCTAGGGGAGATGAGGCATCTTCTGAGGTCTGCTCCTAGTCTGTTGCTGCTCCAAGCCCCTATCAGGGGCGCCAGACTCTCTCTCTCTCTGCTTATGGATAAGTGTTTTGTTCAACTTCTTGGCCTCGTCTTCCAGTTGTAATGATTTTACTGCCAGGACCTTGTGGCGCCTCCATCTGCACCTTTGCTTTGTGGGTGCTTTCTCACACAATATGTGTTTCAGAGGGACTAGTTGTCCAAACAATTTGCAGCTTCGGTCTCGTTTGAGTCCCCTCAGGACAAGGTTTGTTAGAATTGGGAGAAGGTCATAGATGCTACGGGGGATGAACTCCATCCTGCTGGGCTCCATCGCCAAAATGTCAGCCCACAAATTCTTTCCCTCTCTGACTCCTTTCCAGGAAGTCCACTTGCATTGCTTTCTCATTTGGACTGCTCGGGTTTGCCTCCCCTCCGCCTCCATCTGTCAGATTTTTGTCAGAGACGGTGTCTCACAGCCAGTGTCTTGGCATCCAGTCGCTACTGGCCTGCTGAAGTTGCTGGCCACGTTACCAGCGTACAGATCTTGATTCCAGCTTCCCTGAACTTAATATCTGTGCAGTCTCACAGCACGATGACCTGGCTTTCCAGGGTCACCTGAATTTTTTAAGTTATACCTCAAAATGCCATTTGAAGATTCTGATTTGAATCACCTGGTGGCTCAGCTGTCACTGAAACTGTTATGTTGTCCATGTTGGCAGTAGGGAATAGTTTGGCACATCAGGAGATATGCTCACTGGTATTCTTACAGAGAGTTGTGAGAGGATCGATACCACTCTGTCGAGGTGGTTAAATACTGGATGTAGCTAAAGCTAGAGGACGGTTGCTAGCACAAAGACTTCAAGCTGGAGAAAGCTGCTAACGTGACAACAAAAACCTAGCAGCAAAAGTGCTACGTTTTTCTTTTTGTGCGTTTTATGCTAGAATCGCTGCACCATGTCAAGACAGGTTTGGCAAATAAACCACAAATCATAACTGGGTCGCCTCATATTCAACCATATTATATGGATAGACTAAAGAGTTTCTGATTAATATCTGCTGCATTGTAATGCTGATAAACACTATAACCTCAAGATTCACCCAAATCTGATGTCATGACAAAAGGGATCATTCAAAACCTTGACAAAATGTCATTATATTCTTGGTCTAAATCCTATATTAGTGTTGAGAAGGACAGATGATTAGAACATTCACACAGGGCTGGTTCACAGTAATATCTCTGGTGTTTATTCACCTAACATAGTATCAACACATACTTACATCCGTTCATGTGTCTGTGCAGGCCAGTGGCAGTGAGGCAGCACATTTCTTGGCGTTTGGCTGCCTGGGGAATCCCTCTGCCCTGCAACATCCGGCTGCTGGCTGTCCAGAGGGCCAGGACTCAGGCTGAGGCGAAGAAGCTGAGCCGCAGCTCCCTTCACAGGCAGAATTTAGCCAAGATGCGATTCTCCCCAGCAGAGAAGCGCTACGGCCACTTCAAGCAGCCCTTCCAGCGCCTCTGCAACTACTAACAAGCAGTAAGGAAAGTGCTTGTGAGAGGGTGTGTCTCAGGTTGCCTCCACCACAGCCCAATGAGCAGCATGATGCCTCGACTCCGAAATACTCTGGTTTCACTGCAACACTGTAAAAGTTTTTAATTTTGACTTTTAATGTTGGCAGCCCTCACTTCTGAAAAAGCTGAGAACAATGAACCTCAAACTCTTGATATCAATGAACGTCAGTCGCTCACATTGGAAAACATAAGTAACGTGTGCAGTTACTTTTAAAATATAAGCATATGTACATTTTCGATGATTTGAGTTGTGTGACTTGTTTGGATTGTTGTGGTGTGTGACATGTTTTTACTATTACAGTGTGTGATACTATTCTAAAAAGAACAATTCTATCCTGTAGAATTATTTTCTCTGACGTATGATGCAGTTGGATGCAGCCAGACTCTGAGTGGTTAGTCCATGATTGTATTCTGTGTGTATTATATTATGTGCCTTAGCTTTAGACATTTTTGTGACAAGTATATTAAAAATTACTTTCATACCATGTGTACCTGTACAGTATTCATATCATGTGAAATTATTATCTCTGAATTCCCTCAAATGAATGTTATTTGTTCAAATTGATTCTTATTAGGGTGTTATTACAAAACCACTATTAAAGTTTTGTATTAAGTGTACCGTTTTGTATTTTTCAGCTGGTACCCACTTTTTCCAATCCACACAAATTGTTTATTTTTGACTCACTTTTGTAAGTACAGTTGAAAATTATGTTTTTCTATTTTGTGTCTATTTATAAAAATGTAAAAAAAAGTCAAATAAATCTTGTTTTCTTAAGCTGGTTTCTGTTTAATATGGCAGTAAAAATGACAAACTCATTTCAAGTCCTTTTTAAAAATACAAAGAATAACATTTAAAAACAGTCAGCTATTGATATTTATATGGCATTCTTGTCAGTATATTCCAGCTGCATTAAACAACACAGCACCTAATGACATAATTAATGAATTGATGAGAGCTGGATGCATAAAACTGACCCTTGTCCTTTATGAATCACTGAGCTTCATAACTAATGTTACTTTATACAGCAGTCAGGATTTACACTACTTTGATTATTACATTTAAGACCTTTAGTATCTCTGGGGTCTTTTTGAGGTAAAGTGAAAACTTTTTAAGACTTGAAGTTAGAATTCAGCATTTTTAATAGGACCTGTCATTTTCGAAGGCGACAAATCTTTCCCATGAACCTTTTCACCTGCTCTGGGTGGACTGCATTGGCCCAGCGGCCACCCTCCTTGAAATGAGAACCAATGATCATTCCATTTGCATCAAGATAGCGCTCCATGTTGTCATAGGTCACTCCGGAACCAATCAGCACTGGGATTCTCACAGACTGGGAAACCTCTGCAAAAGCAAAGAAACAGCAAACCAGTTTTTCAAATCATTAAAAATAATCATTTCAGCAACATCACGATTTTTTTGTCATACATAAACTTTATAAAATACCTATCCCTTACCAGCTCATGTACATGGAAGCATTTGAAATTTAATCATACAAAATGTATGTGGAAATTGCATCTGAGCTCAGGTCAGTGTAGTGTAGCCCTCTGCACCTGTCCCCACTGTGTCTGTGGTACTGGTGAGAGGGTGCTTAACTGAGAGAGACTGTGATACACCAGGTGATCTTTGCACACAGCGGAGTCCAACCTCCGTTCAGAGAGTGCACGTGTGTGTGTGTTTGCTTGCTCTCATTTGCAAGTACGAAACTAAGCCTGTGTGCCTGTTAAGCTCCAAGTGTTTACTGTGTTGCATGTGGTGGTTGGAGGCTTCTTAAAATAACAGCCCTAGCTATGTGAGGGACACTGTCCAGGTTTCAGACCAACTGACCCCTGGCAGATACCGACCTGTTTTTTTTTTATCCCAGCCCACAGATTAATCCAGTGAAAATTTGTAATTATGGTGGAGCGCTACCATGGAAAAATACTCCATTAAAAGTTAAAATGCTTCATTTTACTTTGATAGTACCAGGTAGAATATAAAGGTCAGCTGCTTAGGTAACATTTGGCCCATTTTGGAATGTTATTATTATTTGATGCAAAAATAACATATAGGCAGCATATAGATCATCTATTTTATAAACTGCATCCCATTTTTAAGCTGCTAATATGTTTTGCGTGAAACAATGATTCTGCAAAGTAAAATAAAAGTAGTGAAGTAACAAATAAAAAACTTTGTCAATTGTAAGAAAAGTATTCAGATCTGTATAAGACGCAATACAACAATTTATATTCTTTAAAATTAAAAATACTTATTACTCCAAGTACAAGACTGACATCTTACTTAAGTAAAGGTACAACAGGATAAGTTGCAAAATGTAAAAACACTACGAAATCATATATTGTATGTAGACTAATTATATTTTTGGTTTACAGCAAGCTGACATATTATGTCCCTTGTCAGATTGATGTGACAAATTTGTTTGGAAACAGCTTCTTATTTTTACAAGTTAAGTAGATATGTAGATATTGACTTGTGATCCTTTTAACTCTACTTTCATATCCACCAACCTCTGAGGAATATACCAGGTTCTATTCTATTCTAAAATAAGCTCACTTAAAACAGCTGCCTGTTTAAACTGAACCAAATGTGATACCAGGTTATCACTAACCACACACATTAGAACAGTTTTATAGCTTACATCTTTAACAGGTACTTCACAATAAGGGGGTTCTTTAGTATTTCTTTTTTATTTCAGAAGCAGCTTTTGTCCACTGGGCACATTAAAACTGTGACCTTTCAACTGATAATGTTCATACCCTGAACATATTAACAAAACGTTGCCTTGTCAGTCATTGACTTGATATGGAGCAACGTTAGGATAATGTCATGTTTGTTCATTAATAATACAATATGTCCAATATTGACTCTTCTTTTAGCTTTGTTTTGGTCTCCTGAGTTTAATATCTGGCTCCTGAACTGTTCACTGGTCCTCTATGTTGACCACTTACTGACTAACTTTGTCTGTCTGCTTTGGGCTGACAAACAATGGTTAATCTGAGCTTTTACACTAAAACAGTGGAAACTTGTGGAACAAATAATGACCTATAAGGGGCCAAAGCCAGGGCAGAGGACAACAGACTAAACAAGTAATACATCTCTATGGGTTTGTTGCAATGAGCGATATCTGTTAAGCTACACATCATAAAACACAACATCTTTTTATATTGTTCTTTTCATGGAAGACACTTTGACTATGCATAGTTAAAAACAGCACAGGTGTACATGACATTGGCTGGGATCTATAAAAGTGTTCCATGAGGCCATGACAGTGAGTCAGTGTGCACAACACCAGGACCCTGAAACTGGAGCAGCGTCATGGCATTCAGCTGTTTCACTAAGTGCACCTGTTCACTTCATGCTGTGAAACTGTACAGTGGGAAATGGGTGTGTAAGTAAAAACAGGCTTATGAGTGCAGCCACGCAATTGACTTAATCACAGTGAACCACTTGAAGTGTGGTGGAGGTTTATAAAGTAGCACAACATGAAAGTACTCAGCACAAGAAAGTCTTTGCTTTGTGTCTTTCCTCCACTTGACTTTCCTTAGATCCAGTCATCATTAATGCTGGAACCACTGACGCGTGATTCATTGGTATTCTCATGAACAGTATTCATACTGTGTGTGCTTCTGCATGTGTGTAAACTAGAATAATGATCTCAACTGTTGAGCACAATCTCTTGGAAATGATCCATTTTCTTTAATTCTACGAGTAGTGGACTGAGTAATGTGTACGCTACTCAGTGTTCACTAGCAGGCTGACGACCACCATCCTCCACCTCCACCACCAAGTCAGCAACTACCTGGTGCTGAGGCTCATTTCCTGCCTGATGGAACGACTATTTATCCTCACAGAGGAAGTCAGAAATTTCAGGCTTCATATTACTTCATATCCATCAACACCTCACTGAATATTGTGTGTTTGTGTGTGTGTGTGTGTGTACTTATACTTTGTGAGGACCATTATGACCATAGAGCCTACTGATCGAGGACATTTTTGGAAAGTGATGACATTTTGACTGCTCCTTAATTGTTCAAAGGGCTGTTTTAGGGTTAAGACTTGATTTTAGGGTTTGGGTTAGAATAAGGTTTAGGTTATGGATAGGCATTTAGTTGTGATGGTTAAGTTTTGGGTAAGGGGCAGGCAAATGCATTATGCCAGTGAGTGTCGTCACTAAGATAGAAGTAGAACAATGTGTGTCTGTCTGTCTCTGTATGTGTGTGTCTGTCTGTGCGTGTGTGTGTGTGTATGTGTGTGTGTGAGAGAGAGAGACAAGGTGAGAGCTCTCC
Organism: Limanda limanda; assembly: GCF_963576545.1. NCBI lineage: Eukaryota > Metazoa > Chordata > Actinopteri > Pleuronectiformes > Pleuronectidae > Limanda > Limanda limanda. The sequence goes on along the minus strand of NC_083638.1, from coordinate 30,616,648 downwards.
TAAATTGAGCCACAGTGCAGCTGGGCTTCACATGGCTGCCATATTGGGTGCCTTCCACCTTTGTCATGTCCTATAACCACCACTGGACACTGAACACTGCGGTCAGGAACTCTCATAGGATAATGACAACAACTGCAGGTGATTTTGCCCTCTGCTGGACAGACTGGGCAGTGACTGGTGGCACTTCTCCACTTAAGAGAAGTGCCACCAGCTATAAACTAAAGATGATTGATACAAAATATCACAGCTAACTCAATAGAATCAATGGTGAAACATCAGTTATAGCCATATGTTACTGTCCAAGTACACCAAAGTGTCAAACAGTGATTTGAAAGCTCAATGCTGGCTTGATAAACATGATTCTCCTGGTTGTGGAAGTGTGGGGATTTTGTATAAGTACCTTTGAGCTCACGCGGGTCAGCCTCTGCACCAGTGGCCACTCCTGTGATGACGAGTCCATCAGAGAGGAAGAACTCTGCAGCACGGGCCGTCTCCTCAATGCTCACGTCTGATGTCAGGGCATGGGCGCTGGGGAACAACACATACAATGACTTAGCCTAAATTAAAGTGGAGGTACTTTGTTAGAGCCAGATCTTGAGGAGCACTTGTCCTGGACTCCTTGTCAAGGACAGTCCTTCACTGATCATCACATGTATAGCCTACATTAAATATAAAAATATAGAAAAATGATTCTAGGATGTTGATATGAAACCCTCATAACACAGAAATGTAATTGAGGCATGATATTTTATAGTTTTAAACCATAAACTTTACAATACATATTTTAAAAAACACACAAAAATGCAACTACATATTAAAACTTGAATTAATTCAACAAATATTATTTTGTTTCAGGTCAAATATATAAATATTTGCACATCTCTTCTGCATTGTTAATTCTTTAAAACAAAAGTTTTCAAATTGTTAAACATAAATGCAAAATGTCTGTGAGAGGCTCATATCTACCGATATTATTGCCAACTAATATTGGTCAGGCTACTAACGAAATATGCATTAACGCTCTAGAAAACTCACTCTTTCACTAAAGGTGACGAACAATACATTTATTAAGCAGCTCTCTTTAACTTTGATTAAGTCGATAGAACATGACCTGCATTGTTCAACATTTTACAGAAAATCCTTACTTTTTTAATAAATAATGTGTTTCCTCGACAAGCCTCACAAGCCTTATTTTTACTGAGACAATTTTATTTTGTACAATTCTTCATATTTGTATTAGTCATTAATAAGTGAAGTCTCATATATAATCATAAAATATACAGACAAATAAACCAAGTTAAATAATGGCTGGCTGAGATAAAAACTCACATAAAACCTAACTGTCGCAGGGATCAAATTAAGCTGTACTTCAAATAAAGAACACCAGAAAGGAGGGAATTTACGACAATGAAGACACGTGGAAAATAGCTGCTAATAAAACTAATGCTACCTTTATTATTAGTTGCATCGCTGAAAACTGCAAATAGAGTAATGAAAAACCAAAACTACTCCTGGAGAACATAGAGGGACAGATGGCAAAGGAACAGAGCGAGACAGAGTGGGACGAAAACATTAAAGATCCCCTGCTTAGGAACAGACAAAACTATTTGTCTATCAGCCTGTACCTGGAGATCTCATTCATTTGGCATCATTATTGAACTATAAGCAATTTGGTGAACAGCTTTTATTCTTACATATGTGTGTGTGATAATACAACTGAAGGGTTTTTCATTCCAACCCTGGACTTAAGTCCAATGTTTCCCCCTGCAGCAGTTTAAAAAAATTAATTATGGCAGCCAAACTAAAGCTACTGATGAACTTAAAAATACCTTAAATCTCCCTGACTCATGTTTTATTTTAGACACGCCAAAAATATTGGTATGGATATTCATTTAGTGTTAGTAAGGGACTGGGTCAGTGGTAAGTCCTGCCATTGGTAACTATGTCAGGATTGTCAGAATAAAAGCAGTCCTACATCAACAGCTACAGTTAAATAGGTTTTCAGTTATTTGCTGTCTATCAGTGGGTTTTCTGCTTTTAACTTTCTAATCAAACAGTGCAGACGATGACCTCACCTGTGCTTCTTTTTGATGTCAGTAAAGATCTGCACATGCTCAGCTCCGACCTGTTTGCGATACCTCAGTAACTCTCCGGCACAAGCATTCAAGAGGCCCTCATCAGCCACGTGAGAAAAGACAAAACCCTCCGCCCTGATGAAATCCATTCCTGTGATCATATACAAACATTTGAATGATGTAGTTACTAACTGGTAGCCACTGCATCAAGTACAGGTGATATCGGACATACAAGTATCTGATCTTTGTTCAGCAAGAACAACACATCATTAATAAGAGTGGGTGACCACACAGTGATATCAGCTGCTGTGATGTTTGTTTGTCTATTTAAACGTTGGCAGTGATAACACATAACTGAAGATCTTTGTTCCGTTTGGTTCTGTTCTACAAGCTAAAACTGCAGATGATTTCAGCCTCGTAAGAATAAGTTAGTTGGTGTAGAGTATGAACCTGAAGCCAGAGCTACGGCCATTGCCTGCTGGTTAGCAGAAGACAGTATTTGGACTCCGAGCGGCAGGATCGGACAGACGCTTCTCACAGCAGTGCACACGGCGGTCATACAGGCACACACCTCAGGGCCCACAGAGAATGAGTAAGGGATGTCGTGCATGTTCTCGATGATCAGACCATCCTGGGAGAAGAGGTTACAACAAATGGTTTATCTGGTCACAGTTAAGATTCATACAAAATGATTACCGGTTTGCCAGGTGACAATTAGGATACATAAGGACACAATGTGAGATAACTCACAATCCCTGCATCACGGTAGATTGATGCCTCCCTGCATGCCTCCTCAACGATCTGTGACATATTCATACACCCCAGGGGCGTGCCTGAGGAAAATGAGAAACTTGTTTACATACAGTAGAATCCATCAAAAATGATAGCGCCTAGATTTACAGCACTACAATCTAAGTAAGTATATTTGAAGTACTTATATTGTCATTTCATTCCACTCTGCACTTTTACTCCTCTACAATTCAGAGACCAAAACCTCCTGTGACATATGAATGTTTCTTATATTAATGCATGGCCGGAGATAATTTAATGCTTTAATATATAATAAATACAGGATAACATTCTTATGAGGCCATTTTCATGCATTAAGTATTCTTTACACTTTAGTATATTTTGCTAGTAATACTTGTGCTCTTTTTAATTTTCAGTGCAGGACATTTGTAATGGAGCATTTTTTTTTACAGTTGTATTATTATTTCACTTCTATTATTTCCTCGACCACTGAAAACATTGCAACACATGTGATTGTGATCTTACCTGGTAATGCTTTGACATGAATCATTCCAATAACCACAGACTTTAATCGTCCAAAAAGATTCAAAAACTTCATCTTGTCGTTTCAGTGAGGCAACCAGGGAGCAGAGACCAAACAATGTGTGTGTGTGCGTTTTAAACATGGAGATCACGTGACTGACCAAAGGTCAAATATGTTATCGTCAAAATCGACCTAAAGCGTTGGTGCAGAAAAACAAGCATCCACCATTAACCAGGCTTCTAGATCAAAAACAAACTTTAAAAAAGTGTTTTTACACAGAAGGATGTGCGGGCTCGTATAAAACCCGCGCAGTGAATGGGGCGTCCCCGGCAGAAGCATCCGCAGGTTTGCATAGTTCACGTTTGACTGAATATCAGAGAGTGGCAGCGGCTGAGAAACCTCTTCTGACTCCGCATCACAACAAGCTGTGTCTACCTCTCGCTCCTCTGCCCTGTGCTGTCTGATTTCAGCTCGAATCCACAGAACCGCGCTTTTGTTTACATCTGACAGACTAGCCACGCGGTGCCCGGGCACTTCCGCTTCGCAAGCCCCGCCCCCTGCAGCTGTCACCACACGCCTCCCGTTTGTCTGCTAAAATACAAACTTGATTTCGCTGCCTTGCGAAGCCTCACAAGGAGGATGCTCGACATATAGTGTCCAAGTGTCCGCTGCGGGTGTGAGAGCTGCGGATCGGGGAGCGGGAGCTGACCCGAGAAGAGGCGCTGAGGCTGGAGGTTTAGCGCCAAGTCCGAGCTACTCCTCCCTACAAGGCGCCAGCTCAGAGGAACCAGCCCGGCCTGAGACACGGTCACACACAAAGAGCTGCTGCCAGGGTCAGTCGCAGGAGGTCCAGCACCGAGTCCACTTGCACCTGTGTGTTTCCCTCCAGACACGAGTGAACTTCAAGGGCTCAATCCTGAGGTGAGTGGCTGAAGCGACGCTTTATCGACTTAGTTCGGTTTAGCTAGTTTCAGCTGCAGCTAAAGCTCCAGTAAACCCGCTGGAAGTCAGACAGTGGATTCACAGTTAGTACAGGAGCTCGCACTGTTTCACCTCCTCCCTGGCTCATCCGGGTGTGTGTCTGTGTGTGTTTGTGTGTGTTCTAATGGGGAATTGAGGAAACTGGCGTCTCAGCTGTGCCCGGGGTCCTTTCGGCCATTATGCGCCGAGCCAGCTGTTCAAAGTTAGCAGGAGCGAATCTACCACCTTCCCATGAAAAATACACAAAACCACAGGGCCGGGTGGACAGTGTGGTGTGTGCTGTGTGTTCTGTGGGACTCTGCTGGGTGTACCTCGCTGTTTGGGCGACTTCTGGCCACTTTTAGCCCCACGTACTGTTTCCATTTCCCCGCGCCAGGCTGAGCTGGGCTTTGTCAGCGGGAGGGACAGGGAGTGGGGGTTGGGAGTGGAGCGGTGTGTGCTGTGCTTTATCTGAACCCCCCAGAGAATCAAAAGTTCTTATAAAACCCCCTCTCCTCCACAGGTGGACTCTGAAGCCGACGCCGAGCCCTCCGAGGAGAATGCGAGGAAAACGGTGAGTCCCTCTCTTTCTTCACTGCGCGCCTCTCGTCCGGCGCGTCATTCAAAGTGAGCGAGAGGAAAGTTGAGTGGATGCAGCTTTAGCCACTCGGCTAGTTAGCTTGTTGTTGTGGGAGCTGATCATTAGGAGCATGTTAGCGTGTGTGTCTGAGCTCGTTGAAGTGACTGTGCGAGTGTCTTGCTGTGTTCCAGGGAAGACACAGAAGCAGAGTCTGTCACTCCCAAGGAAACCACCGTCCGACCGAGGAAGAGGAAGGCAGACGTGGCTATAGTAAGTAGCTGTGCTGTGCTGGTGGACCTGTCACTGGCCTGTTTCTGGGCTACACCACCTTTTGTGGAGCTGGCCTGCAAATGTCGGCCTGAATTAATAACTGAGCCTGACGTCACTTCCATACATCACTGCCCCATGTGTCACTCAAGTCTTACTGACTGATACAGCAGGTGTTCTTTTGTCTATGAGTAGAATTGGATTTTCTTGTGCTTTTCATCGGTGCTAATTGCCTCTGATCTGATTCTCAGTATATACAGGATCTGGATGAGGAGGTGGCCGAGATGACGAGGAAGAAGCAGCGGGACAGTGAGGTAGGCTTGGTTTCCACGCCTGGTTGTAAAGCGTGTACCTAACCCCATGCCTCAGTTCTGTTAATGTATATGTGGCCCACTTACCCATCCCCACCACTTGATTTATTGTATCTAATGCACCACTGCTGTGTTTTATATGTAAGCCCCTCATATAGATTCATATATAGTTAATTGTGTTCTCTGAAGTAGTCTGTCTGTAGTCTCCTCTCTTGGTGTTAGCACTTTGTACTATGAACGGTGCCATACTAAATACACTTAACTTACTTAATGTTTGCAGTCAGCCTATTGGAGAGCCGTCCTTACCACATGTTTGTTTACCGTGGTCTCATCCTCCCTTTTTTTTGACTTCTTATCCCTTGTCCCCCTCTCTGTCTCGTGCAGATGACCTGGAGTCCAGGTGCTGGTCTCAAGAGTCCACACAGATGGATCCCAACACCGGATCAGGAGGAGGACCGACCAGTTACTCTTATAAATGCAGGCTTCCCTCACTACATCTTTAACAACATATTTGCAACCCCCGTGCATTGTGCCCCACTCCCTGAGCTGTGGTGAGTCTAAAGCTACATCCACACAAAGGTTTTAGTTTTATATCAGTAGTTAAAATAATCTAATAACCATTTTAGCTCCATATCAGAAATAATCTTCATAATTAAGGCTACCTCCACATTACTATGTTTCTATTGAAAATGAATCAAGTCTCATGCAGATACGCCTGATCCTCACTACTCTGGAGTAAAGAGGTGCTAAAACAGAGTCTGGAAACACTGCTGGCTCTGTTTTAGTTTGAACACTGGGGCTGCGTTTCAGGCTAGGTGGACAGAAAGGGAGATGATTGGAAATCATGACGTAGACAGACACTAAATTGCGAGTAGATTGGCTCTTTATCTGTCATAAGTAGCCTTCGCTTATTAGTCAGGCTCCTATCACATGACCCCGACAGTCGCATGAGAATTCACATACAATTGGCATGCGCTTGTCGTGATAATATATATCCGAACTTTATTGCGGACACCACAATTCCATGGTTCCTCAACACACCAGCCATGTTTTAAGTTACTGTTGTTGAGTCAGAATACAGAGCGCTAAAGTTTTTTCCTATACTAGTATTGGAACAACACCTTATTGAGATACTTCATATTGTTTTTTCTTTAAGTTGTCACCCATCTGGATGTTTTGAAATTGTATGTCTCCTTTCACTTTACTTGTCGATGAGTTATTTATTTTCTTTGACTGTTTAACACTAACTACGCAACTAGGGATACATTACAGCCATGTAGGGACTTGGCTGAAATGTTTTCACTCAGAGTTTTGTTGTTCTGGTTCATGTTTCTGTCAATGGAAAACCTTACTTTAAACACAAGTTGTTGTGTGAGCTAAATCTTTCGCATTTAATATAGAATCATCTGTTTTGTTCACCAGCTGGGCCAGTAAAGATGTGGTGTGGAAAAACATGTTGGAGAAGGATAAGACCTACACCAGGGACGTCCACCTGATGGAGAAGCATCCTCATCTGCAGCCAAAGATGAGAGCTATTCTCCTGGACTGGCTCATGGAGGTCAGTAGCACGTCTCAGTGACCAATTTAACGTCCACATATGAAGAACACAGCAGTAGCAGTCAGACAAGGGGTGGTGCATGGCAGGCGTAACTTTTAAGTTCTGCTTCAGAGATCACAGTAACACCAGCGTCGGCCCTATTCACCAAAAGCTCTTGAATCTCCCTTGTTGCGAGAATCTGAGTGTAAACTCTCCTAGCAGCCATTTTGATGTCATATGACCTTATGAGAAACTCAGCTGTTCCTGGTCACTTTAACACCAGTACTTGCACCTGTGCTTTTCCAAAAACAAAATGTCTGCCATGAAAAAAAAACCATCTCATCAGTCAACTTCCTGTGGCACAAACAGTTATACTGAAAAGTGTCTTGTTGGCAGTGGGAACAGTTCTTTGAACATTGTTGATTCAAAGTTTAATTACAGCTGCAATGACCTATGAGCTCTTCTCTCTCTGGAAGAGATCAACCAGTCTGAATAGGCCCTTATCACGTTCAGTCAAGACCCTATCAGCCTTTTGATTTGAGGTCCTCTTCATATCTATGTGTAAACCCATATGAATTATGGTGATAAGGGCTGCATGGAGGTAATGTGGAACCGCATCACAAAAGACAAGATCTGCAGTGCTTTCAGACATGCACTGAACTCCGGAGGACACGTCTGTGTGAACGCAAATGTCTGAGGGAGAGGCTCTGGAGAATCTGCCCTGCAGAAACCATAGGAGTATTAACTGCGAGTGAGTGGGCGTGTTGATGATTACATTACATTTCTTTTAGCTGATGCTTTTATCCAAAGCAACGTACAATTGCTTGAATTGCATTCAACCATGAGGGTACAGCCCTGAACAGCAAGAATCAAGAAAGTACAATTTCTTCAAAAAATTATGATGTTTCTAAAGCCCAGTTCATGCTTCTGCGGCAAAGCTTTTTAGGGAGGTGCACATCAGGGTATGTCACAGGGCTCTGTGCAGGGTACACGTCTATGTGGAGGCACGCAGAAGCATGAATCGGTTTCACTTTGCCACAAGACCAGCTCCTCCTGATAAATAGAACCTGCTAGAGCTATTTAACATCACTCACATAAACAAAAACTGTGGATGCAGTATTGAAGTCCCAGGAGGCCTCATCAGTAGGGATGGGTATCGTTTGGTTTTTATCCGATACCGGTTCCTAACCGATACTTTTAAAACGATACCGGTGCCTGAACCGATTCTTTTTTCAAAAAAGTGCACAAAACGATACTTGACTAAGAAAGGCTTTTTTATTGCCAAATATATTAACTGTATAAAGTAGATTATAAATATGAATAAATACAAAACCCTTTTGAACTTAAAACTATGAATAACATACGAACTGTTAACAAAAGTTTACACTATACTTAAATAAATAAAAATAAATACAAAACACACACACACTCTGACTCGTGACTCTGACTTCGGTGCCTGAGCCAAATGAAGACTGAGGGTCGCTTTCCCATCACTGGGAGACCCCCGTGTCTCCGCGGCTGGGGCTGTCGCAGGCAGGCTTCGGCCCGCCTTCGCCCCCCTAAAATGCGGTCGCTTTTATGAAACATTTCTCGGCGTGGTCTTCGTTCCTCCCGCCGGAGCCGGTCCCGGCGCACCGCCAAGGAGGAAATGCGCCAGGGGCGCGGCTGCCGGTGGACAGACTCCTGACAGGACAGGCTCCCGTGCAGGGGGGGGAGGATCTCCTCGTGAGACCTCTCCCCGGCGCTGGCTGCCCCCCCCCACCTGCACGGGAGCCTGTCCTGTCAGGAGTCTGTCCACCGGCAGCCGCGGCTGCGGGGGCCCGGCGGGAGCCGCCGCTTCCCGTGAAGGAAGGAGCGGAAGTGTGAGGAGGCGGGACGAGCGGAGACCTCAGTCTTCCATTGGCTCAGGCACCGAAATGAGGCACCGAAATCTCCGTTGCATTTCGGTCCGGGTAGTTACCGGTTGTATTGGAACCGGTTCCATATTGGAACCGGTTCTCGGTACCCAACCCTACTCATCAGTGCATTAACGTTCTGTTTGTGTGCATGTTTCAGGTGAGCGAGGTGTACAAACTGCACAGGGAGACATACCACCTGGCTCAGGACTACTTTGATCGCTTCATGGGCACGCAGAGAAACGTCTTTAAATCAACGCTGCAGCTCATAGGCATCACCTGTCTCTTCATCGCTGCCAAAGTAGAGGTGAGAACTGTGGGACTGCACGGGATGTGAGGTGGGATGAATGAAACCAGTGGCCTTTTCTGTGTGTCTTGTTGTGAGCTTGTTCTACCTTCACCCTCTTTGTTGCCCCTTTTTTCCAGCAACATTCTAAAATATGCGAGTTGGTATGATCGGTTATTTTATGTTCCTGTATCTCATGCTCCTGTATCTCTGCCTCCCCCAGGAAATGTATCCTCCCAAGGTCCACCAGTTTGCCTATGTTACAGATGAGGCCTGCACTGAAGATGAGATTCTCAGTATGGAAATCATTGTTATGAAGGTAAAGAACATGCATGTTACTCATACTCAAGTGTTCCCACAGAATTTGTAGCTGGGATATTGGGGGCAAGGAAATGTAGCGATGGCCAGTCCGACCCGGCCACGTCCATACTACTACTAAAGCGGCATTTTCAAACTATTACAAAACATCAAAACATCATTTTTAATCCCCCTCCATACTAACATGCCTGGAATCACATATCATATGACCACTCAAGTACAGTGAGCATGCGTGTCCTTGTGTGTACAGGAAGTATTTACTTGTTTGTTGCGGAATTGTCACAGATTGCTCGAATAATAATTAGTCTCCCGCTCATGTAAATCATTGTAAAATGCAGAATATAAATGCACAATAGCTGTTGGCAAAGACAAAATGGTCAGCTAAGCTTGTAATTGATTATCTTTGGTGCGTTCTACACTATTAGCTAAGGCTCATGTCGGGTGCTTTCATCTGGAAGGTGGTCCTGTGAGGAGTCTGAGTAATCAGTTAAAGCTACGACGTGAACAAAATGACCCGTTCAGCAAGTGGTTTTGAGTGTTTATGTCATCATTTCCTAAACATCTCAGTTTCTGCCCTGCTAGACAAAAATACTGCCCTGCAGTTTTGAAACTAGAATGGGGACAACAGCATTTCCAAACTTCTCATTTTTAGAAGCTACAAAACTTCTCAGAGCAGTGTAGATGCCAGGTCTATGTGCATTTTGAATTGAAAACGTAGTAATGGATGTAGGCCGTGAAAGAAGAGATGGTGTTTCTGTGAGAGGGAGAGGGAAAGTGACCGTGGACAAAGAGCGCTGCACAACTCACTTAAGATCTTTTGTTTTATGAAAAGTGAAAAAGTCGATTCATTATGAAACTGGCAGGACATGTAAGACAATGACGGGCGGCCACAGACTACATAAAATATAAGAAATGCTAGATCCAGGATACATCAGTATGAACTTTACTGCCTTTGTCTAGTATTTGTGGAATTTGGTTTGCTAAAATTTTGGTAAGTATTGGGCCCTGAGTTACCCATCACCTGTAGTGTAAAGCCCTCTTTCTTTTCTTTAAGAACATGATCTTAGAAAAAAGGATTAATTCTCTTGTGACAATCCTGGAAAACCTTGATTAAATTTAGGTTGAAGTTGTGTGTATTTCTGTGTGTGATGGTTGTTGGCTCTTTGTTCCTTTCCAACACAGGAGCTGAATTGGAGTTTGAGCCCACAGACTCCCATCTCCTGGCTCAACGTGTACATGCAGGTGGCTTACTTGAAAGAGACGGACGACCTGCTCATCCCCAAATACCCCCAGGCCACATTCACACACATAGCAGAGGTATATGTCTGTTTATTATATCTAGGATCAAATGCAAAAACTTCAGTAATGATTTTGCTTGGTGGAGGGATATGGCATGAGTCAAAGAAGAACTCACTAAAGTTTGATGCAGATCTACTTAAAAGTTATTTCCTTCATTAATGTTACAAAATGGGGTGTTTTTCATAAAATAATATTGGATATTTAAAACCAAAAAGCAGACACATTTAGGATTGTTGAAGTTCAGCTCTTCTCTTGTTTTTCTAGTTGTTGGACCTTTGTTTGCTCGATGTGCGTTGCCTTGAGTTTTCCAATGGCCTCCTTGCTGCGTCAGCTCTGTTTCACTTCTCCTCTCTGGAGCTGGTGGAAAACGTTTCAGGTAAAAATAAAACAAACCCACTTCATTTTAGATATGCTTGAGTTAAGTTTTATTGAAGCTCTGGCATGCCGTCTTTTTTTCTTGTTTTCCTGACTTCATCCTTTTTTCTGTACAGCTTTGAAGAGGGTGGAGGTGGAGCAGTGTGTGAGGTGGATGGTTCCTTTTGCCATGGCACTGAGGGAGATCGGCGGGTCGCCTATGAAAACTTACACAGGAATCCCAGCAGATGACATGCACAACATCCAGACCCATGTTTCGTATCTCACGTGGCTGGTAAGTGAAAATGTTGTAATGAGAAGAGGACACGCATTTTATTTAAACTTTTGATATGTTCAAAAAGCAGTGAGAGAAATAGAAACTCCTTGACAAATCTGGAGCTCATGAAAATAACTGAAACCTTTTGAGCCGAGGACCAGATACAGTGGCAGTATACAGTACAGTATTTAGACCCACTCATGTAACACATGTTATTGCCATGTGAGTTATTAGATTATTATTAATATTTTTGCTTCGCCTGTCTACTGTCAACAATGGAAATAATAACCAATAATGGAAAAGTGAATTTATGTTATTGGAACTTGTTGCTTATATATTTAAAATGAACAACTCCAATCCTTCATTTACATAGACCTTCGGACCCTTAACTCTTTTCTCTGTGAAATGTCTACAAGCTTTACACACCTGGATATGTACAGTTGGTCACATTCTCTCAAACTCCATTAGATTGGACGGGAAGTGTCTCTCCACAGATCTTTTATAGGGTTTAAGTCTGTGACACTTAAGTTGTCTTGAGCATTGTCTTGGCTCTTTGCTTTAGGTCATTGTCATTTTGGGAGGTGTCTCGGGTCACATACATGCTGACGACCTGTTGTAACCTGATCACTTTTAATTGCAGTTTAGAAAGAACATAAATGCACTGATGTATCCCCTAGTCCTAGAGCAAAACCTCAAACTCAGATTTCAGGAAAGCACAGAAGCCCCTCGCACCTCCTGTTAATCCCTGTGTATTTCTGCTGTTTACAGGACAAGGCCTACTCTTACCAGGATGTGGACTTGGAGTGTCACAGCAGCTGTTCAGTCCCTTCAGGTGTCCTGACTCCGCCCCTGAGCAGTGAGAAGACCGACGAGCTGGTCCGAGTGGATCCCGTTGTCCTGAAAATTAGACCGAGGATGAATACTGTATCTCCACCGCGACTTTCTCCAAAGTAGAGACGCAACCACTGAAGATGACGAGACTACAGCAAATCCCTTTTAGAGTTTTTACATTATGGCTGTAAGAAAGAAGCGACACCCGTGTGTTGCCTGCTTGGACGCCTCTGCAGTACCAGTGAACCTGTACAATTGGATGGATTATTGTTGGGGAAACACTGATGGAAATGGTAGTCATTTCAAAGCGATGCTGATTACTTGGATCCAGATGCTTTTGAGTGTCTGTATGGGGAACAGGCACTGATAATCAGTGAACAAATGGTTTTGAAATGCCCCTATCCCCATAGGAATCACCTACTCAACCCTCCACTTTGGATCAAAACAAAGGGCCAGTCGGGATGGAAAGGCCCAAGAGGAAACTTATTTTTTAATAGCATTGAACCCTCATCCTTGCATCAATTTCCAGCCACACCTACTTTTAATGGTTGTCATCTTTATTCTCTATGCAGAGGCCAAATTGTGTGTAATGGAGTCCGTGTTTGATTGTGAGTGTTTGTGTGTGTGTGTGTCTGTGTTTTTAATAGTGATTGTTTTATTTTTCCATTAGTGGCTTCATTTGCCCAAAAACTATTGCTAGGGTCATGTTTGGCTCTATGTGCTGCTATAAAGTGGGCTTTGCATGATGGAACAGGGGAGAGAGAGAGTGTGTGTGTTTTTATTTTTTTGTAATAAATAGGGTGTTTTTGGTTCAAGTCTTTTTCTCTTTGGACATTTTATTGGACAACACATGGCCATATTTTACTTTGGGACCAGTAGCTTGGCTACATGAACGGACAAGTGAAAACACCAAGCTTCAGAAGCTAAACTATTGATTGTATTTAACTCTTTATTTTTTTTAACCCAACCTGCAGTTTGTTTTCCCTCCACCAATATGTAAGATGTCTGTTTGACTTTTGAAATAAAATGCTGCTACATATTTTCCATTTGTTGCTGAAGACTGTTCTTACTACACAGTGTGATTGTGACCCTCCGTGTACCGACTCCTGATCACACATGCACTCATACTTTATTCCACTAGATGTCAGTGTGACTCTTTCACATTCTGCTCTCACTACGGAGGAGAGCGTGCAAAAACAACATGCATTATACAGCGATGATGTGAGAGGCAAAATTAGACTATCAGTTGTCACATTGTGAATGCAGAATGTATTTAAATGACACAGCTGAGCTGCCCAGTCCTCAATCTGAAGGGAAGTGCAAGTGGAACTATGATCCGAGACTTTTAATGTTAGGAGAGAAGTGTGGTGAAATCCATCAGGGGCTGGTTTGGAGTTTTAATGACCAGACGTTCTACAGCAACATTCAGAAAGTGGTACAACACTACTACACACCAACCAGTCAGGAGTGAAGATTTTAAACACAGATACTTACAGAGTGAAGGAAAAGAAGTAAGCACATACACAAACCATGATAATGAAGGTGAGAGAGAGAAAAAAGTTTGACGTCTAGAGGAAACGCATGAAGAGCTGCATATTTAAAACATAAGAAGAGCACAAGTAAATGATAGAATCTGATAAAGTCCCTGTGCTGAACACGCTGCAGAGCAAAATTTCTGTTTTCTATCCAACAACGCAATAATGGCAAAGGGAAAACAAAATTAGGGTTTTGGCAATTCTACTCTTACTCTTTGGATTTACAACAAGTGTCCTGCAGAAGCTTGGGGTCACACTGCCCAGTTATTTCAGACGCTCCAGAGGTCTCATGTTAGTGAGGGGAGAACAGCAGCAGCGAAACACTGACTTGATAAGAGATACAAGTCTGTCCTGTATCCTTAGACTCAAATTCAGACAAGGGTAAAGGCCACATAAGAAGCATCAGAAAGAAAAACATTCCCTGGGTTCATTCAGTACAAAATCTTTCTGTAAAGAGCTTTGAGTGGTCATCAACACTAAGTGCTATTTTAATACAGATCATTCGCCATTTACTTTGTCTCTCTCACTAATACTTCTCATCATGGGCATTTCCTGTTAAAACCAGGGGTCACTATACAAGTGTCTCTGCAATCCAGCTAATAACCTCCACAAGGAGCTCATGCTTTCATCTCTGTCCCTTTGTGTGTTTGTTGGTTGGTTACTTTGTTTGAAAGATATCACTTAAACAACTTAATGGATCACCACGGAACTCGGTGGATGGATGTGGTATTAGTCAGAGAAGAAACCATTAATGTTTGGTGTGGATCTGGATCAGGGGGCAGATCAAGTATTTCTTTTTTACTGTTTTTAAAATTCCACATTTTTTTGGGGAATCATTTTATGAATCAGGTACATTAAAGGAACTGATATATATGAGAGTGTTAATGCAGCTTGATTCAATTTGAGGGAACTGTTGGGGCCTTGGTGGATGCTCTACTGAGTGCCGTTCTCTCAAGTTTTTATGTTTTTGAATCTGACAATCTGAAAGTCTGCAGTTCTGTGACAGAGCATCTTTAACAGGCTTCAAAAGGCAGATGAAGGCCAAACAGCCAAGAATCACCGGCTTTTTGGAGCTTGTATAAAGTTCTGTGCTCTGAGGTGCAACACAAAATACAGTAACAAAAACAGAGAGAAACAGTTACATTTCACAATACACAAAAAAGTCTAGTCCATTCAATGTGAATTCACTGGTGGTAGATGAAAAAAAAGAAAAGCTTAAATAGTGTGATCCACCATCTCAATGGGTATTAAGGAGCAGAGCCTCCACTTTATCCCAGAACTCGTGGACTATGCACATTTATCTTTAAAAAGCAACAGCATTAGAAGTGAAAGGTTGAGGATGAAAAGACGGAATAAGTAACCTTATTATATTTTACAATTACAGTTAAATCATCATTTAACAGACTTGCATGTTCTTAATGGAAGAAGATATAGATCAAACATTAGATTAGATTTGATCAGATATATCTATAATACAGTGGAACACCACGGTCCTACATTCATAGAGGTTTAAAAGGTTTCACTCATCAGTACCTCTCTGTAAAATGTATGCAACGTATCTAGGTATCTGAATCCAGCAGAGATGTATTCATGGTGGCATCTTACTGCTTAGATCAGATTTCCCCTTATTTGAGCTGCTTAAACCAGAAGTAAACAGAGGTAAACAAAGTGAAAAGAGAAGCAGATGAGTTCACAGATGAGATGAGATTTTGTTAAGAAGGGATTTAAGTATGGAATCATAGACATTATGGCTTAGCCTAAGAGAAAGTTACACTTAAATAATTTTCTAATATAAAAAAAGATCACATAAAACATTGAAAGATTTCATCAAACACAAGACAGTTATATACTCAGTATATTATGTTATGGGCTGCCCCTTGCTGTAGTCTATGGTTCAGTCTTGTGCTAATACAGTCCACTTCTTAATAATGCTTCATTAAAGGTTAACATTCATCTGTAGCCTCCAGATGAGCAGTGGGATCGTGTGTTAGATGTGTTATGGTGCGCCTCTCAGGTATCGCGTACAGTTTACCAGCTCTCATTGGATCATCTGTTCCAGAAACAGAACCGACGCCATCTCAGGTACATGATGTCGACCTTGACTGGACGTTGACGTCGACAGTACAGTGTGGGTATGGGTGGAGATCCTTACTTGAGATATTCCTGAGAAATACAGACTCACAAAAACATCAACCTGAACAGAACAGGGAAGTGCAGAACAACAAGAACAAAACTAAGAAGAGCCCCTGGTCAATATTATTAAAATCTGTGTCTGTCTTTTTACAACTTAAGGCACATCGCAGAGCAAACACCTCCATCAAGGCCCAACAGTCCCCTCATGAAGCCATATTTAAATTCACTAGATCTGGATTTTATATCTGCACACACCAATAAATATCAGTCCCCTAAACATTAATGTCATCAAGATCCTTGAATTATTGTCTGAGAAATCAAGGAGAACGTTGACCCATATCACATACGTCAACCAAGTTTTATGATAATCCATTCAGTAGGTTTTGTGTAATCTTGCTAAATAAAAGACAAATAAAGGGAAAACAAATATACACAGCTGAAACCTTTTTTGAGGTAATTATAATATTATTTTCCAGTTCAAGTGTTAGGAATTTCCTGTTATGTATAATTATATGAACTGAATAGGTGGATCCCAAAGTACAACGAACCCATTGCAGCAAAACTGAACACATCTGCAAGAAATATGTGTAAATACATCTGTGATTTCCAGTTAAGGCACAAGGTTCCAAGATATCCAATGAACACCACGTCTTCAACACTACTCACCTGGATTGTGTCTAATACATATGGCTCCATATGATGAGGAACTGCCTGAACCAGTGAGAAACCAGATTGTGAAACTTCATCAAGCTGGAGAGGATAAAAGAGCATCACACAGCTACTGAAGCTAAAACCCAGCAGCAGCAGGTGGTAAGTTGGAATAGGAAGAGCCACACCACCAATAACAGAAGGGACAGTGTCCGTCCTTGAGAAATGACGCCATGCATGATTCACTATTTACGCAGCCTTGCATTGAAAAACAGACGTCTAAGTGCTTCTGACTCGGTACAAGGGTTATCTGAGGAAAATGGCGTTTCAGTCACTGATCACTTCACTGAGTGAAGGACGTCGCATGAAGCATGAAGTCAAACTCTTGGATCGAGAAACAAATGAGAAAATCTTAACTCAAGAAATCGGCACAAATCTGCAGCTTCAACTTTTCAAGTAAAGAACAAGAAATGAGGCCTGATGAATGTTTGCAGCACGTTCATTGATCAGATGAAACCTAAATACATAAACATTAGTCCGGATCTAGCGTGTCTGTGAAATAGTCAACAGCATAGAGGAGAGATATCATTTCTAGATGTTTCTGTGAATGCAAGTTTGTTTCCCCAAAATATTGAATGAAACGATGATACCCAGTCTAAAGCAGCTTGAAAGGAGAACAATTTCCCGACGCGACACTGATCTCAAACGCTGAAGAAAATCCCAAACGTGTTTATAAAGAATATAAAACAATGACCTATATGTCCTCTCACTATGATTCTAATAGAAAACATTTGAAGTGTTTTAAAGAAGAGGAAAGAGCAACAAAACCCTCCAGCAAAGAGCAGCTGACGAGACTCATCAGTTAAGTAGACTGATATCATCCACACCCAGGAGGATTAGATCTGTCATCAAAAATAATAGGTGGACACACAAAATATGAAAAATTTAAATAAAATAAAGGAATGTTACTGATGAAATGAATGAAACCTTTGTTGCAGCAGGTTGTTTAATATGAACCTTTCATTATTCAGTCGTTTAATTAGTCAAACACTTTTCTTTTCCAAACTAATTGGCTTCATTCTTCTTGGGCTTTGACTAAAAACAACTTATTAAATAGACTTGATTAGTCCTTATTCATCCTTATAGTGATGTTGACCAGGGGTGTAATCAGTCTCGTTAAGTGTCATTCATACAGATGCAGTCAACTTGACTTCACAACCTGACAGAGTGGGAAAGCTTAATGCTGAATAAATGTTTACAACTCACTGGAAGAAAAAAACAAAGTGAGATGATATGCTTGAGGAAGCTGTGGTGCTAAAAACTTGAGTCAGCTGCCTGCTGGGACTTAAAGAATGTTTCACACAGCACAAATACTGTTGTGTCAATGTTCAACTTCCTGAGATGTATAGAGAGCAGCTGTTGTGTAGTGGAGGATCAAGCACATAGGTTCATGCAAATGATTTGTTATAGATTAAATGAATTAACTATACCGCGGGTGTCAGCAATAGAACTGTTCTCAATAAACCAACACCTACAAACTTCAAATTTTTGGGATCTTAGTGCTTACCTGGTGCAAACAATGATAATAACTAAAATGTCCCTTGTGTACTTTCATCTGCAGGAAGCATTACACTATGCAAAATGCATTTAGGTGGTAGGTAACACAACACTAGTATTTGCACAGACAATGGAGTACCGAGGCTGGTTCATGTATTTTTCTCTTATCAGTCTTAGTGATGCAGTAAAGACACTCAAAATAAATTGTTATATTCTTTTCTTCCGACCATACCATTTTGTTTTTAAAGGTCCAGTGTGTAGAATCTACTGACATCTGGTGACGTTGCACTCTTCACCTCCCCCTCCCCTCCAAACATGAAAGAGTACCTGTTTAGTTGTCATAAAAACTCAAAAGGGTGTTTAGTTTGTCCAGTCTGGGCTACTGTAAAAAAAATATGGCGGCCTCCATAGAGAGGATGTGCTCCCTGTGAAAATAGAAAGTGTTTAAATATAAATGGCCCATTCTAGGTTAAAGAAAACTATTTCTTTCAACTATTCGTTGAATTTAGATCATTACACACAAGTGAAAACATCACTAGGATGATTTTAAATTCAATTTCTGCCAATAGATCCCTTTCACCTAAATCTTACACACTGGATTTGCAAAGCTTGAGTCCGGGGACAGAGTGACAGCATCACCATGAAAGGTTTGGGTTTCTCTGAAGAGATGTTGACAGTGACAGCTCTGGAGATACATGTTCATGAGGTGTAGTAGCTTTAAGAAGTAGTTACACGAGGGAGATCACGTTTGAAAGTGAAACATGTTTTTTAGACGCCATCTCTCTTGTTCCCTCTACAAAGAGCCTTGGGGCATGCATGGACAGACTGATCAAAGACCTGTCCTCCTCACTTAAACACAGCGAGCGCTCTGCTAGAAGACAGACGACTGTGGGAGCAGCTTCCTTCTGCTCACTCTCTCAAACATGTAGAATAGCAGAGGTTCCACCTTTTTGCAGCCGCTTGTAGTTCAGTTTGTCTTCTGGGATTTCCAGCCGCCTGTGAATTTCTTAAAGCCTCTCTGGTGCCTTCATGCTGAGGTGAGAGAATACTACTGTAGCTCTGTTTCTCCTGTGTGGGAAGCAGATCAGGAAGAGTCTTAAAGCACACCTTCACAAGTACATTTATAGTCATGTGCCAAACAAGAATAGTACATTCAGTCTGCAGCTGAACGATACTGGCACCATCATCTATCACTACAGAATTTTGGTAGTTACGTTGGGAGGTTTCAAGGACATGTGCTTTTATTTTACATTTACATTCATTTTTATAGGTGTGCTTTCTCCTAGTTCCGATCTTACAGTCTAGTTTAATCGTTTTACAATTTCTCACTTCTAACTTGTAAAGCACCTTGTAAATGTGTTTTCAAATGCGCTAAATAAATTATTATTAGTTTAACTTGTGCCCATAAACAAAATGGCAGAGGACATTTACAGAAAGCCTCATAGATGCCTGGTGTCCACGTGTTTGTTGTGAACACCTCTTACACATTTCATATTCCTTTCAAAACTTCTAAAACCCTCATCTTCAGTTCATCACAGAGGTTCAAGGTCCTTTACAATTATTTCCAAAAGGCTTTTTCTTTTGATGTGGTGTCTTTTGCCGCTGAGTGATCAGGTTCCAGCATTGATCAGCTGAATGCTGTGTGACCGACTGAAGTTCCATCTCTGGTCTGTGGGCCGAGTGTTGGTACTTTCCCCATTGGCCGTTACTCTTTCCAAAGGAATTGGTGCAAAGAGAGGAATTAGTTGTACAGGTCAGCAGAATCACTTTGCTGTTCAACTTTTTGTCCACGTGTTTAATACAGAGCCCCTAAAAAAAGGGTGTTAATGTAAAACACTTAATACATAATGATGATTATAGCTGCTTGTGCAAACAACCTTTTACTCCTGAAGGACAGTGCCTCATATCCAGTCACTGCAGACTTGATGGAGATAATTGGAAATAACAAATTACCTTGTGCTGGCTATTATTAGGAAAACATTCCACGACTATTAAATATTCCTCTTAATTTCTTTAAAAATAAAAGAAGGAATATTTCAGTCATACATTAACTAGTTTTCTTTCCCTCTTTTCCAGCAGTCTGACAGAACATTTTTAACTTTTTTGTGTATCTCTTGTTCATCATCACAAAAACAAAAAACTCACCCTTATACTAAAGAGACACTAGACTCATAACCTCAGCTTGATTCTGAGCATTTGGAAATTATTTATGGCATTATGCTATTTGCATTTCACCTGGTTAAATATCACCTTCACTCCCACTATCAAACATTTTCTATTGTTTCTATTATTCTATTCTTCTTCTCCTGATCCTTCTATGAGTGCAGCCACCCACTTCTTGAGATGAGCCTGGTAACTTTCACTCCTAGCTGCAACCCAGACGTGGAGACGTGACTAACTTAAATGAAACATATGATTTAAATTTCAGTTTTGGGCTAATTTAACTTTTCTAAATAATCCCATCTCTTCTGAGCCACATTTTTATGAAATACCTCTGATCTTTGTTAACTGATACACGACAACTTGCTCTTCATTTGGTCACTGGAGAATAGGACGCTTGATGAGACTGGTTCCTCAGAGTTTCTTGTAAACCACCAGCATGGATCCAGGCGTGTGTGTCTCCAGTGGTTCGTCTCTTCTCTGTATGTTGACACTGCCATTGCTGTTGTTTGCTCTCGCTGAGCAGAGTTGGAACCAGGCTAGACGTCCCTCAGGGCCTTGCCACCATCCCATGTAAACAAGTTTCTCCAGTGTATATTAGTCGACACTTTGATGTCACCAGCTGACTTAGTTTCTTCTTCTCTTACTCTTTAATATTTTATTAACTTGGGCTGATTCACCACAGTGGAGTGAGATATCGATGGTAACAAGGCCGACAACGGCTGTGTTCTAAAACTCAGAGGATGATTGTATGTTGTGGTGCGTGGGGAGACAAACATGGCAGCAGCACACTGATGAGCTCAAGTGCCAGTAGCCTGTGTGAGGGTCATGAGTGTGATGGTTCAAAAGCTCAGGGCTCTTTTAATGTCTGTCTAATGTCTGCCTCCCTCTTGTGGCTATTATCATTAACTACAGGATGAACCATGAATTCCTCACGGACGCTTCTTGCTCGGGAAGAAAAAATATTTTGCATTATTTCATGTATCTCAGAGATACTTTTAACACACTACTTACTTAACACAGTGAAATGGATCAATATGACTTTTTGACAGCCATCACGTCGTCCTGTATATTATTTCACATCAGATATTTGTACTGAGCAGAAGGAGCAGACATGTTACTACAGATAATAGAAGGTGAATCTGCTCTTATGGTGTCACATTGACTCATGTCAGTCAGACACTTACACATCTTAATAGAGTAGAGTCATTAATAATGTTCTAAATAACGCTGCTATCTGGCAAGTCCAATATCTGCTGTCTATAATGTCTGTGCTATTATATGTGTTGTGAGCTTTAATATTTACAATTCTTAATTAAAGTAATCACTATTAAATGAAACATGGACTTCTTGAAACATTTTTTTTTCTGATTTCTTGGCATCTGTTGAAGACATAAATTGAGATTTAACATTGTTGAAAAATTATTAAATTATAGCTCTATTCTCAATTCTCTTCAAATACATATCTGGAATATGATATATGAACTCATGATAATGGACAACAGGAAATTAAATAAATTTGTTTCTACGATGTTTCATTCACAATATTCTTTCATCGTCAACTCCATTTTTACATGCAGGGATCTCTTAATATTAGGCAAATTATAATTAGCATATATTTAATTTCGTTAAATAAACACTACATCCTGAACTCTGGCTCTGGTTTCCAGATTTCTCGTGCCAGTGTTTGTATGTGTTTAGCCCCACATTTGTTCTTTGGAGATAATTTTCACATCATCACACTTAGTCAAATAAATCACAACTCATTGTGGACACGTCATGTCTTCAGTATGACAGTGGTCGGTGCACCATCTTGGTCCAGAGTAAAACATTTCAACAGCTATGGAAAAGGTTGAACATTTGTTTTTCTACAAACATGAATTCTCCATCTCCTACACAAAAAGTAGGGATAATACTTATTCTTTATTGTTAACATTCACTCAGTGCAAGGAAAGATGCACATGCAGACTATGTGACATAGTTTCTGGGCTGTTAATACCTCTTGTGAACTGTGTGTGGATGTAACTGTGTGTCTGTGGCAGACCCACAACTTCTCAACATCCCTCATTCTCATGTATTGCTTGATACAAGGTTAAATCAAACTGCACTTATTACCATGTCCCCTGCAGGCAAACCAACAAGATCTAATATTTGCTTTCATTAATTTTGTTGTCCTTGCTTGAGCAAACAAATACCTTATGAAATCGTATTTAGACATTTGTTATTTGTTCAAGACATTTGTTCTTCAGTGGGTGTCGCGCTGCCAGACATTACTAAAGTATCTGTATCTTCCCTTATAATGTCGACTCAGGGGGACATATTTGGAGTAAATCTTAGAGCTGTATGGTACAATAGAGCATGTGTGGATTAGACCCAGTTAATAATACGAGCACAAAGGCACTCTGTTCTTTTAAGTCTTTATGGGATTTCATAGTGTGTGTGTGTGTGTGTGTGTGTGTGTGTGTGTGTGTGTGTGTGTGTGTGTGTGTGTGTCTGTGCGTGTGTGTGGATGTGAGTATATGTGTGCGTCACACATGAGAGGCCGTTTCCTGTCGATACTACTCCACACATCCCCGGTTCCTTTTCCATTGTAATTCCTTTAATTAAAGTGATTTTATTCACATGCACACAGCTGGCACCGGCTACTTTCCATTAGCCATCTGAGTGGACGCCTCGTTCAGTGGGAGGACCCGCACTGGGGCTGCTTCCTATGGAGCGCACAATACTATTTTCATCTCCCAGCTGAGTTTGTTGTGTGTTTTGAATTTATTAATCATTGATTTTAATGTGCTGCCTTTTGACAGTGGCAGCTACCCTCGCATTAATTAATTCCTGCTTCCCAGCCTTACAAAATGCCATTTAAAAAACAATGAGAGGTCGGCTGGTGTTTCCTCTGACCTATAAATGGAAAGCGTCAAAAAGCAAAATGTCAAAATCTGCTTTTATTTGTTCTTCTCTTGGCAGATTTTATTGCTTCCTTTTATTTGATAGAGCAAGATAGAAACAGGGTTATTTTAGGTATATTGAAATGGTGTGTAAATACAGTTGTGTCACCTTTAATATTCTGCTCGTCTTTTTGAGAGGTTGTGAAATGCAATAATGTCTCTTTTGTTGGGCATGTTTCCCTCAGTGCACCTGCTTTGCATACAGCATCTGCCAGGAGCACTCTCAAAGGAACTGTGGGTCTTAAGTTGAGGATAAAGGTGCATTGCCATCAACAATAGGTAGTCTGTGTTTATCCTTTGAGGTCTTAAACAAGTACGTGTACAAAGATTTGCCGTCTGTGAATTGGTGGAAATAGAAAACGGGAGATTAGATCTTAAATTAAGCATATGGTGCTGGAATTTGAATAGAGTTGGGATTTGAATGTATTTATGGAAGTATATTCTTTTTTTATTTATTGAGCAGACCTGAATTGTTCATCCATTTAAATGAGTGACTGGTCTCTGTGTTTGAAGAGATAAAAGCTCACTCTCATAATCCTTATTGACACTCCATGAAGACCGCTCCTGCTCAGTCCTTGCAATGCCCTGCACCATGGAAGGGGCCTCATCCCTATTCACACCAAGTTGTTGAAAGCTAAAGATTTCCTGACAGATTGCTCTCGACAGATTGATTAGCACATGTGGAAAGAGGGGAAACTTCCCAAACCGGGGTGTGTGTATGATTTGCATGTTTGTGGGTGCACGGGGGTGCTGTGTGGGGGTTGTGTAGTTGTAGAATGCTTATCACACGCTTCAAAAAGCATTCCTGCTATAATTAAAAAGAGCAAACAACCACAGTTGTAACCTGATGGCATTTAGTGGGAGCCCCGTGCGGAGCTTCGGAACAACACCACATACAGTGCTGACAGCTGCACAAGATAATACACTCACTCCTCTCCGCTCACCTCTGTCATACTTGAAACGGCTTTTATGTAGGAAGAGGTAAATAGATACTTTATGCAAACACACACTCACAAAAGTGCTTATGCTTCACAAATAGTGGAGTGAGGCTGATCCGTCTGGGTGGTAACACAAAGGCCGTCTTCGGCACCCCGATTTTTGAGCTCATGAACCATTAAAAGAACAACAAAATAAAACAGCTGTAAAATAATCAGTTGTTGGTATGATAAGGAATCTGCGACCGGCTCATCCATACTGTATCTTCCACTCTGTGTGAGTGCGGAGCTGCTCCTCTTCGGTACAGATGCGAGGCCTCTGGCTCAGCCCTGCTACAAAGTAAAAATAATCATTCTCATGCAAATGCACTGTTTGACACGTTCAATTAGACCCTTGTGAGGAAAACGATCTGCGCTTTGAAGAGAGGCAGTTCCCACTGTTAGAGCACCTATGAAGCCCTGAAGCTGTTCGGCTTTTCTCTCCCCCACTCCTCTCTCTCGCTGTCCTCCCTGTTCTTCCTGTGCCTGGCCTCTAAAGGGAGAGAGAGAGAGATCCATCGATCAGTGGTGATCATTGAGCAGCCGCCCCGCCTCCTGCCTCCTGCCTCGCATTGTTTTTATCTCATCTCACAACCCAGTTGCCATGGCACTGAAGATGGCACTTCAACCCTTGTGCTTAATGATCTCTTGGATGATAGCCTACTTGTCAGGCATTCATGCCCTGTTCTGTTAAAATGCAAGACAGAGAGGAATGAGCTGCTGCTGCTTCTGCTAGTGGACAGGAGGGGAGCTTATTTCAACATTTTGCTCTGAGCCTAACTGGTGGAGAACACGGTGTTATGGGTTATTTACCAAATGAGCTGTCTTTAACAGCTGTTTGGGTGTTTTTTGTCCTCCTCGTCGGCTGAGCCGCGTTCTCAGAGATGGACATTCAGAATGACGGCGAAGCCAATTTGCATTCATTTAGTGTCTCCTTTTGTTTTGCAGCATTACTTTAAAAGCCATCCCTCTTTTTCTGGCAGTTCAGCACTGGCTGAGGGATTACCGCTCATATAAATAGCTGCCATTGATTTGACTAAGAGAATACTTTGTGTCATTATGAAGGCAGAAAATCCTAATTTGGAAATTGGAACACACAAAAAAAAGAGCTGAGCGTTCAATTCATATCCATAATCCGCCACATTGCATGAAATCAAGGGTATCGCGTTACAATGCTTGATTTTAGTCATCACTGTGATGGAGACAAAGGTAGCGCCTGGAGCCATCATGGTGGTGCTACTGTGTCATTTTATGATGTTTTATCTGGCAACCTCTGAGTGTTTGGCTGTGTACAGCGCCTGCGCATGGAGCGCACAGGGGTGGTGATCCTGGAAGACGGGGGTTAAAGACACGGGCAATCTTTATGAATCTCTGATATTTAAATATGGATTCAGGCTTCTCACTCAGTCAGAGACATTAGAGACTGCTTATTGATTGAGATTCCTGGAAAAAAGAAGAGATATGCAGGCTTGTCATCGCTGGAGATGGAGCTGTTCAATCACAACTGACCTATTATTCTTGTGTGGCAGACTAAGTTGTTGCTTTCCTGTTGGCATGATTCTCCTCTACCTTTTTTTTCCTGTGATTTCACACTCATACTGAAATGATCCCTTTGAACGTCTTCTTGATTATCAAAACATGTCTATTACATGCTTGATAATAGAAAAGGTTTAGAACACGTCGATCCACTGATGAAAGCGCATGATAACTTCAAGGTTACACGTTTGGTGTGTCATCACTTTTAGAGCATGAAGAGAAGAAGCCCTGGTCTTAGTTTAGTCAAATCTGTTAGCTTGTGTTTAGTCTCCCGAACACAGACAGGCAGCAATGTAGAGCGACTTAATTCTCTCTCCTCCAATACAGAACAGAACACAAGGAAAAACACACTCGGTTTTTATCTGCTTTTATCTCCTTTCGTGCCGCAGAGCTTTAAAGAATCAATGTCTTTATCTCTGCCCCACTCCCTATAATGCAATAGGCTGAACGCTTCCTGTGTGTCTAAAGTAAGGTATTGAAAGGTCCAATTGAATTAAAGTAAAAGATCTGGGAAGAAAATGCGAAGTACTCTCCCTTTTTTTTCCCTCCCACTTTTGACAGTGGGAATTGCTGTAAATTGACACTGATGTGGTCTGTCTCGCCTCAGCCACCCTCCACACACGCACACAGCAGTCAGATTACGTGCATATTAACAACATCTGTACACATTCTCTAGCAGATAGCATTTCCCATCATCAGAGTGGCCAGCTTTATTTCCTCCCCTACTGATGCTTGATGCTATATTGCTGCTAAAAAAAGACCCCACATTTTGCAGCCAGAGAGGGATTGGTGGAGACCAAAAAAGA
This sequence comes from Limanda limanda, assembly GCF_963576545.1. Taxonomy (NCBI): domain Eukaryota; kingdom Metazoa; phylum Chordata; class Actinopteri; order Pleuronectiformes; family Pleuronectidae; genus Limanda; species Limanda limanda. The sequence goes on along the minus strand of NC_083638.1, from coordinate 30,590,091 downwards.
GTTAAAAGTAGGCAGAATTGAATCCAAATTAATAGGTCTGTCTGCTGGATGTGTATGCAACTGTTTGCTAACATGTTATTTTTACATGATGATAATAAGTCAATGTGGTTGTTTTCATACATATAGGTATATGTAACTACGCTTTGGTACATTTTATCAGGGTGCATAAAAAGTCTCAACGGTGAGACATCTGGACACAACTACAGCTGGTGTGTGCAGCAGCCACTGAGAGCAAGCAGTAAGAGGTAAATCCACTAGAAACATAATGGGATTTTATTTGTCTGTGATGGTGAACAAGTTGGGCAGCAAGCAACTGTGAACAGGAATGATGCATGGTGGCTACTGGGTGGGGGGAACTGGAAACGAGAGAACATTTCTAAACACGGCTCATATTCCCTCAGTAGATAGCGAAATTGTGGAGTTGAACATATGTGGGGACACAGCAGAAATGGTCCATGAGAAAAAAACGTAAATATTCACAGTTGGCAAATCTTCGTTTACCTTGTAGTTTTTTCCTTACTCTACTCAAGGGCTTAGGCCGTATGCACCTTTTTTTTAATACCTAGTTAAGCCCTTTAGGGCAAAGTGTGATTTATGAGTATGGGCTATACAAATAAAAATGTATTGATTGATTGGTAGTGGAGGTTGGATAAAGGGGTTTGCTGGCAATTCAGTCTTGTCTCTGACTGAGCAGTGAAACACATTACAGACCCTGCAGCAAGTTCTGCCTGCGGGCTGGAAGAGAGGTGTGTTACTGAGGGAAAGACTTATGTTACCTAATGTAGGGTGACCAGACGTCCTCTTTTTCCCGGACATGTCCTCTTTTCGAGACCTAAAAAATGCGTCCGGCAGGGATTCCAAAAACGTCCGGTATTTTGCCTCGTCGCAAAAAAAATATTAATAATTTTTTTTTATTTATTTTTTTTTTTGCCTAGTCGCATATTTGTGTTTCTGGGTCTTTCACATAGCCTACTAGTTATTTCGGCCTTCCAAGTTCTGGAAATGGTACCACCCTTACGTTCCACCTTCTTGCGCGAGCTGACTGTAGAGAGAGTCTGTCATTGTGCGACTGATCTCAGGGTTGCCAGAGCCACGATAATTATCCTCCAAATACGACTATTTTGAGCCTTTGGAACGTTACTTTGCCATTTCCAATCTGGCAACATTGAGCACCTTGCCGCTTCCACTCCGTGCGCTGTTTACAACAGCACATTACATCTGCAGCCATGCCTAAACGTAAATGTAAGTTCACGGACGAACTAAAAAAAAAATACCCATGTTTTCGCCTCGGCCGTGATGCTTCGGAAGCTGAGTGCATGACATGCAGAGCAGGCACTTACGTGTCAGTGGCAAATAAAGGTGGCAGCGATTTGGAAGCTGTGCACCCAGTACAATTTCAAAAACATGACCTGCAAGGACTTTCATACCTATTTGATAGGCAATCGCCAACTCCTGGGTAAGATTCAGTCTTCAGAGAAATATGGCCAACCACATGAGGAGGACTGAAAAATGTCTTAATTTTCTTATTTTAATATGTGGCCATATAAGTAATTTATTATTTGGAATATTGTATTTGTTATCATTATTGCTTTAATATATGAGGGGGACTGAAAAGTTTCTTAATTTTCTTATTTTAATATGTGGCCATATAAAGAATTTATTATTTAGAATGTTTTATTTGTTATCATTATTGACACATTTAAATGCCACAAAAAAGATTTGTTTTACATTTGCACTTTGCAATTTTGTTAAAGTTCAATAAATAGATGTTCATATAGTCATTTGTGTAATTTTTGTCATTTCATTTGTGACATTTGTATGCATTCACATGGTCATGGTGCGGCATGCTATACACTACACCTCCCCACGCCACCCCCCCCCCTCCCGGACGAAGTGTCCTCTTTTTTACAAACTCAAATCTGGTCACCCTACCTAATGACCCGCTAATTTCTGTGTAAAAAAGGTATTACACATGCTGTTTGGTCTTGTAGGTGGCTCAGTTACTGAGCTGGTTAGCTTAGAAGACTTTTAGCATGACAATTAGCATACTTATTAACTTAGAAGGCTAGATGGTAGATAGGAGTGCATGTCATTTGCAAAGATGAGGTAGATAAGTGAGAACACTTCCTCTGTGCTCATGTTCTTCCTGCCTTGTCTTTGTTCCTTTTTGTAGAGCAAAAACATTGATAAGAAGAGAGGGTAAAATAAGCCAAATGGACGAGTCATCAGAGGACAATTTACTTTCTTTTAGGGAGAAACAAGGACGCTCATTCCCACAGCTGCAGCACATTGCTAAGAGAATCTTGAGCATTGGCACAATGGATGCTATTTTATTATTGAAATGTTCATGCAGGTGTGGGTCTCTGAATTGGAGCAAGTATTTCTTTCGGGTGGGTGATGGGAGGATGAGTAGATGAGTCAAGCATACATGTGGATCAGGATGACGTCAGAACCGTTCTGCGCATCCTTATAATCCAGATACAAGGTCAGCAATGCCTCATTATCGCCACTTTGTCCAGGTCAGGACAGGAATTAAAGTACGCTTTAAAGTTGTATTAGGCCAGGGGCAATTTTGTAAAGCAATTCATGGCTTTAAGTTGTATACTGTTTAAAATGTGCTGATGTACTGGAAAGAGAAGTTTAAAACCTGGCAAAGTTCTCCCCTCCTTACTTTTGGCCGTTTGCTAAGAGATGTGAGCAAAGAAAGGAGCAATTTCCAAAATCACGGGAAGAAGAAAGAGTTTCCTCTGTGGTTTCTGACATCATTAGAGGATTCATGATGAGCAGTTTAGGTTGTGCTGACCTGAGTCACTGATGGACAAGGTTAACAGAAGGAGGTTGACAAGAGTTGAGCAAATGCAATCTGAGCTGTGTGCAGAGCTCAAGGTAATGGTATGCCTGTGAAGTTTGGCATCTTTGCTCTCCATAGGAAAATAATGTCTCACATCAATGCAAAGGGATACTGATTATCTGGTGAGAGCCTAATCACGCATTAGTGATGAAAGTTTGAGATGTTTAAGCAAAAGACGCATTCTGCACTGCACTCAAGACAGATCATTGTCATTGAACTTCCAGGTGTTTACAGCTGTTTGCAGTGTAACTTTAATGCTAAATGAGTCACGCCACACTGACTTCCACGTATAGCTGTGTAAGTAATGCTATTAGTTGCTAAAGTCTTTTGGATTGTGATTACAACACATCTTTCCATTTAGATTTTGTGCAACTCTCCGTCTTAACATTACTCTCTCTCTCTTTCTCTCATTTGGTCACTCTCTCGTCTCCCTCCTCCTCTCGTCTGAATCTCTTGTCTCATGATGTGCCACAGAGACACAATTATCCACTTCATTTGAGTCGTGGTGCTAATGGTTGAGACAGGCCTCTTGGGGAGTTGGGGAGAGGGGGGGCTGATAGGTAGCAGTAATTGTAAACGGTGTAATGACTGTGGAATGGCCACAAAGTAGAGTCCGTCATTACAGGTGACCCACTCCTTCCCTCCTCCACCCCTCAACAACAAGGGTTCAGCAGAGACAGAGGAGATATCAGCCTCACACACCATCACTTGCCCTGTTCTGTGAGAGGCAACCTCACTTCATGTTTCACTTCTCACCTAGTCTGAAATTAGTTTTTCTCTTTTAGATATACTTTTGGGTATGTTTTAATCCGTTGACAGATCAAATTAATACCACAACTGTAGACTGGTTACAGCATTTGTGCCAAAATGTTGCATTTAGCCATGACACAGTGCTCATTCACAGGATTCATGCCTCTGCCTTTTTTTCACCAATAACTCCTTATGATGTCTTACATCTATTGCATTTAGCATTGTGAAGGTCAGAATCAGTTCCCATTCTTTGATAAACAAATTTGATGGGTCCATCTGCCAACTTGTATCTATGCTGGCAGCGATGATTGAGAGAATCAGTGTCACTATGCCTGAGACCGCTGTTATAATTACAGGTCCAAAAGATCTGTGAAAATGGCTTTAAAATATATCAGTGCAAGGTTTTAAACAAAGCCATTATATGGCATTTGATACAATTAATTCATGCTCTTTAATGATGTCTGTTCAAGGCCTTTAACATGTAAGATTTCTTTCTTATTTCTAATTTGACTTTCATCTTACATCAGTTTTTAATTACTGTCTCCATACCTACCACTTTACTCATACTGAACTCACCTACAGTCTAGAGTTAGTTTTATACTAAAACCATTGGATTTCTCTTCCTGTTATGTCCACAGAGAGGTTTTACACTTTTACAGGCATGTCATGGTTTGATTGTTTTGCTTTGACAACAGTAACTGTGTTTACTACTTCAAGCAACAGTGGTCCACCATGTTTTTCATACTAAATGCAAGATGCTGACCATACACTGGCTGTGCTGATGCTCGATATGTTTAAGTAAAAAGATACGCAAACCTTTGTCTGGCCTGCTAATGTTTTCGTCACTTTCAGCTATAAAACAATATCTAATGAAAAAAACCTTTGGACGCAACACCAACAGCCTACTGCATGGAATCTCCATGGCTGCTGTACCCATAACTTGCAGTTGTGATTTTTGAGGACATGCATGTTAGCTATGGTGTAGATGAGGGGGCTAGGTACATAGGCTCTTCAGTTATGCTGTAATCCCTTTACTATAAATCTACCTTTAAATTGTGTTGTTGCAGTTCCCAGGGGGGTGCAAGATATGAGCTTACTTCAAAGTACCTCTATTAATTAAGTGGCCTATCCTCTCACCACAGCCCAACCTTTCTCCTTATTGTCAGAGGTTTCCCTGTACACGTGTCTTCAGTCTTTAATGGCACCCTGTGCAGTCATCTTGCAAACAAGCAAAAGTTGTGTTGTAGTTAGTGGTACTGATCAGAACATACAGTGTATCACTCAGTGCATTTCCTTTCTCACTAAACCTTAGAAAGCAGATTTTCTTAGCACTTTATATCCATGATTGTTCATTGTGCATCATTGTTGGTCCACAGCAGCCTTCTTCTCCTCTGCTCCTTGCAGCACATGACTGAACATTGTAAAAGTACTGGTAGAATTTTATGTTTTATCCATGTACGTCCTTCTATAAACAAAATCGGGTCCACACAAAGAAAAAACAGCTCTGTTGTGCTATAACCTTTAAAACCCCTGAACCAGTTTTTGGTTCTGTTCAACGAGCAAGTTGAGTAGTTTGACTGAGTGATGCTCGAGACACAGGCGCACCGCCCTCTCGTTCCAATTTACCTCCTTGTGGTGGTTGACATATGACCATCACTTATCAAAACTGATGTGGCTGAATAGGCTTTCTGAAATACTACATCTTTAACAACCCCAATCAAGCCAAATATTATATATTGCCGACAGCACGCATAGAGCGATCTCTTGTTGTGAGTCAGCTCAGCTAAAATGGTGCCAAACACTCCTACAGCGTCTTAAAGAATACACATGTGCATTAAGAACGGTTAAAGAAAGCATGGAAACTACTTCTAAACCGATTATATGTAATTTCTTGTCAGTTAGAACAAGACGCAGCACTGGGTTCATTTTGAGGCAAGTTTGTAGCAAAGTTAAAAGAGGAGCCAAGATCCATAAAGTTATGTGTGGGAGAAAAAATATTTGTTGTTGATCATTATCTTGTCTTCAACCGTTAGTCTATTGTCTGTGAAACACATGATAACATGAACAATTGGAAAGGATGTCAATGCTGGTGCTTGACATAAAGAGAATTCTGCACCAAAATCTGCAGATCACCTCAGCTTTACCGAGCTTAATGGGGAGTTTTCAGCTCTTTGTTCACCTGCCTCCACTGCAATCTTACTGTTTTGGTTCACTTTCACCACCATCGGAGCATTGTTTTCAACCACAGCAGGCACCTATTTGTGTGGAAAAACCCATTCACAACCTGCTGAGCAACAAACAGCAGTCACATGCCATATTACACTCCATCCCGAATGATCCGATCACGAGAGGTCAGCACAAATTACTGGTTTAAAAACAAACCCAAACGTGTCCTGAATGCAAACCAAACCAAATTCAGAGGTGTTCTGGGACGTTTGTGGCCATAATCTTGTTCACTCTTGAACATACGTGTCCTGAGCCACATATGAAGGACCCCTTTCTCAGCTGACATCCTCTGACCTGCTCTCATTTAAACATAGTTTTACGCTTCTCAGTGTCCATACGTTGATTAATATGTGTCTATCCAAAAAATATCAAATCTTTCTTCAACATTTATTCATTCAGGTCTGAACAGGACCATAGGCTGTTTTCAGACATACTCTGAATTCTCCTAGGTGTACAAGTGGATGCAAATGTCCAAGTGAGAGCCTTCAGAGTTTCTGCTTACTCTCTCGGCCTAGCCCCCTAGTATAAAGTCTGAAGAAACTCCAGAGGAGCTTATATGAGAACACAGCAGAAGATCCTCCCCAGGATTCACAGCCAGCAAGTGTGGGGTTGATGATTCCTCAAACATGCAACAGACACCAAAAGGAAAAAGGGAAACACGTAGAGAAAAAATTCTCGAGTTGAAAAAGAAGGATCCACACACGTGGAAGACACAGATGAAGATGTCAAGAGAGTTTATGTTGATAAAAGCTGACGCCGGTGTTGATGTGCTTTAAACAAAAACATGTGATCTCGGCAGCTGGATCAATACTTTACGTCCTGTCTCTGTCTGCTGCACCAGCCCTCACCTGAATGCTCCAGAGCTTTTGTTGCTGTTGTGAACATGTCAGTTCGTTTTTATGAAAAATGGTTACTCGTTTTCATTTCAACATTTTGGTCGATATACTGTATGACCAAGAAGTAAGAGATTTAGAGTCATAATCATTACTGGCCAAGTATGCACCCACATGGAAGTAGACTATGGTTATATAGTGGGAGAGCAGTGATGACGGTCTGTCTGTTAGGAAGTTGGTGATCTACAGGTGAAGGAGGACAGTTAGGTGAGTGAGTTTGAAAAGAAGATTTCTATGATGATGGTATTGAGGGATGAGCTGAAGTCCAAACACAGGATCTCTGCATATGTCTCTTAGGAGACAAGATGTTTTTTGGATTTACTGCAGTCTTGGTCGCAGCTACGTCCATTCTAACAAAATTAAAAATAATGCTTTTTAAAAAACCTAATCTGTGTATTTTTTTCGCTCTTTGTCAGAGATAATCTCATGTCTGAGAGGCCATATCGCATGACAACGTACACTGGGCATGCACGTGCCCACGGGAATTTCTGCAGATGGCTTTAATGATAGCTCGCCTCCTGTGCATGTAAGAAGTTTATAGAGTAAAATGCAGAATTCAAATGCAGGCTTGTAATTCATAATCCATGCTCCATTCACCTCTGGTAGTCAAGGCTAATACTGTTTTCCAGGAAAGGTTCACATGATAGAAGCTAGATGATCAGAGAAGAATACGTCATGAGGGATAAGACCCAATCAGGAAGTGAAAGTCTCGGTTTTTTGCTAATTTTTTAACCTAAAACCGGATCAGCAGGAAATCCCAAATGGTCCTTTTTAGGGGTTTAATGCTGGTTAATATCTGGTACTAATGTAACCTGCATCCTGCACTTGTTTTCCTCACTGAGGGCTGTGATGTCTTTCAGGTGCTTAACCACCAGTCTTTCTTAGAACTTCATTGTCCACAGACATCAGTGTGATGTGGGTGTTGTGATGGAGGGTTTCATGGTGGTCAGTGTTATTTTGCAGCTTGTAAAACTTAAAAGGTGAGGATGGGGGCAGCTGGTTTGCACAGACTGACATAGAGGAGACCATCCCCTCTGTGTGGGCCTTCCTGATCTTCTCTCTGAAAGAGCCAACAAACATCCTCTTTGCAGACGCTGGGTGCAGTTTGACGACTCGGCATCGATGCAGAGACAGAACATAATTGATTCATGTTTTCCGCTACGTTCATGTCCCGCTGCTGCATAATTATAACCACCGCTGCTTCAGGATCAGGACAGGTCGTCTCTACCGTGACCTGCGCTCACTTTACACTTTAACACAGACACTAATCCGAATTTATTAGGACCTGAACAGTTTTGACGTTTAATTTGTACTTTTTTGATTCCCTTTAGAGTTCATGAGATACATATTTAAACACTTGCACACATAGTTCATCTGCTAGACGCCACATGTGCTACAGGACATCAGGGTTAAAGTGACCTGATTCATGATCCGACACCATGGATTAATAACTTAATACATGTGATTATCAGTTTTTGTAAACAGAGACGGCCAGACCCCTCCCAAGAGCAGAGGAGCAGGATCTCTTGCTGACCAGCGGAGTGATGCACATTGATGATACCAAGGGGGGGCAGACAGGGCCACAGTTAAGGCTAAAGATGCAGCACGCAGGTCTAAACTGAATGAAAGTCAAATCCATGTGGAGCACAGGGGGCAGGCTGGAGAAAAGTCCGGAGCCTCTCACCCAGATGTTTTTGTTCTAACAAAGAGCCCCTCAGGAGAATGTCAGGAGATTATGTGGAGTTCAGTGCATGTCTGAAAGCAACTGACACTCCTTTGACTAAAATCCCCACAAGACTTTATGTTTTCGTAAAGATGGGTAAAAAATAAAACAGCAGTTCTTCTCTGTTGAAAGTAATCATGTTGAAGTTGCAAAAACAAGTGACAGCATGAGAGAGAGCTAAGAACCGAAACAGCCATCCACTGTTCCATCTAGATCAAAAACTCTGTGAAAGAACAGAAACATCCAGCACACTATTGATCATGTGTACTCACTTTATTTATGACATTTCCGTTTTCAGACCATCTGAAATTAGCTGAAATCAAAGAAACAAAAGACGGGTTTCTCATCATTATCGTATCTTGAAACGTTGTCTTGTTTGCTGTTCTGAGTTAAATCCTTAAAAATTTTTTTTGCCTGCCTGCAATATGACACACGATAAACCTGGGTCAGGTAGCACTGGTTGTTTACGGGTTTCTAGGTGAAATATGATATTGCTCAGCTGCAGTGCAGTCTGCAGTTTGCACTTCATGGGATTTTATAGGTGACAGAGCATACATCCACACAGTGTCAGAATTTAGAGGCCCAAAAACATCTTTTTTGCTCCAGGAGTCCATAGTGGGATAATCTTACCATGAGAGGTTCACTTGCCTGGCTTTTCTCATACGATACTGTACAACACCTACAGCTGTAACAAAGCAATCCAATACAGTCATTCTGCCACAGATGTAACGTCTGTTAAACAAATAATGCTCTCTTTAGTCCAGGTGGGGTTGGAGTTCTAAATGATTCAGTTGATTTGACAGATTTCATTGTATTGTGAGGTGTTCTTTTGGTACCCCTCTGTCTTTGTTACCCGGGACAGAGCATGTGGCAGTTGTTCCTTTCCTCCAGTAGGGGGTGGTATTAGCACTCGCTTCTTTGCTGGGGCCTTGAGGGACGTACAACCGAAATGCCAGAACTGCCCACAGAGTCAGAAGGATAGAGGAGGGGGTAGGGGGCTAGGGAGGAGGAGGGGTGGCCAGGGTCTAAACAAGCCAGCAAATTTCAGACATATAGTCTTAACGGAGCCGGGAGAGCTGATCGTTATTCAAAGTTCTGTGTGAAGGCTGTTAAACGAGTCAATGAGAGGGATTTGTGCTGCAGCCTACCGCTCGATCCCACACTGTACCAGCAGCTCACAGCCATCTCAATTCCCTCAACATATGTGTTTGAATGGGAAATAATTCATAGTTCATCACTGGCGCCTCAGAACACTGTCATTCACTCCTTCTCAGCATGGGTTCCGCTTTCTGCTCTGCTCTGTTTAATTATTTTCTATTCTCTATTATTCCGTCTTTAAGAGACATTTCTCTCATGCAGGCATTAAATCACCCATCCTTAACATCACTACCCTCCTTACAGCCTAATCTGGCTCTGGCCATTTGAAGAAAAAAAACAACAGCCCCCACCAATCCACAGTTAAAGAAATTGGCTTTTCCTTTTTTTTTTTATTCCAGTGGATTCAGAGTCAGTCAGGAACATTATCAGGATCAGGCTGGGCCCAGCCGAGCAGAAACATTCCATAACCCCAACCTTCCCGATGACCCCTCCCTTGCTTTTAACAACTGCCGACATAGTTTGGCTCTGTTATGTGATCATGCTTGGATGAAATCTGTCAAACAGCTCCCTGAGTTATTAGGCTGTCTGCGCCTGACCTTTCCGCAATCAAAGATATATGACTTAAGGGCTCAGATTTGCCATGGCAACGGCTCCAATTTGCCGCCGTGAGAAAAGGTCTAATTGTTGCAGAAATTTAATGATCTAGCCCCGACATCAGGGGCTGTGAGATTTTATGAACTGTTTACGCTATAATTTTCTTTTGTTAATGCATTCCGCCTTAACCCCTTCTCTGCTGGCTGCCTGCAGGGAGGGGAGAACAGTGTGTGTGTGTGTGTGTGTGTAAGTGGAGGGGGGGGGGGGGGTATCAGATGAGGGAGGGTGATGATGAGGAGGAGGAGGGAAATTTCTGCCCCCAACCTGTTAGCTTGTGTGTCTGGCGCCTCTTTAAAAAGGGCAGTTTTGTCTTTAAGAAAAGCAGCTGCCTGCCGCATTATCTGCTCTCAGCGATGTAGACATCAGTAATATATTCTACAAGGTCAAAGACAACTGAGATTAAAATGTCTAATCAGTTAATTTGTTTTATTGAGAAGGACTGCCGTGTGATTGGACACACAGAGAGATAGAGGGAGAGGGAGTTGTGGAGGAGGGGGTGGCAGAATGTGGAGAGATGGAGAGATGGAGGGGAGGAGGTGCTCAGATTTGCACATTGGTATTTTGACTGAGCTTGATGCAGGAAAATATGGCCGTGCCACTCAGTTATAGCATGTTGATGAAGCTCTGACACCCTTTGTTTTTCTCCCTCGTCTCTCCTCCCTCGCACTCCTCCCTTCCCTCTTCCCTCTTGTCTCGCCCTCTCTCACCATTCAATTTCAATCTATGGCACATTCATACAAGACTGATTTTATTAGTTGCTGAAATAGACTTATATTTTATATCTCATTAAATATTCAAAATAAATTCAGCATATTTGAGCTGTTCATACATATTCAGTTTCTGTAACTAGGATCAGAATATTTTGATTGAGCCCGTACAGCAGAGACACTTTGAATTTCTTTTTTGTGTGCAGATAATTCCATTCAGAGGAATGAGTTGAATCACAATTGATCTCATTGTTTTCTTTCCCCCCCCACACTTACAATTAAATGTGGAGGAATATATTTCTATGGAAGTGGCTACAGAAGGTGTTGGTTTGTGCAGGACAACACATTCGGCAGTTTGCCTGAACCAGAGACTATAGTGAAGAAAAATGTGTCTGTAGTGACAGAGGCATTCAAGTAACTGATGTGTATATACCTGACTTAACGCATGATATCATAAGGATTATTATAATGACTAATGACCTTTAATGCCTTATAATGAGCTATATCAGCATGGAGGTGGGGACTGTGGTGGAGAACTTTCTAATTAATTTCATGAAATAAGATCTTTTAATTGGTTATATGTTAGTGTAACGCCCTGTGCTCCTCGTCAAATGTCAGGTTTAAGTTTAACTTTAATGCAAAAGCATCGATTGCATTTTTACTTTCACCAAGGAGGTAAAGTTTTCATAATTCATTTGCTGTTTGTCAGTTATTTAGCAGGATTACACAAACATTACAGAATGGATTACAATGGAACTATGTGGAAGGATGTGGTATGGGTCAGGGAAGAACCCATTATATATTGGTACAGATCTGGATCAGGGGGCGGATCCAGGATTTTTTCCCCACTTTCTTCCATATTGAGTGAAAGGGCGTTTTTCAAGATATTAATTGATTTCTCACAGAAATATAAATGGATCTTGATTTTTTTTCATCTGGCATTTTTTGGGGACTGATATTTCCATTTTTCATAAGAGGACTGTTGTCAGCCTTGTCAAAGTAATCCTCTATACTGAGTGACACTGTAGTTTCATTTATTTCCCTCGCACCACTGATCTAAACATGGCAATAGCAGTCATGAAACAGAGTGGACGATGGCTGGTCAGTAATCATAAATAAATATGTGAAACATGGAGGTGAAATATGTTGTTGAAATTAGAAGAGAAACTCCATCTATTTGTTAATTAAAAAGGTAAATTGATCAGCAATAATTTCTATCACTTGGATTTTAATTGTGAAAATGCCAATCCATCTTTGGTTCCAGCGTCACATTAATGAGCTTTTATGTGTATTATATAATTGTAACCTGAATACTTTTGAGTTCAAGACTGTTGGTCAGACAAAACCAAAAACCTGAAACGTCAACCATGAAACTGGTCTGAGACTTTAACTTTGTGATGTAGAGCAAAACCTTTTTGTTATCACTGGCCATTTCAAATATAACAACATTATTTGACATAAATTAAAATAACTGACATGTACATCTCAATAAACTCTCTAATGCAATGATTGAAACTGCTTCTCTTGGATAATGCATCTGAAGTCAGATGGTATTGATGATGATGATGCTTCTCACAGCAGATTTTTGGCTAAAAAACGTAACCAAACCAATCCTGACCTTTGGTGGATCGATGCATGATGTGGAAAGACAGTAGTTTCTCAGTTGCATCAAACTTGGCAGTGATTCCACACAAAAGTGTCCAGTTGGGTGGACTTTATTACAACTATTGTTTCAGCACAGGCAAGAGAGAATTTCTCACTCAAATTAATAATTTGGACCAATTTAATTTGTCTGGTTACAGCTTCTCCACAGTGGAAACAAGGCTCCCTCACAAATTCTCCTTCTGAAGGAGGTTTCAGCTTCTTAGCTTCTTTTGACCCCTTGTGAATGAACATTAACTTGTTGAAGCAATCAAATGGGAAATTGGTGCAGATTTGGTCTGTGTCTCTTGGCCTGGTTCAGGTCCAGTGTTTCTCTGTTCTGCTTGGGTCTAGGTCACAGCTTTCAAATGATAGATCGGTCTTGGTCGGGTAGAACACTTCCAGATCAGATTTGGGCGTACATTTTGGAGCCACTCTATCCCACAGTCGAAAGATTGGACAGTCTACATGGACGCCACATTATGAAGCTGCCATCTGCAACCTCAGCTTAGATCCAATTCAACAGACCAGGCTATGTTCTCCAAGTCTTTAACTGCAAACTCACATTTCTGTGGTTGGCTGAGGGGAGTGGAACCTGACATGGTCTCAGCTCTTGTAGTCCATCCACCTCAAGTTTCAATGTATTGTGTATTCTGATGCTTCTCTGGTCGCCACAGTTGTAAAAAGTGGTTATGTGAGTCACTGTAGACGTCCTGTCAGTTCCAACTGATCGGGTCTTTCTCCTCTGACCTCACTCATCAACAATGAGTTTTCCATCCTTCGCACTGGACGTTTTTAGTTTGTCGCTCCATAATGATTAAAAACTCTCAAGGTTGTTGTGTGTAAAAAAAACAGGCGAGGTCAACAGTTTCAGAAACAGAAATAGAATTTGGTATGATGCCATGTCAAAGTCACTGAGATCACATTCTTCCTTCATTCTGATATTTTATGGAAACATCAACTGAACTCTCCTGACCTGTAACTGCTGCCACATGATTGGCTGATTGGAAAACTGCATGAATGAGCACATGTGTTCTTCATGAGCTGTTCTGTGAGTGTATTTACTTTTACCTGACCTACACCATTAATAACAGCTAGCAACATTAACCTTAAAAAAGATTTTCTCTTTTCAACTTTGTGCTTTAATGCAAAGACGCTCAGTCAGGACAGTATTTAGTTTTTTTCTCCAGGCGTGCGGCTGAATGTGTGTCTCTGAATGCGACCTCCATTAGGAGCAGCTGAGGAGATCCATCCAGGGGTAGTTTGTTTTCCAGAGAGGAGCAGCTATGGTGGACAGCCCTTGATTTATTAGAACCAAGAGCCAAGTGACCGTGATGAAGTGAATCTCAATTTTAAAGACTATACAGCTTCATCTGGAGAGGGAAGAAGGAAGTAAAAGAGAGAAACACGAAGGGAAAGGGCTGAAGACGAGAGTAGAGCAGACTGCTGAGGCAGGAATGAGTGGAGGACAGAAGAGACACAAGAGACACAGAGAAATGTAGATTTTTAGTAAATCAAATTTGAGAGATATTTTAAACTATAATTTAGATAGATGCACTTAAATGAGATATATTAATTTAAAATCCGTAATCCTATAGGGATGAAAATTGCTGGGGAAAAAGAACGAAGGAGTAATGGTGATGCTGAGAGAGAGGAGCGAGGAAGAAAAATATGTATTTAGAAGGGACACTGATGTTAATCCTGTGTGAAGTTGTTAACATAGATTCATGCCTCATACTTAAGCAGGAAAACATTTTGGGAGTTGCCAAACCTTGCAATCGTGCAAGGGTTGTGTCATGAAAGTAGGGCTAAATCTAAAAACATCTAAATGAAAATAAAACCGAGGGGCCGAGTACAGATTCTGTGTCCACCGCAGAGCTGCTGTTTATCCTTCAGATGAAGTGTAACAAACAGGCTCCCATCCGGAGAAGTGATGGAGTGTTTCTTAAATGAAAATACACCTGTCTTTAGGACAAATACGTGCCACTAATTACCTGTCTAACCTAAATCTCTGGGCACCAGATGTTGCTAAAACACAGCGAGACAGAGACAAATTGCGGCAGGCTGTTGTAGCCGTGCACGTAAATATAGTAGAGGCTTAAATCATCTTTTCCTTGACCCTGTTAGAGAAGTTGTTCAATGTGATTTTGGAGTGTGCCGTGCCTGCAGGAGACTAATTGTAAAGATAGGGTAAGGTATTTACAGTATCACATAATCTCCCGCTCTCTCTGTATCCGACTCTCCCCTCAACTGGACCAAGCTATAAGCAGGATTACATTTTGATCTGTATCCTTGCTTCCATTTCAGATTCTATTTCAGTTACGTTGACTCCTCACATCCTCCTCCTCCTCTGGTGCTCCTTGTCTTGAGTCGACGCAGGAAAATTACTGCCTGATGACTTGTACAAAGTGAAGAATTCCGAAGCTACATCTGTAGAGGACATTGAAAAACTTTCCAGGTCTATAAGTGAAGTACTCCTACTTGCTACCTTCTCCTCCTCACTTCTGTCTCCCTTTCATCTTCCTCACCTCTCATCCCCTGTTCTTATCTCTGTTGGCCTTCTCCACAGACCCACTATTTATATTTGGCATGCAAGGCATCATTCATCTGTCTTTTTCTGCGTCCAGCTTTCACACTCTCTGTGTGAGGAAAGGGGTTAAATAAAACACCAAACAATATATTAGTCACTTTCTAAGTAGTGGGACCATACTTTGTACACACAAGAACTTTAATCAGTGTTTTGTTTAGGGGTCGGAGTTCGAAGCAGCAGAAAGAGCCATCGAGTCCTCCCACATTTAAAACGTTTTACCATTTACTCATGCAGCTCAGGTAGGTATTTGGATTACTGAATCATTTAAGTAGGCACAGAGGGCCTAAGGGGTCAGGAGGCCCCTAATCCAGAGCCTTTCTATAAAGTAACTATGGGGAGGCCCCAATTACATTTTTTCTCCTGATCTGGATCCAAGATGCGTAGATTGAATACCAAATGGTTATAATTGGTGCAGACCCAGAGGGCATTTTATAAATGTGTGTGTTATCAATATATTTGAAAAACAATAGGTCTCATTCAAAGTAAGAATAACCTCATCTGATCCAGAAATATTAAGTATGGAGACTAATCTCAGTCATTTTTGTGGGACAGTCGATACATAGTGTCCAGTTAACTGACGTTTAAACTAGTGAAACATTTTGTATATATATATATATATATATTTATATATTTATATACATGTTGTATAAATATTATATGTTTCAGTGCTTGAAGTTGAAAAAAGTCTCAGAATTCATCTTGTTCACATGTTGGTGTGTGTTTGAGCTTGAACCAGCATATCAAATACAAAAATATACACATTTTTACATTTTGAATTTTATAGTGAATAAAATACTCTAGATGAGATTAGTGATGAAGAGCAGTTTGAGTTAAACTGGATTGAACAGTGGTGTATCTGCATTAAGCAGTGGTAGATTATCATACACCCGTCTGACCAATCGTGACTCAGTCTCAGGTGTCAACCATGACGTCTCGCCCCTTTGTGTTTGGCACAAAATAAAACCAAACTTATCAGAAACATGAATATTTGAATAAACATCTCTGTGATTAAAAATGACAGAAACTATCTTTGAGAAAAATGTGTGAAACGTGTACACTGAATTTTCTTCTTTGTCCATGTCCAATCTGCTAACACAGAAGAGGCGGGGTTTACGACCTATGATACTGCAGACAAACACCAGTTGATCGAAATGTCATCCATCATTATATACAGTTATTGCCATAACCCAGAAATCCAATCACTATCTTGACCTCTGACCTCTGACCTCACTATGGATGAAAACCGGTTTCAACATATTCTAAGAATTTGAGGCCTCCTCATAAATTGTCTGTATTGATTAGGACTTGATGACCACAAAAAGTTCTTCACAGCACAGTTTGCTAGTCACCCATTCACACACACATTCATACAGTGCATCTATGTGCAGCACTTTCTCTATCACACATCCCTCACACGCCGACATCATGGGCCATTTGAGGGTTCAGTATCTGGCCCAAGGACCCTTAGGCACATGGAATGGGGAAGTCTGGGCTCCAACCGTCAACCCTCTGGTTCAGAGGTCTTCAACAGGGGGTCCGCGGAGGTACTGCAGGGGGTCACGACATTTTTGGTTGATAAGAGAATTTGTAATATTTTTGTAATAAAAAAATAAAATAATTCAGACAAGTTTTTTGCCACAAATTTAAATGTATTTAAATACACATTAACATGAATCCAATATATTGTAGCGAACGGATAAATGGAGGCAGAAGACGTTATCTCTCAGTCAGAAAAGCACACATATAGCGTAGGGGGTCCCTGCTATATCTCTCCATTAGTTTGGGGGGGTCCTTGGCCTGAAAAACATTGAAGACCCCTGCCCTAGATAATGGACGTCCCACTCTACCTCCTTAGCCACTCCTGTATCTGTCTGCATATACTGCTTAGCTAGTGTGAGGCCTGCTGTACATCTGAGTTAATTCCACCAACACAAATCACTGCACATCCTGTTCCCTGTAGGCTACCTCTGATTCTTCCTTTAAGTCTCTTCTCTTTCTCTCTCCTTCCCCAGTTCTCTTTTCTCATCCCTCCATCCTCTCATCTCTGCTCTTCCCATGTCTCCCTCCATTTCTCGACTGTCTGAATGTGAATTAGAAGTGAAGGGGTAATCAAAGTAGGGGTACCACAAATAGCCATGTTTGGCTTTTGCTTAAAGGACAGGATAATGAGACGGAATATCTATTTGCACAGCGTAATGTGTGTGTGTCTCCAGACACGTGGACCTCTCTCTTTCACCTCTGGTGACAGGTGGGGTGGGTGCACAGTCACACAGAGCTTGGTTGTTCAGTGTGTGATTCAACTTCACCACACAGCCAGAGGATCCACTTCGAGCAGCCGCAGCAGCATTTTGGAGCAGATTCATGTGGTGATTCCTCGGGTTAGGAAGAGCACACTCATTGGTGCATCAACCTGCCAATCTTAATCACAGATAACCAATATGCAGCAAAGATAAATATGTCCATTAAAGGCCCCTGGGGGTGGGATTATAAGCAGCCAGCGGCCTATGAAATGCAGATTCCCCCATTCAGAATGCTACACACACCTCTCTCCTGTGTGATATCAGCCATGAGCGCTCATTCTAATTATTTGGGCAAATGTACTAATTAGCTATCAAGTGCCACCCCCCCACCCACCCTACCCACCATAACCCCCAATCCCCACCCCCACCCATCCACACTTATCATCCTCCCCCGACATCTTTTGTATTCAAAATAGGTTCCCTGCATGGTTGGAATTTTTCAGGCCATCAGCAAATATTTACCAGTTCCATCTCATTATGTTCCAAGCTAAAATGCTGGCTATGAATATCTTAAGGCCCCTGGTACACGCCATCTAAACTTTGCCTTGACCTTTTACTGCTGGCCGCCTGCACTGGCAATTGAGCAGCAGTTTCAATATGTAGGCACACATGCACATACCCCCCCCCACACACACATACACACACACACATACCCACACTCACAGAGTATCTGTGTCATCATGTCTCAGTGCTGTTTCGCTGTAGACTTAAGACTAAAGCAAACTGATGATTATGCATATGCACCTTCCTCTGCATGGCTAGCCTCGCCAGCCCTGCCTCCTGCTCTGATCAATCCATTCACTTACATGTTGTTGTATATATCTGGTTTAGCACGGTCAGGGGAAATGCTGACACTGCTTATTTCTTTGGTTTTGGCGATTAGCAACTTGGTTCTTGTCAATACAATAGTAATGAATGGGCGAGATAAATACGATTTGGGGGCATAATCATTTTTTGTGATTGCTAGTCTGCATTTTTGCTTAAAAAGCAAAGCGATTAATCAATAATTAATTTTGAAGCAGGGGCACTGATAGAGGCGAAACGATGAAAACATTTGCCGTAAATCTGCACTTTATTGCTGTTACTATTGAAAGGTTCGTGGCAACACCTCGTCAGTCTTGGTAAGTATGCTGTGAGCATTTTCTGTATGGTTTGCAAAATGGCTGAGAGAAAATATTCGTGTGTCTTATTTACTGCCAAGCGTCTTTTTTATGTAGGGGATATTTGTGTATTTATCAGTTTTGTTTATTTCGAAAGCTCATGGCTCCTGTGATGGTAGTCGTTCAGCCAGAGGATCAAGTGAAGTGAAGTAGCTATGGATGTTATAATATAATCCTCTTTCATCAAGGCTTTCGGGAGCATGTCCTGTATTCTTGGTGACGACTTACTGTACGAACTGGGATGAGACATTGCAGGTGCTCCACTGCATGTTTGTGGAGCATTTTCTCTTCACATTGATCCTGAATCTTAAAGGTCCCAACACACAAACTCTTGTTGAGCCTATTTTTTTTTTAAGGACTGGTTTGACATTTTGGTACATTTTCTTATATGCTTTCTTACTAGAAGATAGATGAGAAGATTAATACCACAGTCCTACCTCTGTATGTAAGAGCACCAGCAGACAGTTGGCCTAGCTTAGCATAAAGCAGCGGTGAGATTTTTCTTTCAGTTTTTGCAGCATCTTTTGTGGGCCATACTCAATGATTGAACACATATGTCACACTATCCTCTCTAATGTGATGGCTGGAACTGCTTCTCTTTGGTGAGGCGTCTGGTGTCTGATGGAAGTGAGGAAGATGCTACTTGCAACTGGTGCATCAACAGTCATTTCTCTATAATCCCACACACAATCATGGCTATTTGGTTGGTATTGGTTTTGTCTGTTTCTTTCATCACAGACTAGAGAAAAACACAGTGAAGTATATTAAGCCATCAGTTGTCTTCTCTGCAAATGATCTTCGAGACAAACTGATCCGTTGGGACAGTTTTACTTTGTCCGGTTCTAGAAGTTCAACAATGGAAACTAAAGGCCCCTTCACAATTTCTCTTAGCTATTAGCTAACTTCATAATATTATCAGTATTATGTAAATTCAGTTTATGTCAGAATGTGATGTTGTGAAAGCTGCTTGTTGAACAGAAAACTCCAACAAAGAGTCTTAACTGCAGATCCATCCAACTCATCCAGTTTCAATGCATTTAGCTGCATTGTTTTCATCTATAATGATGTTGAGATTGGCCTTTTTATTCCCGCACACCAGTGAGAGCTGGTGGCCAAATGTATATATTTCCTGGTTGTCCATCTGTTTCATTCTTGTAAACACGATATACCTGAGACATAAGAATGCCTTGAGGGATTTCTTCCAATTTGGTTGTCAAGGGTCAAAGTCACTGTATTGTTTTTAGTGCAATATCTCTGTAACACCTTGATGAAATGTCTAAATTTGTTCACTTTGACTGATATATCAGGAAAACCAATAGAGAATTGAAGTACATCTGGTACAAAGATTCACTTGGACTTTTGATTACCTGATTAGAATTTGGAGGTCAAGGTTCAAAGTCATCTAATCCTCGAGAGACTCTTTTCAATTTGGCACAAATGTTTACTTGGAATCGAAACCTAACTGACTAGATTCAGATGGTCAAAGGTCATGTCACAGTGCCCTCACAAACCATTTTTTTGCCTTTTGAAAATTACATTTAAAGCGTTTATTTAGTTAATGTCTTCAACTTTTAATCAGTTGTCACTTGAACTCAAATATGAACTGATTAGATTTCAGGGATCAAATTTGTTATGGTGACTTTATACAAGTGTGGATAAAAATGTATGTAAGCAGAAACTGCACTGGTTGGCATATAGCAGCATTCAACATGTACTTTTCTTGACAGTTGACAGTGGCCATATATGTTTCCATCAACCTGACCATGACCCTACTGGTTTACGGTCAGAGACCACATCCATGTCAGTCTACTATTTGATCTTATCACAGAAAAAAGAATAACTGCTGTCATTACATTTTTCTCCGAATAAAAATGAAAATGTAAAAATCCTTATGTTGTGGTTTTACAGGGTTTATGTGGTAGCAAACCTCTCTCCTAGCTCTGAGCTTCATATTGAATGGACAGATATGAGAGTCATTTTCTCATTTGACTCTCAGTAACAAAGTGAATATACTGTATAGATCTATCTGCCTAATGTTCAACAGCAATTTCACACCATTTGATTAAAGACAACTACACCAAGACGACAACACTTCTCTTCTCTGATATTTTACATGTGTAATATTAAATCTTCAGCAGCAGCATCCAGTTGTACAGTTTTGCCTCTGACTCAGAATCCACAATTACAAAACAATAAGGGTTTTAAGCTCAAAAATATCCGTCCACATCACCATTTTATATGTTTAGATGTGTGTGCTTGTGTGTTTAAAGGAGACAATGCTGTGAATTTAAAGACAATGCTGTGTGCTCGCCAGGCTTTGATGCTGAGCCAAGCCCCATCATTCCCAGAGGTATTTACCCCCATGTCTTCCTACCACATTGTTAAACACTACCTCTGTACGTTTTTATAACACCATTGTTAAGCTCAATAGATTTTTATTTGGCTGCTTTACCCCTCCCGCACTCGCCCATACTCTCTGGCTAGCTGTGTTTGCATTGCCCTGTCCTTTCACCTGGAAGTGTCTAGGTGTGTATTTATAGTTCCTTAGACAGCAGACATGAGAACCAAGACCAAACATCCTCTTCCCCTCTGGAAATTGCAGAGACTGGAGCAGCAAAATGTTGACCCTAATGTGTTGTGTGTCCCTTTATGTGTTTGAGTGAGAGTTTAAAAACCAATCAAAGGTTCCTCGGTGTAGCACCACATTTGTATTAGCTTTTACCATTCATCCTACATTAAATCACTGATTTGAAAAGCAATATGTGCCAATTTCTAATGTTTTTCTTTATAAAGTATAACCTGAATTCCCAGAATTTAGCTTCAACCCAATGTTACAGCTCCACTGTTCTTATGTTAAATAATCTGTTCAGAACCACACCATGTCATCAACAAACCACCACCCACTGTGTTATTCAGCCATGTACAACAACCACGACAAAAGTGGAAAGACCAAATAAAAAATTGTTAATGATATAGTAAATAATGACAGCTCCCCCTTAAATCTAGGCCCTGTCCTGCCTCTTTTTGTTTTGTTTTGATTTTTGTGCTTTTGATTTTGTATTTATTTCGAATGACAGTAAATATATCAAGTTCTGACAAAGTTCCACGATACAAACTAACTCCTCATTCATCTTCACCAGGGTGATTTGTAATATAAGTCTCGACACACATTTGCGCAGACTTGTGTGGAAACTATAGATGATTTTTTCCAGAGGAGGTGCAAGTGTGAATGCATATGTCCGAGTGAGTTTCTGTGGACTTTATCCGCCTGACCACATAGTATAAAGTCCGTAGAAATCCAGGAGAAGTTGATGTGTGAACACAGCAGGGGATCCCCGCTGGAGTCACCGCAAGCGAGTGATGGGGTTGATGATTCTTCTATCATGTGATAGACGCAAAAATGAAAAAAACAAAACAAAAAGAAAACAAATAATTCCCGGTATAAAATCGGCATTGATATTAACAGAAAACAGTTCATGACACTTAAGTACGGGCGTCAAACAGCGGACGGACAACATGAAAACATATAGTCTCTGGCTATTGGCTGTCGCTGGCGTGAAGGCACACACACACGTAACTGACTTATTGAAATTGAATAATGACGCAAAAGGAAAAACATAGGTATGAACAGGAATGGACAGGGGAGAGAGGATGAACCTGCGAGCAGAGAAGAAAGGAAAAATAGTGAATAGGAAGTTTCAGCCATCTGCTGTGTGTTCCTCAGCAGCAGCAGCAGCAGCAGCAGCAGCAGCAGAGGAAGGTGAAGTCTGTCTGCATCCATCCTCTGGCTGCACATCACAGGCCTGCCGTTTGCCCAGAGTTGAGCTCGCTGTCACTATGTGTGTGAACATATGTGTTTGTGTGCGTGTGTGTGTGTTCGTCTTGTGGCCAGTCTCGACCCCAGACACGAGCTACCCTGCTGATTTAATGAGAAGGGTTAGATTGCCATGCTCAGTGCAGACACAAACACAAACACACAAGCTCAGGCGATTCCTCACCGCTATGCCACTCCCCTCCACAGTCAGACATGCTTGTTGCAACACACAGGGAAAAATATGAAAACAGGAAAGAAAAAGTCCCATCCTTGACTTCTGGATTTTGGTGTCTTTGTGGAATTAAGGAGGGTTTGGATAGGTTGGGGCAGAAAAAAATAAAAACTCAACAAAAAATGCTAATGTGCGGGAGTAGGAGAGACTGCCTGGTCGCTCATCTGGCCAGTGTGGTGGCAGTGAGGCAGAGTTTTAATGATGCATCTGCTTGTGTCAAATGATTCTGGGCACATGGCGAAACCCAGGGCTGCTGTCGCTGTGAAGCATGCACACACACTTGAAAATACTCACACTAGCACTTCTGAATGCACCCACACACCCTTTCACACACACACACACACACACACACACACACACACACACACACACACACACACACACACACACACACACACACACACACACACACACACACACACACACTCCTATTCAGCTATGTACCGGGCAGCGGTTCACTCGGGCCCCCTCTGGTGCTGTGGTGGCTGGTTTTAATGTCCTTGCCTAATGATCTGGCACACGTCGAAAGGTAAATGATAATTTGCTTTAAGTGGAGCTTTTAGGCGGAAAAGCCTTATAAGGCTTAGCCGTCTCCCTGACATGACAGTGTTTACCACAAGCAGCTCTCGACAGATTTAATTTCAAATATGATTTCTTTATGAAAATGCACGGGACTGACACCCTGACTCTGCTGACTGTTGCGTGAACAGACATGCATCTGTATTTGTGTGTGTTTGTAATTCTGAGAGATCCTCCATGAAGGGCTCCAGGATACGACTGAAGAGGTTTCAGTTGGAGGCAGACGCCGGTGCATGGACACAGCAGCGAGAGTCACCCTCAGAAAGACAGAGGAAGAAATCACTTATTTTTCCGTGGGAATGATTGTGCGGCTGTGAAGCACATTCTGAGGAGACAGCGCAAACATCCAGCCTTGGTGTCGTGTCTCTTTGTACGATGAATCTGGGCAGTTTCTCATCATTGAAAAAGGGGGCTCATTATCACTTTTGTATGCTCTCTCTATTCACTTCTTCATTGGGCTTTGTAAGCACAAAAAGTGCTTAAACTGTATTTTTTTTGTTGCCCATTTCTCCTCACTTGTAAATCAGTCATGAGGTACTTATGTGATGAGCAAGTGTGAAAGTACTGAAAGTAAATGTCTTAACACCACAAAATGTCGAGACTGTGACAGCTTTCTGTATTTTGTGTCTTGGTGGAAACAAAATTGATAAAACATTTTGTCGGGCCAGACGCACAAAGTGTAAACTTAAAATGTAACACCACCAGTTTTCAGTATCTGGTATATACTTTTCACTCATCAACTTATTACTGAATCACCCAAAAACACTTGGTGTGAGACACGAGCGACGACACTACCCTGCCACTAAAACTTGAATTTATATGTGAAGAGATGTGGATGAACCACAATGTGGATGAACCAACCTGAGTTGAGGAGTTGTTAGACGAGAACAGAGAGACAGACGAAATCAAAGAAAGGTGAGGAAAATAGACGAAGGCAAAATAAAATAGAAGGCAGGTTAGATCAGCAGAAATGATATGAGGAGGTGAGCACCTGACAGCTGATCATAACACGCGGCTGTAGGGTGGATGTCTTGTCCCCTCACTTCGTCTGCCTCCTGCTTACTTTCATCACTTTCCCTTTTCATCCCCCTCTTCGACAAGTCCTCCTTCATCTGCGCCCTCTGAAAAATCATCTGTATCCTCTTTCCGCACCTCTTCCTCTCCCGAATCAAATACTGCGAGCTCAGAATCACCTTTCACACATCCGTGTCTTCAACCTTTCAACGCCTTCGATGTGCCAGCTCCACAGAAAAATTGTCTATTGTAACTGTCTATTGTGGAATTTAACCTATTTAGCAACTTTGTTCACTTTCCTCTAAGTAGCAGAGACACAAGATTCTGCTCGACTGAGGTCAGTAGGTCTGGTTTTAATGAACACCGCTCATGTTTACAGACCAGTGACCACTCAGTCAGCTGTCATTTCCTGTGTTCAATGTGTGTGTGTGTGTGTGCTTTTTATATATACATACTGCATATGTGTTATACAATACTGTGATACGTATATCGTTCTTTTGTATCACACAATACTGTTATACTGCACTTTTACTGCCTTTTTTGTACTTCTGGTTAGATGCTAAACTGCATTTCGTTGTACTTGTACTGTGCAATGACAATAAATTGAATCTAATCTAATCTAATCTAATCTCATGTTTTTTAACTACTGCAATATTTGATTTATTGATTTCATATTTTCGCGATCCAATTCATCTTGTTGAAGACCTTGAAAAGGTTTTAACCCCAAGGATTTTATTAAAATAAAATAAATAATAAATTGTTAGAAATAAATTATTAAAGAAATAAAACTGGGAATTTATCACTAAGATGCTAAACATTTGATACAAACGATGCTAAACCAGTTGTCCTCTGGAATATGTGATTTCTCACGCGCCTCAGATTTTGAAGGTTAGTCAAGATATATAAAACTAAATCAGAAAACACAAAATCCCCCAAACTGTTTGTATTAGGAAAGAAACTCTCTTCACTTATTGTACAAGAGCTCATGTTAACGGCAATAAGCAGATGGGGAAACATATTTCCAGGGCCTTTAAAGGCCCAAACTAATCAAGTGCTTTCTGGGTAGTCTGCAGGTGCAGCACTGTAATATCTTATTCTTTGGGGTTGACAGTTGTTCTGTGCAAATATCTGCAAATATTTAATTATCTTTGCACAATCATGCAATGTGTAATATTTGGTTTGGTGTGTGGCATCCGAAGCTGACCTGGTTGGGTACAAACTGACATTATGAGAGAGAGAGAGAGAGAGAGAGAGAGAGAGAGAGAGAGAGAGAGAGACAAAACATATAATGGGTCCTGATAGAAAGTCCACAATGTAGAACATGGTGGTTGTATAACATGGAGTACCGTGCCTCTCTAGACAGTGTTATTTCCTAGTGACCACATAAAGTTTAGTTGTGTTACTTTCCAAGTTCATTTAGTTATGAGCCTGGGTGTTGTTACTCAAAAAAACAGGGGCCATCCTAAGATATGGACTTTGTTTCAAATACATCCTAGAATTCACATTTATTTTGGATGATGATCCATCCAGATGAGGGTTAGGGTTTCACAGCGACATCTGCCAGTCGCTGTGAACAGAGAAGTGAGCCAATCCAGAGGCACTGCAGAGTAAACATGCTCCTTTCAGTCACTGAAATGTGCACAGATCTCAGGTCTGTCTGTGGAATATTTAAGGTTGAATTCAGATAGACGAGCAAACAACAACACAAACAGAGTGAGAGACAAGTGATGGTCATGTGATCACACAACCCAGTCAGCATGTCAGTCACTCACTCTGTTACTACTAAGGCAGGCTTGTCATTACTAAACTATTCTGTCAGTCACTCAATGTGTCAGCCGATGATTCTTTACCCCTCCGTTAAAACAAAACAAGGGTGGGAAAAGAGAAGAGAAGCTTGTTTATAAACTGATAGAAAGAAAGAAAGAAAAAATAGAAAAATCATGCTCTGTTTTTAGGTTAAAAAGATCATACATTCATAAATAACAGTTCACTAAGGTTAACTACAACCACAATACTGTGTGGGAAACAATAAATCACGTTTTTAAAAAATTGAAAAAACAAAAAAATTGAAATATTTTGGGATGAAAATGCGATGCTATACACCTAGAAGAAGCTGCCGAAGATGTCAAGAGAGCTTTTGGTGATAAGGGCCGACACCAGCCAAACGAAAACATTTGATCTCAGCAGCGGAACGGATATGTTACATCCTGCCTCTGTTTCTGCATCAACCCTCACCTGAACGCCTGGAGATTCCTGTGTTGTTTCGAACGTGTCTAACTGGAGAATCTCCTGTTTATGTGTGAAAGGCAAACTCAGCAGAACTCCGACAACCTCCGGAGTTCATATCTGAAAACGGCTTATGTGTATTGCATATTGTCTGGATTCCTGATGTACTTCCATTTTTCGTTAGTTTTGTAAGGATTAACTGAGCCAAAGGTACTTGAAAGTTTTCATGCAAGTACTGCAAGTAGATTTAAATAAGTCTGAGGGAAATACTTCTAAATAATATAAATAATAACATAAATAATATAATAATACTAAATAATTCCATAACATGTGATTCTTCTTTTGTTACCATATTTTAGATGTTTTTCAAGCCATTCAACTAAACCTTACACCATCTAATCATTCTCGTTATTTCAGTAGCCTAACACCCATCTTTTCCTTTTGACACTTCCTTTAAATAATGTCTTAACATCTTTCCTCTGTATTATCACTTTTAAAATCTCTTTACTTGTCTGAAACTGGTGGGAAAAGATGCTTTTAAGAAGTGATGGTGGTAAAGTGATGTGGAAATGTGATTTCCAGGCATTAGCAGTACATGTGTATGGTTGGAGGAGCTGCAGGGAGAGGAGATGCTGTTGCTTTAGCTGCTGATTTCTTCCTGCTCAGGGCGAAGTGAGGGGAGGCCCCAGGGAAACAAAGCCTCAGGAAACGTCTGGATATCTCTTAAGAGGCTGTTTCCCCCCCAGCTGTAATGGAGTGTGGAACATTGAGAAACTGTGTATTTGTAGTATAAAGTTCACTTCATGATCACTTAACTGTGCAGATCAGGAGAGAGGCAGAGGGGAAATGCTGGGTTTTTACACACCCTGCTACATGTTTTAAGAATTTTATGGAATCAGAATCAAAACGTTGTGAGTACATTACAAGTAATACAATCAAAGAATGATATTGTATAAGTATATTGGGACTCACAGCTACAATTTAACAGTTATAGATTCCTCAACATGTCAGATATCTGCACTGTCATGCTTCCTTGGACAAATAACGTCACTTTATTGTTCATGTGTATCAAGCTTTCACCTCCAGATATCCACAGTTATGTTTTTGAAGAAATAAAATAGAATTCTTACATTAAAAAATCTATTTCACATATCAACAATCCAACTGTTTGATAAAATATGAAACAATAAAACCATATTATAACTATGTAAATAAATATATTATAATGAGTCAGTCGTCATGACTAGAAACTAAAATTCCACAAATGTGTTGTTGAATTGAAAATTAAGATCTAGAAATTGAGTTGGACAAAATTAACATTTGTAGATATTATTAATTTAATTTAAAATAAATTTAATTTGAATTTTAATTCAAATTTGATTAAGATTTTAACAGTAGTGACTGACTGGTGAGAATATGATTTTCACCAGGAGAAACCATAGTCCAAATTTCCCCACATTTTATCTCCTTTTTGCTCTTTTTGGTCTCCACCAACATGTGCCAGATCATTAGTCAGGAAAAATCCTGCTGTTTTCACCTGTTGGTCAAGGACTTTGTCTGTCGGTCCCTTGGTTCGTGATAGGTCTTCTACAGTTTGTGTATTTAGAGCTACTGAAAACGAGTCACTTTGTGCAGCACCATTTACATTGCACTCAGTAAACTATGTATTTTAATATGTAAATAATCTGTAGCAGCTCTGATCAATCAATCAATCAATCAAGTTTTATTTGTATAGCCCACATTCACAAATCACAATTCGTCTCATAGGACTTTAACATGGTGTGACATCCTCTGTCCTTAACCCTCAACAAGAGTAAGGAAAAACTACTAAAAACCTTTTTAACAGGTAAAAATATGTAGAAACCTCAGAGAGAGCCACATGTGAGGGATCCCTCTCCCAGGACGGACAGAAGTGCAATAGATGTCAAGTGTTAAGAAAACATCATCAGGATTAAAGTTTTTAGCAGCATCGATGAGGGTAAACATTTTTTCAATACTATATGTGAAGCAGTCCTGCTGCAATCAAAGTCTCTGGTCAGCAGCAAGATCACGATCCAGCATCAGGATGGGATCCACTATAGTCCACAGTTATTGTCCACTGCCGCCAGTTAGAATCCATTATCAGCTGCCGCCTCGGCTGTGGTCCACCATCAGCCGATGCCAGCGCGACAAAGGATCCTCCATTACCACTACGATCAGCAGGCACGATACAGAATCCACCGAACTGGATCCACCATTGCGACCTCTGACGCACGATCCACAATCATATCCATGGTGCGGCCACAGCTGTGGCCCTGCATCCGCGGGCGCTAAGGCATAGAAACTCCGGGAAAGGGGTCAAGTTAGTAACATGTACTGATGAGATAAGAATAACCTTGATGTGTTAGGGATGGAGAAAAGGAAGGAGAAGCAGGAAAGAGAAGCTCCGTGTGTCTTGTGTCATAAATTCCACTAATTAGCTCTAACTATAAGCTTTATCAAAAAGGAAGGTTTTGAGTCTACTTTTAAACGAACAGAGCGTGCCTGCTTCCCTAACTGAAAGTGAGAGATTATTCCACAGCAGTGGGGCTTGATGGCTAAAAGCTCTGGCTCCTACTCTACTTTTAGAGACTTTAGGGACGACAAGTAAACCTGAATTCTGGGATCTGAGTGCTCTAGTAGGTTGATATGGTATTAACATCTCTTTAAGGTAAAAAGGTGCCATATCATTAAGGGCCTTGAAGGTGAGGAGGAGAATTTTAAATTCTATTCTTGATTTAACAGGAAGCCAGTGTAGCGATGCTAATACTGGGGAAATGTGCTCTCTTTTCTTAGTTCTTGTCAGGACACGTGCTGCGGCATTTTGGACCAGCTGCAGAGTCTTTAACGACTTACTGCTGGAGCCTGATAATAGTGAATTACAGTAGTCCAGTCTCGATGTAATAAAGGCATGGACTAGTTTTTCTGCATCTTTTTGCGAAAGGACATGTCTGATTTTTGAGATATTACGCAAGTGGAAAAAGGCGGTCCTAGAAATTTGTTTTAAGTGACTATTAAAGGACAAATCAGGATCGAAGATCACTCCCAAGTTCCTGACTGTGTCATTGGAAGCAAGGGCAATGTCATCTAGCGCAGCTATATCATTAGATAATGTTTCTCTAAGGTGTTTAGGGCCGAGTATTATAACCTCAGTTTTATCTGAGTTTAATAAGAGAAAATTGCGGGTCATCCAGGTTTTTATGTCCTTGAGACATGCTCGAAGTTTAGTTAATTGATTACTTTGATCAGGTTTTATTGACAAATATAACTGGGTGTCATCCGCATAACAGTGAAAATTTAGAGAGTGTGTCCTGATAATGTTTCCTAGTGGAAGCATATATAATGAGAATAAAATTGGGCCGAGCACAGACCCCTGTGGAACACCATGGTTAACTTTGGTGCGCACAGATGACTCATCATTAATTTGTACGAATTGGGAGCGATCAGAAAAATAAGATTTAAACCAGTTTAGGGCTGTTCCTTTAATGTTAATTAACTGTTTTAGTCTTTGAAATAAAATTTGATGGTCAATTGTGTTGAATGCTGCACTGAGATCTAACAGAACAAGGACAGACACAAGTCCCTGATCTGAAGCTATTAGAAGGTCATTAGTGACTTTTGCCAGGGCTGTCTCTGTGCTATGATTGGTTCTAAACCCAGACTGAAATTCTTCATATATATTATTTTCCTGGAGAAACTCACACAGCTGATTGGCTACAACTTTTTCTAAGATTTTAGAGAGGAAGGGGAGATTGGATATTGGCCTGTAATTTGCTAAAACCTCTGGGTCTAGGGTGGGTTTTTTGAGTAGGGGTTTGATTACAGCTATTTAAAAAGACTGTGGTACATAACCTGATGATAATGACAGATTGATTGTGTTAAGAAGCGAACTATCTATTAGGGGCAGAATTTCTTTAAGAAATTTAGTTGGAATCGGATCTAAGATACAGGTTGTTGGTTTAGAACCTGAGATTATTTTGGTAAACTGATCACGGGTGATCAGAGAGAAGCTGTCTAAGTAATGGGAAGGATTCTCAGCCGTTTCTGAGATCTCTGTTGTTGGGAGGGTATTAGTGCCAATTGAGGGCAGGAGATGGTTGATTTTATTTCTAATAGTTAGAATTTTATCATTAAAAAAGGTCATAAAGATATTGCTATTTAGGGATCGAGGAATACTGGGTTCGGTGGAGGTGTGACTTTCTGTCAGCCTGGCTACAGTGCTGAAGAGAAACCTTGGGTTGTTTTTATTCTCTTCTATTAGTTTTGAATAATAGGCAGCTCTTGCTTTGTGGAGAGCCTTTTTATATTCTTTAACACTACTCTTCCAGTCTAGGAGATTTTCAACACTGTTGCTGGAGCGCCACTTCCTTTCTAATTTTCTTGATATTTGTTTCAACTCATGTGTCTTGGAATTATACCACGGAGCTAATTGACTATGTTTTACACATTTCTTTTTTAGAGGCGCTATTGAGTCTAATGTTAATCGTAACGAGTCTGCAGAGCTATCTACGAGGTGGTCAATCTCAATAGAGCTCGGGTTTTTAAAGAATTTGTTGTTTATGTCGACGGATAATACGGGTTTAAATGTAATCGGAATTATTTCCTTAAATTTAGCTATAGCACTATCAGGTAGACATCTAGAAAATTAGTTTTTTATTAGGGGCATATATTCAGATAATGAAAAATCGAAGGTTATTAAATTATGGTCTGATAGTACTGGATTGCGCGGAAGTACTGTTAAATGTTCAATTTTGACACCGTATGATAATACAAGGTCAAGTGTGTGGTTACAACAATGAGTAGGTTGATGTACACACTAACTAAAACCAATTGAAATAAATGCTACGCTCAGGCTATCTTTATTATTGTCAATATGAATATTAAAGTCACCAACAATAATAATTGTATCGGTCTTTAGGACTAGGATTGATAAAAACTCAGGGAATTCTGTTAGAAATTCAGTATAAGCCCCAGGAGCACGATAAACTACAACAAATATGATTGGCTGTTGGTGTTTCCTGGATTGACGTGGAAGATTAAGAACAAGACATTCAAATGAGTTGTAGCTGAGTTTAGGTTTAGGATTAATTGATAGACTGGAGTTAAAAATAGCAGCAACTCCACCTCCTCGCCCGAGTTCCCTGGGAACGTGTGAATTTATATGACTGGGGGGAGTAGATTCATTTAAACTGACATATTCATCAGGATGCAGCCACGTCTCAGTAAGGGACAATAAATCTATATTGTAGTCTGAGACTAGTTCATTAACTGATGACGATGAGTACACTGGTCATTGTTTAAGACTGGTGCTATTCAGCATTCATTCATTTTAATTACTGCAAACAATGTGAAACACTTCCAGAAAAGTTTTCGAAAAACATTTCTGCACGCCGCAGACATTTTGCCTGTGTGTATGTTCTTTTGGTGGCCTCCGCCCAAGTCAATTTATTTAAAGACACTGACAAACTCCAATTACATGGGACCCCTCCTTTGATACGCTATTTTCCTTTCTTCACCAGCCATCTTTGATTCTCTGGGCCGATCCGCCTCCTCTTGCACACAGCTGCCTCCTCGCTTGTTGTTCTTGGCACCACATCCAAAAGTCCTCCAGCCTTTCTGCGGCCCTCTCAAAGAAAACCAGGGACATCAAAAGGATTGTGCAGGGCTCTGTCGACATGAACATCGCTGAACCTTCCTTGTCTCTCAGATGGCGAGTAAAGTCGTTGTCTGTGAGGGGGGGTGGGGTGGTTGGGTAGAAGCCTCAGACCCCCTTTGGCCCTTTGTGTGTAAACGTGACGGAGGGCCCTCTCCTCTTCCAACACAAAGACCCCCAAGGTGAAAGCCCAGCTACTGATCCCCTTCCAGTGGCCACGTTCCTCTTCTCCTCTCCCTTCCCCATGTTTCATCCGGAGTCATTCCACACACACAAGTGCTGTCTGTGTAACATCGCCACTTAACGGACAATCTATATTCAGGAGCCTCCTCCCCCTCTTGTTGAGAAATACTGTCCCCCCCTTTCCTCTTAAAATCCTTGTTTTCTTTGCATGTCTCCTCCGTCCTCGATTACAACGCACCCTTATTCTTATCTCCGCTTTGTGTTTGCCGCCAGATTACGCTGTGGATGGATGAGATGGTGACTGCTTGGGAAATGCCTGAGCAATGCACAGACACACATACCCTGTGTCTGAGTCAAAGTGCTGGATTCAGATGTCATTTTTATCATTTGCTTGCAGGGTAAGATGGGGGAAGATGCCCCCTGGGGTAACATACCCACCCATATGTACTCTAACTCAGCCGGCACTGTCTAGGAGCAGTAAGAGTTACACACAGCTACAGCAGATTTTAAGGTTACTTGGTTACATTTTTGCACTTTTTTCAGGATTTGTGTGTTTTGACCAACAATTCAATGGGAAGTTGAAGAACCATTTTCTGGTTTGGCGCTTAATATAAAATAGATTTTTCAGATATCTATAAATATGTGAAAAGTTTACATCTACGAGAGAGGGCATCTTTCCTAAACCCATATTTATCATGCGTGAGGAAGTCTGTCCACCTCATTTGCATGAATGTGATGTCTTAAGGGAATTTCTTGAATTTTGAGTATAATTTATTTTCAAAATTAGGGTATTTGAGACTAGAATGTAGTACATTTACTTACAAATAAAATTAAAATACGGGAGGGAGAATCACAGAGTTTAGAGGTTTACAGCCCGTCCCAGCATGTTTTTATGTTTCCTTACACCATGCTCAATCCCATTGAAAAACCAGTGCAGGTGGAAAGTTTAAGAAAAGATGACACTATTGGATATAATGGATTTGTGGATATATCTCCAGGGATCGACCACTGGACTGGATGTCTGACCCTGCATTGTAGTTCAAGTGATACCATTGTAACACAATAAGAGCCCAATCACAGCCTGACTTGAAATACAGGCTGTTTGGAAGCTTTGGATACTATCAATGGGCATCAGGCACAGCAATGCATCCACATTTTTATGCTTTATGATGTCATGATGATGATGATGTTGTTGGTGTTGCAAAGTGGAACTATGGTTTTTAGAGTTTACGGAAAACAAGACAACCAGTCATCGTTAGTTTACATTCATCCCTGGAAGTTACCCGCAAGCTCTGCCGGTCCAGTTCCAACACGAACGTCAGGAAAGATTGAAAATCCTTTGGGGCAGCAGATAGTTAAAGCGACATGCTAAGGAAATATCAATAATGGTAGGAGGAGAAAATTTGCGAGTTGGTAAGAAACTGCTGATATCTATATTTCTTCGCCAGGGACAAGGACTTTCGTGAGAGGTACCTCCTTGTCAAATTTGTTGTTGTCAGAAAATCTTCACTCTGAGTTGCCCTATAGTGGATGCATATCTTTACAAGCATTCCAACATAAAGGACACGTGGAAGTATGTGGACAGTGATGGGTACATTATTTGAAACGGGTGTATCTCTTTTTGTCCGAAAAGGCAGCATAAATGAGCCTTTGGTGCATGGCCGTGTGCATGGAGACCCATGTGCTCTGAGATATATGATGGGTCTCAGTGCACAAATGTTGTCAGTGCATAGGTGACATCTTGGGTCCTGCTAATTAGAACAGTGGGCTGTTCGCTGCACATTGTATCTCTAGTAACTGGATGTTAATATGTCTAGATGTTGTGTTGTGGCTCTGCAATGCATCCTGAGTGATAATAGACCCCAGCAGCAAACAGGGCAAGGAGGTGGGGTTGGAGGGTTGGGCACAGAGGGGGGAAGGCGTTGGCTGGATACAGCACGTGTGTGGCATATACATATTCACAGGGGTGCGTATACATGTTTATATGCAAGTGTGTCCCTGGGCTTGTCGGTTACCAGGGAAATGGATGTGTTGGCCCCATCAGAGAGTCTCCAGCTGGTGGAGAGGCTTTGGAAATGGTGCCTTGGCAGCCAACCGGTCAGGGGGGAGTTTGCATCTGTGCTACCTTGGCACTGGACTGGATCCTGGTTGTGGTGGATGGAGGTTGATGGAGGGGAGATGGGTGGCTGGGTTGGTGGGAGTTATGGGAGTTGTGTGTGTGTGTGTGTGTGTGTGTGTGTGTGTGTGTGTGTGTGTGTGTGTGTATGGACATTACACCGACTAAAAATAATTTCCTGGAGACCTACTCTAACCCTAACAATAACTGCTATGTGTCTAACCCTAACCTAAACCTTAAAACGTGCCTTCACCTTAACTTCCAATATTTTAAAACGATTGTCACCAAAAGGAAGGCTGGCCCCGTTAATGTGTTATCAAAAAACTCAATGCAATTACATATTATCTTAACTACAGCCTTAAAACCTCCCAATCCCTTTTGGCCACTTGGGGGCAGCGGACATGGGACGCAAACATTGAGAAGTTGCTTAAACACACACACTACCGGAAGTAATGGAGCAATTTTTGGAGGTGAGTCACTGTCTTTTAGCTTTGCTTTTGGTCTCTACCAACTCCTGAGGTAATATCGGACTTGTTGTTCCATAGTGTTCGCTGCTGACATCAGCTACCTTCTGCACCTGCAACTACATTATGAGGGCAGTGAGAGGGAACCAGAAACAGTTTGTTGTTTCATATATGAACAACACAACACTAGAATCTCCGGTCAGACGTGTTCATATTAATATCTCCAGAGGATTCAGGCAATGGTCGTAACGTCTTTCCATGTTGACATCTTCATTGGTGTCTTGTAGTTGTATGGTTTGCGTCAGTCGCATCTTAGAAACGTCATTAACGTGCTCACTGGCTTGTGATGAATTCTCCAAACAATATAATGCTTTATTCTCACATGGGCCCATACAGACATTACCCAGAGAAAGTTCAGAACCTCTCACTCAGGCCTTTGTGTTCTCACATACAGCCCCTACAGATGATTTCAGGAGATTACCTGGAATTCAGTGCATGTATGGAAGCGGCTAATGACAGGTATCATCTCCACATTTCTGTTAGCTCTTGTCTTTCTCCCCTTTCCACGTTTTACCCCCTCCCTCTACTCCTCCTCTCAATCTGGCCTCCCCCTCTATTTTTTCACCTCATTTTTCTCCCCTTCTCTCCATTATTCACTTTATCTATTCACCCTCATTTATCCTTCTTTCCCCTCTGTCTGTTACTCTCTCCTTCTGCTCTTCTGTGCCCCTTCTCCTTGAAGCTATCTATCTATCTATCTATCTATCTATCTATCTATCTATCTATCTATCTATCTATCTATCTATCTATCTATCTATCTATCTATCTATCTATCTATCTATCTATCTATCTATCTATCTATCTATCTATCTATCTATCTATCTATCTATCTATCTATCTATCTATCTATCTATCTATCTATCTATCTATCTATCTATCTATCTATCTATCTATCTATCTATCTATCTATCTATCTATCTATCTATCTATCTATCTATCTATCTATCTATCTATCTATCTATCTATCTATCTATAGTATATTTGGGTCTTCCACATGCTCAATTATTTTAATCGAATCTAATGTCTTAGTCCTTGCTCATTCATCCTTGTCCCAGCTGTTTTTATCCACCGGCAACTGGCGTTAATATGTTTTTCCACCACATGTGCCATGGATTATAGAGCTTGACGTCAGTGATGATAGCAGGAAGTTTTATAGATCAGGATAAAATACAATTTACTAAGGAATAAACTTCTACACGACTGGCTGACCTCTGACCTGGATGGTTTGATCTGATGCTGCCAGTGTATGGTTGTGAGTTACTCTGAGTTTATTGTGTTTGTGTGAATAAGTGTTGATGTAAGAAATAAACATGTGAAATGATGTTGGCTATGATCGTGGTGCTGACAGCTGAAGTAGTCTCTCACATCCTCCACCCCATCACTAATCACTCATCCAGCCTGGATTAAACATTATT
Organism: Limanda limanda; assembly: GCF_963576545.1. NCBI lineage: Eukaryota > Metazoa > Chordata > Actinopteri > Pleuronectiformes > Pleuronectidae > Limanda > Limanda limanda. The sequence continues at coordinate 30,553,724 of NC_083638.1, read as the reverse complement.
TCAGATTTTCCGCACATTCTTGGTGTACCCAGCTGTCCTTCTTTGGTTTATGTTGCTGTGTCCATGTGATAAAAGTTCTGGATCAGGACCAATGGCTACGGTACACCCTGTCCCTTCAGATAAACTGTTAGAGAACTCTTATAAAAATATGGAAGGAATTACTGTATTCCTTTTTTCACCTACTTTAATCACCTGTCCTTTCTTCATATTTGACCCCCTCTCACAATTGCTATGACGTCAGGAAGAACATGTGGATGCATATCCATATGTTCGGTTTTCATTGTTGCTTTTTGTAAAAGGCATTTGCTGTCTAATGATGCCTACAGCAAAACCACATTGGACCCGTGCAGCATCTGACATTATTGCACATCACCCAAGGAAGCAGGAACAAAGCCATTGCATTTGATTTGTATACAAAGTCAACTTCTGACGTCTCTTTTAATTTCCCTACTCAAACCAAGGGAAATTGGTTCCGGAAAGAGAGCAGATCAAAAGCGATTTTAAAACTTCTACTTAGAACCGCAACTTCGAAACTGTGCTTCCTCGTCCAGAACAGGGCGACCAGGGCTCTCTCCTGGAGCCCGACCTGATAAGTGGGGCTCACCGGTGAGCATCTGGAGGCTGGGCCCTGACCCATGGGGCCAAATTGGGCTAAAGCCAAAGAAATGACACTGAGCTGTCGCTTTGTGGACCCACCACCTGCAGGTATGTGCATTTGGGTTGGGTGCATTCTAAGCTGGGCAGCAAGCACTGGCGAGATTTTCATTCATCTTAGCGTTTGCACACTTATGAGGCCAGGCGGAGAAAGTCCTGCAGAAACTGCGGAGCCTCTCACTCGGACATTTGCATTCACAAATGCACCTATTCTGGAGAAAATACGGAGGAAATGCGGAGCTCAGTGCATGTCTGAAAGCAGCTTATGGTTTGCCTGGCCTGGGTATTAAGGCAGTTTAAAGCTCCTGTGCCAGGATCAGAGAGAAAGGCCTCTAGTGCCTCAGCCTTGGATGTTTACACTTTGTTCATTTTGTCTCTAAATGTTAATAAAGCTCATGGTGAAGGGTTGTTTCAAAGGTTTTCTGTAATTGATTCATATGAGTGGTGGTCAGTGATTTTAAGGGGAACTAAATTGTGGTGCCTAACAATTGCTGTTGACTCATTTTATCCAGGCTTTAATGAATCTTCTTTAATTAATAATATAATATTATTTATATACTATTTATATAATAAATAAGTCCTTTATGACAATTTTAAACAAGAATGCATACATCTAAGTGGAACTTAAAATGTTGCTCCAACCTATAAAAATTCACGTTTATGCCAGTACCTTACATCAAACGCACAATCCTGTATTACTGTTCCACATCCACCAAATGACTTGAGAACCATTTTTATTTGGGCCTTCAATTCACTTGTCCCATGGATCACCTTTTTGTTCACAGATCTATAAGTCAGCTTTGTCACTGTACAGCACTGTCCTGTGTGTGTGTGTGTGTGTGTGTATGTGTGTTGATTGGTTGGGAAAGAGAGTTTCTGGTGTATGTTTACGTGTCTCAGCTCAGAGCATCTCTTAGCCTAATCCGTCCTTATCTCCCAGTGTGACAACACAACAAGCGGATCTTTAAAGAAGACATTTTTCTTTGCCCACGCTGAGCTGCTTCACTGATATTGTTTTGGCTCTGACTGCTCATGTGAATGTATGAGTGTGCAATTATGCCTTTAGCCTTCTTTCAGATCAATTGAATTTGAGCATTCTGTGAACCAATCAGCCATAACATTAATATATATAAATGTATGTATATGATGTGTTATATACACATATGATATATGATATATATATATTACATATTATATATATATCATATACTGTATATATATCATATACATCATATATAATATCATACAGTGAGGAAAAGAAGACTGAGATATACACACATTGTATAAGAACATTTTTAACACACACACATTCACATGAGCAGTCAGCACTAAAACAATATCATTAGAACAGATCAGCGTGGGCAAAGAGAAATGTCTTCTTTAAAGATCCTGTTGTCGTGTTTTCACACTGGGCAATAAGGACGAATGAGGCTGAGAGATGCTCTGAGCTGAGACACGTGAACATACACATGTACAGTTTACACCGATCAGCTGCAACATTAAAACCGGTGACTGGTTTTTAATGTCGGGGCAGATCGGTGAACATGAGATCCTTTAATTCTGTGGAATGAGTGTGTGTGTGCGTGCGCTGAGGCCCGAGCTTGTGCATGCCAGTGTGGATGTGAGTGTTGTTGTCATTCCAGAGCTCCTCTAGCATCAAACCCTGACTAAAGGTTGTCTGCACGCTTTGACATTAGATAAATGCCCGGTCTGGCTGTACACACAGCTGTACCAATTCTCCAATAGGTCTCTCTCTCTCTCTCTTTCTGTCTCTCCGTTCCTCTCTCTCCATCCAGGCTGATCTAATGACTCACAGGAATGCATCGAGCTGCTTGTCAGAGATCAATCATCTTCCTCAGGTCGTTCTACCGATTGTTTGAGTAGTGGGCCATTAGAGAGGAACTGTTTGGAGGTGTTTTGTGAACCTAAGTGGCTCCAAAGGTCAGCTGGAGAGAGAGACAGGGGCACGAAGTGAGAGAGAAACAGACCCAAAAAAGTGTGTGAGTGTGTGTGGGCTGCTCCAGACGGGAGGAGAAGGAGAGGCAGCAGACAGGTGGAGGTATGGAGATAGAAAGACAGGCCTTGTCAGCCCAGTTGCGTGACTCTGCTGCCCTTTGTTAGTATGAATGCTTAAACAGCTCACCACAACTTCAGAACCTGAGATTAATAATTCCCACGCACCTCCTGACATCCATCCCTGATCTGAAATATGCATGGCAGAGAGAAGAAGAGAGACGAGAGGATGAGGAGTAGAGGGAGAGGACGGGGGGAGACCAAAAAGGGCCCTCTACATGGCGGCAGCTCAGCCTTTTGGAGAGGCAGTAGATTCTGTTTTATGTGGCCTGTCGGTGACACCTAATGAGGAAACCCACTTGTGATTTGCGTTGTGCAGTGAGCAAAACCCCTGGCCGTAAACTGCTAACATGAGATGCCATCAACTTTTCAAAGGTCCTCCCTCCTGAAACCGCCACATCTCCTCTTTTGAAATGAAGTTGTGAGACGGTGTAATTTAAAGTTGTTCAGTAACTGGATAGAAGAGGTTTCCCTTTTCTTTATTTTGAAAGAGATTCGGCATGTGTGTGTGTGTGTGTGTGTGTGTGTGTGTGCATGTATGTGTGTGTGTTTGTATCTCTGTGTGTGACACCGTCTGTGCTTTGAAAAAGAAATGGACCGGGATTCCAGCAGAAACAACAACTGATGATTAAAAGGTTTTATTGCCAAGCTTTCTGCAGAGTTACAATCATAATGCTGAGGTCATTTGAACACCCGGAAACTTTGCTGCTCATCTTTGAGTGGCTGCAGGAAGTAAAACGCTGTGGCATCTCATTTTTAAAACAGAGGGGGGAGAGCAGAGTTGACACCAGATATGAAACCTGAATTTCTGTTGAGGTTTGGCTTTTAAACCTGCTGCCTTACAGTAATCTGACCGCTGCGGTTGAAGTTACATTCATAAACGGAAGCTGATTTAAGGCGGTTGCATCGTAGCAGTAATTGGCGGTGTGGTGGAGACCTCTGTCGCAGACTCGTCTCCGATCGGAAAACACTTCATAGCAAGAAGCTGAATTAAAATCAGCTGTTTAGCCGCTAATGTAAAGGCAGGTTCCTGTTACGCCGTGTTATGGAATGTGATGAGTAGTTTCCAGTTTCAAATGCAAAGAGGGAGACGGAGAAAGGGAGTTAAAGAAAGTGCCAGTAACTTCTGTGAATAAAAGTCTGCACAAAACTGCACGCTGCAGCGATCACACTGAAGGCCAGAAAATCATCAGTTTGTGGAATTTGATTGCTAAACAAAGGACATGATAAATACGCAGTCAGGCAATTATCTTATTTCCTTTGGCTGCTAGTTTATATTCTTAATGCTACTTTAATCTATTTTTTGTTTGTGTATTCATTTTTTTCTCCCCCCTTGTTTTCCATTTTTTGGTTGTTCCTTCCCAGTTCTCACAAAGGGGGAGAGAAAAAGTAGGGCGCTCACTTTGCAATTACTACTCAATCCCAGAGTCCTTCTATAAGGCACTGAATTATTTTGTTTTAAAAACAAACAAACAAAACAGCGACTTTCAACCGGGAAGAATATTTAATTGTTTTTTGATTACTTAGGAATGGGCCATGGGAATAGGCCTTTGTAAATATTTAAACAGATTCAGCATGATGCCATATTTCCATTCTGCCATTAATGTTTTTAAATGATTGTTATTGTCATCCGGGTTTGACATTCACAGTAAAAAAGATGATTTACTAAAAAAGAAAAAAACAACAGAAAAAGGAGACGTAGGGTTTTTTTCTGTATCAGTTCAGGCGAGGGCAGTGAGATGAGACACAGAAGTGAAGTCGAGCAACTCCACTTAACAGATACGGCTTCAGGTTGGGTCCCACACTGCCCCCGCCGCCCAGTGGGTGGCAGCAGGGAGCAGACGGCCCTGACAGAAGGCTGCCACTCAGTGATTCTAATTTATGATCCATTTCTGGTATAGGTGGGGTGTGCAGACACAGTTACAGTAATAATTATCTGGACTGAAGTGTTTCCAAGGCAACCAACATACCCCCTCCACCCCACACACCCGTTACATGAAGAGCGCAAATGTGTTTGTGTTTGTGTGTGTGTGTGTGACATGGTGAAGAGAGGGAAGCATGGGGCCTTCCTACTGAGCTCAGCCACACACACGCACACTCACACGCACACGCACACACACACACACACACACACACACACACACACACACACGAGTGACTTTGCATCGCACTCTGCTGTTCATGTTTTAAAAAAAATCATTGACTTTTAATAGTGAGAGGGCTTTTGTTGAGGACCTGCTTGTTTAAGATCACTGAGAGTAGTTTGTATTCAGCTTTGATCCCTCAGTAAATTAATTAAACGACCAAGAACAAAGACATGAAAATACAAGTGAACATTTGAATGCTTATCTAATAGATTTGACGAAAGATTTGAGAACAAAAGTATCTCAAGATATTCAGTGTCACCTTCTTATTTCAGTGTTTTGCTGCCTGTGTTCCTTGAAGGATAAATCATTGTGTGTTTTTTTGTGTTAAGGGCTATGCTTGATTAAATAAAGGATTAAGTTCCTTAACAGTGCCTGAGGAAATTCCATTTGACTCTCCATCTCTCTCAAATATATACTTTGATTCCCTTGAAAGTGTCTCATGCAATTACTAAGTACAATACTACTGCTAAACACAGCCAAGTAAGAAGACGACTCACTGATTGTGTCTTATAATTGTAGTTCTAGCAGAGCGGAGTAAAAGGGATCTGTGGATTTAAACTTTTAGTCTTGCGCGAATCACAGAGGGGAAATTAGCATAGTGCAGGCACTGTCAGCCAACCCGGAATAAACGTGTGAAACAGAGTCCTGTTGAAAAGGCTGTTTACCAAACACTGCGTGCACTGACGTCGTCGTGGAGTAACAGGATGATGCAGAATTAGAGAGATTCATCTGTCTTCTTACAAGTTAAATTATAGAACATTTCTGTCTTCACCTCTCGGTCAGGATGACGGCCCAGTGTCATTCAGACAAACATGATTTACATTAACGTTCATCTTGTGATATTCTGCACCTGGTGTGTGAGAGTGAGCAGAGAGAGAGAGAGAGAGAGAGAGAGAGAGAGAGAGAGAGAGAGAGAGAGAGAGAGAGAGAGAGAGAGAGAGAGAGAGAGAGAGAGAGAGAGAAGAGAGAGAGCAGCCTACAAATACTTTTTTGGTAGGTACAGTTAGAAGTATAATTTATTTCGTAGATTCTTTTATTTTTCTATTATCTGTTGAAATGATTGGCATATTTTAAATAAGAATGATTACATACATACATACAGTACTTGGTGTATTTTATTCTAAAAGGAAACATGACGAGCCTTGACTGTGATTTTAGTAAAAGTTGAGACTGGTGAAGTTATAAAAGTCTTTCAGTTTCCCCACTGTTGCCCATTACAATGGACCACGTGCACTATGATGTGTATGTTTCATTCACATTATAATTGAGAGTCCTTGTTTATCCTGATCATTTGGGCTTTCCCTGACTGCACATTTCCCAATCCTCACTTAATTCCAGGTAATGCACCGTAGTGTTGTTTGACGCTGCTGTGAAATAAAGAAACAGTAGGAAAAGAAGCCGGCTCATAAGCATCCATTCATTATTCTCTGAGACGTCAATGAAAATGTTCCAGAACACCCACAATGTTAAAGAAAGTGAAGAAAAGTTCCTGGACAGGCCCCTGATCTGGATTCTTCCAATGAATTTGGTTTGGTAGTCTTTGCTTAATCCTAATAGATGTACAAACAGAGGTAATTACAGCAAGAAGAGGTCATTATTTTTGTTGTTTTGGCTCTTTTATTGATTTAAATATCAAAAATAAAAATGTAACTGACACCAGATCATTTTACACAGCCTCTCCCATGGGCATCGATGTCTGTGCAGAACCTGAAAATTACTTGGCCAGTCACATGGACTAAAGCAGACTGGCAGAAGTGTGGAAATGTATAGTATGAATTGGCCGTTACCAAGAGTAGACAGCACTGCTGTTACACTGCTAGAAGCGGGTTTGTATAACACTTATTCTTTTCACAACAAGTTTTTTCAAAGGATTATCAATGCTGTTGCCCCAAGCTGACACAAAGCTAGTGACTCAGTGAGTGTATTGGTGGACAAACAATGAATACGTTAGACATTTTATCACAATGACAGGATCAGACAACAAAGGACTACATACACCCGCCCAGCATTTTATTAGTGCTCAGTAAAATCATGATACAGGTCAGGACCCTCAGTTAAATGCATAGTATGAATATTTCTGCAGTTCTGTATGGGCTCTCTCAATCAAAACAATAACAGTGTCAGTGTTAGAGAAACAATTATTTTTAACATGTTGCTGCTTTATTCAGTGTTTAACTGGATGTAGTCAGATTTTCCATTTGTTTTGGAGAGTTGAAGATTTCTGTAATTTTACCGCAACTCAAAACCTTGACACTTAAGGAATCCTCAGCAGGAGAAACAGACTGCCATGATGACAGAGGTGGTGAAGAGAACTCCCATTATTCAGAGCTTCATTACGAAATCCCCTATATCTGTCTTTTGTTTTAAGAGCTAGACAGACACACGTAGAATGGTTTGGTCCTGGCAGAGGTATGTTCCTGTACCTGTGAGAAATTCTTCTTCCACGTTTTGGTTTTAATCTGTGCTCTGTAATTAGCCACTTATGTAGATTTCACAGCAGCACAATAAGTCACAGCTCAACTTGGGTTCAGGTTGGGGAAAACAGGGGTGGATGGTCCCGTCTTACTACAATACCCAGTCTGCACCTCACAGCTGACAAATGGCAGAGGGTTGTTTCAACTTTGATAGACTCATACTCTCAACCTTTGTAACTACCAAAAATGTGGTCTTTTTCAATATTGATCTGCTCTCGTCACCATTTCTTAAGTTGTTGTGGCAGTTAGTGCCAGAACAAAACAAAAAGCAGGATCCTGGCTTAATGTGAAAACAGAGTGAGGGAGAGCGAGTGAGACGCAGCAGGGAGGGAGGGAAATGAAGAGATGCTTACATGAATAGTGGCTAACAGGCAGGCTGCTGATGAGAGGAGGCCAAATAGGAGCAGATTAAGACAAGGTGACAGCAAATTATGAACTACAACATGATACAAATTACACAGTCAACACAAGTGGTGTAAAACAAGAACTAAATTACCAAATTGTTTTGGATTGCCATTCAATTAAACAGATGTATGATTGTGGTCCTGCACTCCCGTAGAAAAACAATGAAAGTTCACTGTGTCTTAAAGGATCCGTGTAGGGAAAGGAAAGCAAAAAATTTGAATTCTCACAGTTTTTAATTATATCAGAGGATAAAGCTGGAAGATAAGAACAATACAAAGTAAAATTAGGCTTGAGGTAATAAAGAGATTATGTATTTTAAAATTTGTAAAGTCAATATATATATATATATATATTATCAGAAATTCCTCTCGGTGTGAGGAGACATGAGGCCTAAGCAGGATGCTAATCATTATGCATAGCTCTGCCCAGTTTATGTAGAAGTGGGTGTAGTGCTGAACAGGGCTGGGCAGTCCCCTGAGCAGATTGTGTGGTAACTGGTTGTGGCTGGCATTAGGGCTGCCAGCAGGGGTGAATTAGAAACAGGATCAGTGGCACGGCTTGGCCTCAGGCAACGCAGGGTTAATGTCGCCTGGCCAGTACCTCCCCTCTGTCTCTGTCTCTCATCCAGCCTCCCTCCTTCTTTTACAATAACGCACACACACGGCATACACACCCTTCTGCCACCCTCCAGCCCCCGTCCCTCAAGTGGGTATGTCACTGATGGAGGCTCTTGGCTAATGTGTCAGCAGTGGGCACGCAGATGGATTCTAGTCAGAACACCCCAATGAGCCCACATTGGCACAAAAAACATACACAGACAGACCATTGCAAAAGCATGCATGCACACACACACACACACACACACACACACTGAACAGCGAAAAACATCTTTAGTATCAAAGTCATTTCCAGTAAGGTTTGGGTATGAGCACATGACATGCACCAATACTGGCCGTAATCAACGTAATGCATAATGCACTGACCTCAGAACCAGGGACCACTTCCTGTTATAATCTGTTAATAGAATCGTATGATCATTATTTCCTCTTCCCTCTGTCCATTTATGAAGAAGGCTTTGTTTTTAGTTGCTTGTTTAAATTTAACGTTAACAGCCACGCAAGTTTTGCGTTGAGCCTTAACACACATCCACAGCTGTCCACATGTGTGTAGTGTCACGTGGCAGCACTGTTAAAGTTTACAACGAAGCGGTCAAACTAAAACGCCCTGAGAGGAAAACATTAGCACAAGAACAAGTTGCCAGGTATGTGCTGGTCCTACTTCCTGCTGTTACCTATATTCTCTGTAATCACATTACAATGCTGATAGGCTGGTCGACCGCTGTTTTGTTAATGAAGCTTTTTCAATTCTTTTTTTTTACATTAGTGAGAGAAACCTGTGAATCAGCAGTATATTCCTCTGGATTGCTGAGATCAGTTTCCTGCCAAACTAATATATTTATCAGACACCTGACTTCGCTTCAAATGAGCTGTATGTGCAAATTTCTGTTAGAGTTGAGTTTAAAAATGGCTACTGCAGGATCAAGTATTTATCTGCCCTTATCCCTTTGTGCCGTGTTCTATCTCCTCCCTCTCTACTCCTCCACTCTGCTCTCTATCCCCCTCTTCCTTATTTCATCGCCCACATTATGCTCCCTGGGTGTGGTGTTTGTTTGTTTGTTTGTTTGTTTGGGAGGCGCGGTGCCTTTAAGAGAGCAGCATGCCTGCTACTCTGGTTCTAATGTCATTACTCTGTACAAACTTGGTGTGACAGAGGCAGGAGGCGCCCACAGATTGATGACATTTTATTGTTATTGCAGCGCCACTATTAACTGTTCACCGCTACTGGTTCTGCTGCTCAGGGCTCCTACCTAGCGAGATAGAGAGAGAGAGAAAACACAACAGCAGCAAATTGAACACATTGCCAGTGTGATACAGAGAAAAATGATTAATTTAAGTATAAAATTGCTATTTTGATGTTATATTTTCTGTCGTGCATTTTCATACTATCATGTTACGATCCTCCGCAAAGATCAAGTGTCCATTACATTGTAGGGAGAGCCGTATTTAATTTGTGTACCAGGCTGGATTTACAAACGTGCTCTTGTTTTAAAAGCATGGTGGTCCGACTCACATCTGTAGCTGTGTTTTAAATGATACACTGTGTGCTATTAAAATGCAGCGGCATAATTATGTCTAATGCATATGCTCTTGTGTGATTAACAGAGACGCTGTAGATGAATCGGCTTAGCACTGCAGGTTGGTTTGGAATGTGAGACAAGAGTAATGAAAGCAGTCAATGGGTCATTTACTTTGCGTTACTGATGACAAAATGTTTCATATCAGTTTAGTTTTTCATTGCAGCCACATATCTGCTTTCCTAAAATATCTGTCTCTCAACAGAGACCCTTGATTAATAATGTATATTCATTCATTTGTGTATCTGCCCATCTATGATCCACTTGTCTGTCTGTCTAACATGCTGATCACACCATTGTTAGTATCACTCTGAATGACCTGAATTCAGGTGAATTATTAAGGACACACTCTTAAAATGATCTCCAATCATAGGTTCTGTATGTGTGTGTGTGTGTGTGTGTGTGTGTGTGTGTGTGTGTGTGTGTGTGTCTGAGTGTGTGCATCTTTTATGGCATAGAAAAACTATGTGAAGTCTCAGTCTTATTTTCTGTTATTTCTTCTTGAGCCCTTCATTATCATGTCCGTCATAAGAATTTGATTTCCTGATCTGGGTCCATGTGACTCACGCAAAATGAATAGTCAGAGTTTTTTCTATTTCAGGACCTATTGAACAGAATTCCAAGTAAAAAAGCACATCAGTCCACATTGTTAATGTTAAGGCAATCCTAGCAAACCAAAATACTGCTTACGGATGGGAAGTTGAATAGCTTTTCTTGATCTTCCACTCTCAACTTTGCTCTGCATGTATAAAATGTAAAATGTATTATTTTCACCCGTCTGACTGCATACAGGTCATGTACCATAGGCAGAAATGCAGGTTACCAAAACAGACTCCTGAAATGCACTGAACATGACACATTTCTATAATTTGACAGTGTGAATGTGTTAAGATAAGATTTCCTTAAACACACAGGCATTAGAGGAATGATAAAGAGGCTATATTTAAGATGGCTGCAAATGCTCCTAATATGTTAACTCCACAGCTCCCTCCAGAGTGCATCTGCCATGCTCCAGCACTGCGCCTCCCCTCATTGATTGGCTGAGTGGCATTGTTGCCTTGGCATCTGGTTGCCGAGGCCACCCCCCCGCCTGGCACTGAGCCACTACCCTGATCCGGATTGGCACTCGCTGATGACATCATCATCGCTCATCAGTCATCCCTGCTGTTGAGTGTCCCTCTGTATGCCACTCGTTCAGCCATGCAGTGTGTTTGTGTGTGTGTGTGTGTGTGTGTGTGTGTGTGTGTGTGTGTGTGTGTGTGTGTGTGTGTGTGTGTGTGTGTGTGTGTGTGTGTGCATGTGTGTGTGTGCTTAAAGCAGGACCAAAAAAAATAAATCAAAAAAATTGTAACACAAGCTTTCAGACCCTTAATCCATTCATTTGCACACAGTGGTGTGTCTTTTTCTTACACAGTCAATACGTTTGTTTAACTTAAAAATGTGATCTCAAATAATTTAACTGAAAATGAGTTCATTAAACTTCATATATTACGGTGAATAGGCTCCTACACCTAAGCCTACACAAATGGAGTCCCTGGAGAGTCTTCACTCTCCGATGTGTGCTGCAAAGTATGTTAGTGTGTGTTATTTTTATTTTTTATACTTTTATGTTTTATTTCATTAAAAGCTTAATTCAATAAAGTTGCATTAACTTCAAACTAACATAATTTGAATATTTGCATTGAGTCATTTAGAGAATATAAGTTGATTTAATGTCTTTTTTTATATTTTTTGCTTTTCCATCACAATAGGAATTTCAGACCAGACCGTCGATAATGTCATGGAAACAATAAAACCTGATTTATCTTATTCTAAACTGGCAAAACTGAAGAGGTCCTTTGATTGTGTGAATATTAAATTACATTTTCAATTTACAAGTTTCAGTTTGGTTTCTGGTGTCTTCTGAGCAGACTATTTTGAAATGTTCAGTGAAGAAATGCTGTCATCAAGTCAAACATCTCATACAACATGCACATGGTCTCAGAGGTCAATGTCTGTTAATCTGTTAATATTATACCCACTACAATAAAGTGATACCTGCGTGTATCCGTGTGCAAGTTATCGAATAAAAAAAGGCAGTGCAGTGCTGGTCATTGAATTCAATCCAGGAAGTCCAGACGAAGTAATAGAGCCAGAGATTGAAGGTTTATCAGATGCCAATACACTGGTCATGATAAAACATTTAACTGTTCTGAAAGCTATCATGGTGCCAATCCTTTTCTTTTCGAACTCCTCTTTGTTTCACTTTGCCTCAGTGAGAGTGAGCTGAGGGTTTTTGCAGAGGCTGAAAATGAAGCTGCTCATGAATATTAACAGAGATAGTATCTTTCCTTATCTTTTTATGAAAGTTAAGAAATTGAAGAGCAGAAGGGCTACTTTAAAACCTGTAAAGGTTTAAGTAGTCGTCTGCCTCTGTCATGCCAATTGGACTCAGTACACTCCCTTACCTACTGTTTTTGCAAACATGATTTTGTAGATATTGTAAGCACTTAGGGCAAACAATTCACGGGTTGATTTTAGACTAACAAAAATGCTTCTATCCAAACTTGATCTGCTGCGCTCCGCACTACTCTGCAACTCGTCTGACAAACACAATCTGATTCCCTGTCACGCACATGACCTGCATTATTTTCTCTGTGTCACTGAAGATGCTTTGTCTTTACATATTTATCTTTGGTATTATTGTCACTATGTTCCTGCATTGTTATTACTTAATATTTGTTTTTTTCTTCTTTTTTTTCAAAATAATCTATATCTGTTCTGTTCTTATCTACAGTATATTCTTCCCTGGGCTGCTGCAACAACCCAATTTCCTCACAGGGATCATTAAAGTCTGATCTTATCTAATCACATTTTTGTTTATTTGCTGTGGAAAGGTGTGTGAAGGTTTTGCTGAAGCTCGGAGCTGTGCCATGCACCGCTCAGAAAAATTAGCAGCAAGTTTCCATTCATTCTGCCATTTCTAGATAACGCCATCCTGTGCTCTCGTTTCTGTCAGTGGCCATTTGGTGAGTGAATAACTGTCAGGTGGAGCCTGAATAAATGATGCTGTAAAGTTACAAAGTCTGTGATTGCCGTCTGTGAGTGGGATTTGGTGGAGAGAGAGACAGGCGGACAAAGAGGGAGCGCCCGAGTGAGATGTAGTGTATGGGGACAGACTTGATAGGATTTTAGAAATCTATGAGGCTGATGATGAATGTCTGAAATAGGTTTGTCTGTCCATTGAAAAGCCATTTGTTTTCATTAGTTCCAAATGCTAGGGTAAGTCTACTGTGGGTGGCTTAAGCTTATGCTGAGGATAGTCATTATGAGATGGACCTCGCGTGCTAAAGGAATTAGCCCAAAGCTGTGATGGTCCTTGTACCTGCAGCCTGGTGGAGCTCCAGACCTGGGCAGAGTGACATAGAGGTGGGTGAAGTGTGGCCGTCACTCCATTGACTTCATGACTGCAAAGAAGACACCAGAACAAGAACATCATTTGTTGTTTCTTCAAATATCTAAAATGGGTAATTTTAGGTATTTGATTGTAACGAGAAATGTTTTTTGCTTCAAAAAAACCTGTGACTAATCAAGATATAGCATTTGTCTCTGCAAAACAAAGGTGGAAGAATTGTGAGGCCCTCTAGGGACAATGTGTCTTTGGAACCAGAGGCTGATTTTTGAGCACAGGGACAAACATCCTTGTGAGATAGCTTAGTGAATATGTAGCACGTGATGATGCAGAGTAGACTTGATCATCAGACTGAATCCCCATATTAATTTCTCTTTATTAGTCATATTTAAATTGCTGCAAAATGGAGATTAGAGCATCACTTCTAGATAAACACTGTTGACATATTGTCTTGTTAGATAGAAGTCCATCTATTATTTTATTATATAAGGTAATCCTGTAGTGTCTTACGTTGCTGCACCCTGGACAGGGCACCATCATATCGCACGACCAACATACAGAGAAAAACCACCACTCACGCACATTCAGTTGAGGACAAGAGAATCGAAGCCTGATCTGATGAAGTTGGATTTCTGCTGAGGCTGCAGATGATAGAGTCACAATCTGGAAGCAACAGCATGAATCCATGAGCCCAACCTGACTTATGTCAACAGTCCAGGCTGCTGCTGGTGAAGCAATGAATGTATTTCTTGGAACTGTGGGTCTCTTCATCTCAATATGACATGTTTTGAATGTCATAGTCCATCTGACGGTGGACTCACATGTATTCATGGCGTTAATGCTTTGGATGGGCGTGCATTATTTGAAGTGTTAAAGCGATCGTCACAGTTTCATGCTTGGGCACATAGCCGGATTTCAAGCTTATGTGCCAGGATGTGTCTGCTCAATATTCTGCTGTACACAGCACAAGCAACGCTATGCAATAGACCTCCAATGCAGTGAGGCAATTAATGACGTCACCCCATTCAAAGGGAATGAGCAGTGTTTTGGTTGACGCATCCAACACATACCTGTATGTCTTGTAATGAATACAGGTTAATGCTCCGTGTCACAATGTAAAAGTCTCAAAGTGGTTTGATGAACATGGCAGAGTTTGAACTTCAGTGACCTCCACAGTCATCAGATGGGACTCCTTTGCGATGTGGTCGACCAGGAGATTGACAGCAGGAGTGTGCAGCTGACAAATCTGCAGAACTGATGTGAAGCAGTCATGTCAACATAGAGCAGCATCTCAGAGGAGGTCTCCAAGATATTGCACAATCTATGACACAAAACTGAGCCTGCTTTGATATCAAAGGGAGGAAATAATAAGTATTAGTATGGTCTTCCTGATCAAGCGCTCAGTGAGTTTATACATTTGTCCCATTCTTTGGTTTATTTTTCTTTTACTTTATCTTTACAAAAGCCATACAACCTCACAGTGCTGATATCTTTACCAAACCATAACCAAGTACTTTTTGTGCCTAGACCATATCAAACTTTAATTATAGCAATGCCAGATTAGATAATGGCCATAACTGATTTTGTATGTATGTGTATGTGTGCCGTGCTGATCATGGCCCCAGCATTTTTTGTCATTTTGTTTTACGGGTGTGTTGCTATCTACTTTCACATGGAGCCAATATGCACCTCAAATATGGACCTCACAAGATGGGAGTGTGCGGGCGTGTGACTGATATATGACATTAATGCATTAGTGGCACAGTGATGAAGACGCTTCTGTGTGTTTAAGAGACAGAAAGAGGTCATTGTAATAAGACTGCATTTAAACTCATCCATTATGGAGGCCTTACAACTACTGCCTACCATATTAGTGTATGGATGACTCATTCATTTGCATCATCTAAAGACTCTTGATATATGCAATGTAGAATAGATGGAAATATATGAGTCGTGTCTTCGAATAAAACAGTGGCTGTGGTAATGCATCTATCACTCAACACATCTAGACATTTATCTAGAAAATCTTATCCCCATCTGCTCTAACATCTCTTATAACGTAGGCAGATCTATACATAGGGAATATGAACAGCTCTGGTTTGGCCTTTCCCAGTCTGAAAGGGTTCGTTCATGTGGAGCTGAGAGCGGACAGAATCAATAAGACAGAAAAATAGGAAAATGACATGGCTCTCTCCAGATGAAAGATCTAATCTCCAATATCCATTTACAGCTCAGGGCCTCACACTAAAGCAGCAGCACTGCATCCCAGTTACAGCAAAAACGTAGATCTCATGGGCAGATCACTGTCCACATTCATCTTCACACTCTCTTTTTTCAACCCACAACAATGTTACCGACTCTGAGCCCATGTATGCTATGAGAGCAGGTTTCTACTTTAGCAGTTGTTGCTTTTATATATATATATATATATATATATATATATATATATATATATATATATTATTTCATAAGCTCTTCATTTCTTCATCGTAATGAGGGGATGGAACTTGACTAGTGAGGGTGGCTTTGCCATTGACATAAAGTCCTGTCCTTCACTTAGACATGATGACACTTTAATACCCTCCATACAGTAGTCATACTTTTAAGTATTTCATTCGCTGGTCATTATGTTTGCGCTGCTCTCCTCCCCCCTGAATATTAAAGTTGAATAGCAGTGCGTTGCAGGCTCACTGAGTCACTTTAACAAACACTGACATGCATGTATTAAAATCATACAACATTCTGGGCCAAGACTTTTGCTTGCCGTTTGGTTTCTTTCTCTCTCCTCCCTTCCTTCCTTGTTCACCCTTTCCTTCTTCTGAAGGAGAAGAGCCTTTGTAGTTTCTGTCTGCTCTTATCAGTCCTTGCATGAAGCACTTGCCTCTGCCACTGTCCTCATGTTCTCTGCAAGCTCCCACTTTTGTGTTGCCTAATGAACTCTGACCAAAATTAGACATACTCTTCAACTTTTAAACTGAAGGAGCCCCTTCAATGGTTCCTTTGTGAAGTGCTGCCACTGCTGTGAAGGGAGGGTGTGTGACTGAATGTGTGTGCATGTGTGAAGAAGTTGTGGAATGCTGAAATGTTTTATGGTAGACAGAATTAAGGCTTGAGCTTCAGGCTACATCCACACTGTTTTATTTAAAATATGTCTCTCTTGCTTTGTCCACTCTACGCTGGGGTTTCAAGCCCCTTAAAGTAAGATTTGTGGAAATGCTACTGCACCCTGTTTTAGTTTGAAACCTAAAAGGGTTAATTTAGTCTGAACATGAAGCATCTACCCCTGATTCGTCATGCTCTTGTCACGTGACTCTTTTCCTGAGACAAACAAATCAACCTTTGCTACCAGTGGTGTTTGCAACATTAATAATTAATTCTTACTGTTCCACCTCAATGTCCAGAAAAAAATGAAATGCCTTACTTTTAACCACTTTTTCTCGTTCCTACAATTTTATATAACTAAGCTAACAAAATGAAACTAGACAATCTGTTTCCTGTCTACCCTAGCACACACATACCCAGTGCAATTAAATGGTCCTGCATAGGATGTATGTTTGCAGGCATGTTGGTATTCAGAGTCTCAACAATCTGGATGGACATAGCTTGGAAAGCTGAATAAAACAGTTGCTATCAAGAAGAATTTGGAAAGACCCCTGTGCAAAATATAATAACTAGCGGGAGGTGAAGGATGATGACAGGATCACTGTGTGGTCCATAGGTGGTCTCCAATCGCTTCAATTTGGTTCATAATACAGGTCAGCTGAAGGCAAGAAGCTTGGTGGTCCATCACATTACTCAGTAGACAATAAGGGAGTTTTCTCTGCTTTTTTTTTCAGTGTTGAGACAAAATGTTCAGTTGAGTTTTTCAGTTCAAGAGGAAAAAACAGTCGTTCAAGCTGAGACAGCAGGAAAAGGGTCATATAGAAGGCAAGTGGACAAACAATGTCTGTATCAAGGAAAGTTTTGGGCTGGATGTCCAAGTCATAACTTTATGACGGACTCAAGTTTTGAACGTGAGGTCGTATTTATTTCAAAGTTGCATTTCAGACAAAATATAGAGACTTGATGTGCAAAGATCTTTACAATGAGATAGAGGCAAACAATTTCAGTACTAAATGTAAAATTGTCATTGAGAGCATTTAGTATGCTGAGCATAGCATATAGTGTAAGGCACCAGCTAGCAGCCTAGCATGACTGTTAGCTGAGTCACAACCACCCACGATTTGTTTTAACTATTACAGCTGTGAGCTGCTTTATTTCTTTTTGCATTGCATTGTGGGAAAACAGCGTCCATTAACAGCATGCTGAAAACCAACTGTTTTCAGTATGAATACTTTTTTCTCTTTCCCAGTGTGAACACACATCTAAAATTGGAGTCACTCCTTCGTCCTTAATATTATGATTTATTTTTTCATGGTCTAATTAATTTCCATTCTTTGCTCCATGATGCCCATCCTCTCTCCCTCCCTCCAGCAGCCAGGCCTCACCCTCTGTGTGGGGAATATGGAGAAGAATAAGAGGAGGAGGACGAGAGGTGGGGTGGGGGGGATTATAAATCAAGGTAAACGGTGGCTGTTTAACCCCTGCTATGATATCATTTCCAACAGAGCAGCGACATGCTGGCTTCCTCTCCCCTCCCCTCCTCTCCTCTCCTCTTTGCAAAGCCCTACTGTACATTGCACTTGCTACTATTTATGTCACTTTTGTGTAGCTGATTCTATGCACAAAAGCATGTACACACAAACACACACACTAACACACACACACACACACAGACACACATACAGACACACACCCTCTTACCTACCTATCCCTATGCACTTGACATGCAGCTATTAACCCCTTGCTGTAGCCGCTTAGGGCTCGGTTCCACCTGATTTTACAAACCTCTGTTCAATGCTTAATAACATCTCATGTAAATATCACAAAACTATGGTTAATGGCTTTAAGACACTTGTGCCATAAAATATATAACCATCAATTTGATAAATTCAGTTATCTCCACATAAATGTAGGGCAGGAATACACAGAGTTAATCTAACATTATAAACCTTATGTTAAATCTTTTATTTCCTGTTTCCCACACTGCTTGTCCATATACCTCTCCACAACAGAAAGCTGGGAAAATGGAAGCTGAAATGTGCTTTTCAATATTTTAAGAAATGTTTTATTTTTATATTTTTTAAATGAAAATAAAACATATTTAGGGGAGTTTATGAAATGTATCTAAAAACAAGACGCTATGTTGTATATTTATAAAATAGCAATAGTTTATTAATTTGACTATATTTACTATATGTTATCTGACTTAAGGTTTACAATGTGAAACCACCATACTGTATTTAGTTCAACAATCCAAACAAGTTAATCAAACAGTTCATATGTGTACTCATGTTTCTGTTTCTCCTTGCATCTGCATTAACACTTAGATGTCAAGTATGAATCCAAATCAAATCCTCCCAAAAGACTGTCAGTATAACAGCATGCACTGGGACCAGTAGCTGATTTCTCCTTTCACACAGTGAGCCCCCCCCACCCTATTGTTACTGATGTCAGACTGGGCATATGCATGGGTCACAGCTCTCTCTCTCTCTCTCTCTATCTCTCTCTCTCTCTCTCATATAGACGATTGATGGTCAAATCGTCACCATTAACATACATTAGCCTCCAGACAAACACATATTTACATAGTATAGTCTCACAAAAGCAGCACAGTTCTGCCTTCATTTTGAGGTGAGCTGACTTGTAACTAGCAGAATGAGGCCTCTCTCATTCCATGGTGAGCGTGAACAATCTGTTGTGAGAAGATCCAAACCGACTGAAAGTCAGGCGCTCCAGAATCAGGCCCAAGATGAATGCTGAATTTTTAACAAGTTAAAAAGAAATAGAAGTCAATAAAAACCAGGAAATAAACTTAAAAAATATCAAGAATTCTGAATGACGTTTGGTGTGTTTGTTACAGCTGCAGCCCTTCATGCTCATCAGGATCATGAGGAGTATACACCACCAAACTGTATTTCAGTTTAGTGAGTGCGACTACACAGTCTGAGCTCCAGTCAAGGCTTGGTACGTTTTGTTTTCTGTACATGAAAACCACTTAACCACTCGGAGCTCAACAGAATTAATTACCACTTGTGGCTGCAGAGGCTGCTGTTGCTCAGCTAAAGTTTTATGGTGTCGCTTTAAGGGAGCATCCGATCTGTTGTAGCCTATTACTCAGCAGGACTGCATAAAAAATTAAAGCTGTGCGGGAGGGAAACCCTTTTAAACAGTGCTGAAATACAGAAAGGCTTCATTTACTAAGTTTATCACATAATAACATCTGTTCTGTAGTTACAGTAGGCTTACTGTTAAATTAGCCCAGGATCAGCACCTAGCATTAGTGGCATTACCTTCTTTCAGAGTGTGTATGCATTGAAGGCTGTTAAGTACCCCTGATAGATTAAACAGAGTAAAGCATGTAGCTTAACTGGGTTGTTTCTGCACCATGCTTCCATTGACAGGTCCGAAAACATACAGAGCGATGTGACATCTTTCTCCTTTCAGATGAGTGTCGGTACAAATTCTATGGCATCTGTCCACAAAGAAATTCAAGTGTCCAACACTAGCATTGTCATTCTGAGTATGACCTAAACACCCACACTGTCAACTGGACATCACACTGCCAGGCCTGCCAATCACCACAGTGAAGAAGGGTGACTGATGCACGTCACAGGGAAAGTGTGATGTGTGAATGTCATGACTGATTGATGTCAGCCGTCCCTTTAACCTTTTATCTGGTGCAAGTGCCGACTGAATGGCGTTTCCCGGGCATGAGGTGTCCACCAATCCGATTGTACAGAAAGACATGGAAGGCGGGAAGGGAGGAAGGGGGAGACAAGGGAGAGAGGAAGCCCACTGAGACTTGATTGGTGTGTTGGTGTGTGTGTGTATGTATGTGTCCTAGCAGAAGACTGATGAGCACTTGAGATGGTATGTGCTTTGCCCTCAGGTCAATGACATTTAAAACACTGGAGAATGAAAAGAGGAGAGAAACAAGGCATGTGTGTGACATTGTGTGTGTGTGTGTGTGTGTGTATTCCCACAGACCTATTTAGGCTGGAGGCCCACCCTGCCCCTTTTCTGTTACAGTATGATAAGGTTGTGTATGGTAATTATAATCAGGTTAGTGTAATATAACCATAACGGACAACCAAACATCTATTCTGTCTGGTGGTTTACAGTCACTGCTGCCACTGATTTATTTGATATTTTGGTACAAAATCTAGGTGTAATCTATAGTTATATTGAAGCACTGAAATAAGCACTGTCTTAGTTCAAGGTTGGTCATGTCCAATCAGGAGCCTTGTGTATACAGTTTTACGAAAAGATTTAAAAAAATCTAGTCCTACATCAAGACCAGGGATCCTCCTCAACAGAACACTGATGCTCTTCATGTCTCTGTAAATGCATGTAGGGCTTCGGGGGGGCCTATTTCAATTTCAAAGTCTTCGGGCCTTGACTCTGGAAACTCTCTTATGTAAGTGAACTCTATCAATATTCTACCTTGAAGCTCTGAGAGCCCCTCAAAGTAACCTGATAATCTGTTTGAATTGCCACTTGGTTAACATCGTAATATTATTTTACAGCTTGGATCACGGACAAAATAACAGATGGTCACAAGACCAAATAACAGATGGTCGCAAGACCATTTCCATTTCAGTTAGATATGGAGTCACTGTAATACACTTACTCCGCTCTCATGCTATGTTTAGGTTTAGCTGATGGCACAGGGCCTCAGGCTTGATAGAGCAGCGTGTATGGAATAAACTTCCAAGCAGAGGGGAAGCTAATTTTCTGAACTGTACGGCAAGGGATGCTGTCATCAGGGGGCCATATACAGGCTCTAACTAACACCTTACATTGTTGCATGCTGCTAAACAGAGAGACTGCTCAGCAGGAGTAGATAATGTACTCCTCCTCAACAGGCTACGTTTGGTTTCATTTTGCTTATTTGGCAACTACATGAATGATTTAGTTGATGTATAATGCAACTAGAAGAACAATGTTGCAGCTGGTGAGTTCTGAGCGGTAACATGTTGCCTATGTCATTAATGAAAAGGGTGGAGATTATTTTATAGATGTCATGAAACGTTTCCATTTCTCTCATCAAGTTTTTATTAGAGGGTCTTATCTTTTGGGGGTCAACAAGCTCTGGTGTTTGTGAATCATGGTATAATAATAATATCTGAGAATACTTTACCTGTCAAGTTAGAGCCATTTCCTGACAGAGCACATCAAGGTGTATAGACCAACAGGTAAAAGAAGTACATCCATATGATCACTACGTACTGTACCTCCACCAAGGCCTAACAGTCACCTTCTGAAAGCAAATTTTGTATTTGTATGCACAATAACTTGCAAAAAGTCATAAATATCAGCCTCCTGAACATGCCAGGTTTTTTCATCAATATCCATGGGTTGATGGAAATCTTGAAAAACACCCAATGTCACAGATTTAAAGAAAGTGAAACAAAGTTTCAGGGCAATGCATTCAGTAGTTTCCGTGTTATCCTGCTAACTACAGACAAGCAAACAAACACAAACCAAAACATAACTTCCTTGGCAGAGGAATATTGATATACACACACATATACATACAGAAATATATATATATACATAAAATATAATACAATACTAAATCAGCTGTTATTCTTAGCATAATACATATACTTGGTTTTATAGAATGGTAGTGCATTACTTGTTGGTGTATTTTTAATGGCAATGATAGATTTGGCTCAGCCTTGTATTGTTCCTTTTCATCTTTCTCTGGGCAGGAGCCGAAAAATGTGTTTTATCTCTTTCTCTGTTCAAGAGGAATCAATTAATGCATTTTCACCATTTCTAAATTGCATCTTTTTCTGTAGATAGTTCTGTGAAACAAGTTTTCATATTGATGCATATCAGACAGTAGTGTACACCGATATGATATAGTCGTAATAAGATAATAACAGAATATTGGCTCGCCAATATATTGCACATAGGTCTCCATTTGAAAATTTGAAAAACAATGTAAAGTGTACAAGAGCTGATTGATACATTTGTGGCCTAAGGAGATTAGTTATGCAGTTCCCATCCCATGCAAATGCATTTCAACTCTTGTAATCATGCAAAAAGTTAAAGTTAATCATTTCTGTGCTTCACCAGCCTTCATGCAGTCAATTGCTACCTCGGTTTCAAGGGCTCATCACCCATGTAGGTCCATGAGGACTGGACGGTGCCCCTCTAAGGACCACTGGTGACGAAATGTGCTGCAGAGAGAGACTGGAAAATGAGTCCCGTCGGGGCAGGTCAGTCACCTCATAGGAGACCATTGGTGAGATAAGTTCTACAAAGAAAGGACCTGTATGCTTGATGGCTGCTAAATGCTGTTTTCTCAATGCAGGAGGGGACCATGACAAATCAATGTGCAAGATTTTCTAAAATGTACTCCTTCTATCTTAAGCTTGGCCAAGAATCAATCACCGATAGGTAAACTCTTGTCCACTCTCTATCCATCCAGCAATGGGCAAATGGTTCAAGCAAAGGTAGAGTCTACACAGCTCTGATTCGCTTCCCATATGAAGTTGCTGTTTCTAGTGGGCTTTCTAAAATTTTGGTTCAACTGTTTACATGAGATATAATTTAATATAGTGTGGGGTTTACATGTGTCATCTGTGTGGCATGTGCTAAAGTGATGGATACATCATGTGTTTGTCTTCCTCAATGGTTGCCTTATTATATCTCTTTGGCATTTGCTTGGTATTTTCCTACCATCTAGATGTTAGCTTCAGTTCTTTAAGAGCGACACTGAGGAGCAGTTTGGAGGGTAAAGAATCAAAGTTCCCCATATTAATATCAAGACAGAGGGCAGAATGGTGTCAGAAAGTATTAGGGTTAAAACATTCACATGGTACATTTCTAGTTTGATAATTAAGTTAAACTACACCCCAATCCTTCAGTTAGTCTTATTGAGGTAAATGAGGGGGGCTGCTTTTATTCTGTTTGCGCATTTAAACAGATTATAATCAGAAAATCAGGCTCCATGTATAGATACCTAATGAGGGCACTGAACAAAGATTTTCTAAGATCAATAAGTTTTACTCAATACTGTCGCCACAGACGACAAAGAACATTGGTCTCAGAATTGAACTTATTGGACATTTGTGGTGACTTTGTAGAGATACAGTCCTTTCCAAATTTCAATCTACCAGCATTGCACCACAAAAAAGTGGTTCCAACATTTATAGCACAGTCAGTCACATGACACTGAATTCAATAATTATCATGAGTTTCTGACCACTGAGAAAAATGTCCCAGGGATTTTCACAAACATTTAAAATCGAAAGTCAGTGCATCATGTCTGTGTTTCTAATGGTACAGTTATCCTGTGTTTCAAACTAAGGGCAGACGCCTGTTGACAAGTAAGAGACATTGGAGTTCTTCTTGCCCTCACAAATAAACTGTGGAGCTCAACCATGAGGAGCTTTGAAAACACCGGATTTTGAAGTTGATTCTGTGTTGGAGATCTGATAGAGAGATTTTAATGATATGTTCAAAATATGCTTACGCATAATTCTGAATGAGCTGCAGACATCCAACTGTGTGTTTTGGTATACCGGCAAATATAGCTTTGCAGTAATCGAACCTGGTATAGGAGAATTTTAACATGTTTTTCAGATGATAAAATGGTGTTGGTGATGTTTGTGATGTGATTTTCAAAGTTTTGATCCGTGTCAAAATCTACACGTTTTTTCTGATTCACTGTATCTAAGGAAATTTGATTTTAGATTTTTTCTCTCCGATTTTTAAGACCCACGTTAGTTTTATCTGTATTCAGTTGTAGGATGTTTCCTGACATCCAGCAGTTAATATCTTTAATGCAGTCTACCATTGTGTTAAAAGGACTGAGATCATCAGAGGAAAGGGAAATGTACATCTGTGTATCATCGGCACATGAATGGAAGGATATGGTATGTTTACTTATGAGTGGTCCAAGTGGGAGCATGTCCAGATTGAAGAGGAATGGACCAAGGACTGACCCTTGTGCAACCCCAGAGGAAATTTTTGTTTCTGCTGATTTAAACACACCAATTGCGACATGAAAAGTCCTGTCATTTACAAACCAGTAAAGGACAATACCTGCTAAGCAAACTGATACCTGAAGTCTTTGAATCAAAATATCATGGTCATTGGTATCTCAAGCCCAAGTGAGACCTAGTAAAACTAAAATGAAGGTTTTATGTGAATCTGAGTTGATTATAAGGTAATTTGTGACTTTGATGAGGGCTATGTGCTATGATTGGATCTGGAACATGATTTGTTTGTCTCGCAAACACTGTGAGTTGAAAGATATACATGCAGTTGTTCGTATACAATTCTTTCAAGTACTTTGCTAAGAAGTGAATGATTTGAAATTATTCTATAATTACTGATTATAAATGGGTCCAGGTTGATTTTCTTTAACAATGGTGAGTTAAAAGCTCTCATGACCCTGGTTTTTAACATCAGTTTCCCGGTTGGCTCTGTGGGTTCTCCCCTCCCTCTTGTATCTGTTATCCCCTGTCTGTCTTTGTGTATGAGTGCACTGTGTGTATCCGGCGTCTCCTCCGTTTTTCCCAGTTCAATGATCCCACTCTGATCCGCTCTTCACCCACTCTTGACCATTTGGTTGTAATCCGGTAGATACTCGGCCGTATCTCAGTTTACTCAGTGTTTCTGAATCCTCGTGCTTGTCTTCAGCTCTGTTTAACCGTCTCTCGTTCCTCTGCTCCCGATCCCCGTCTCCTGCCACCAGGATGCCTCTGCCTGGACTCTTTACCACCAGCACCGTCATATCAACACATCACTCACCTTCACTCCAGCACTCTCCAGTCTGTACTCCTTTAGCCTGCTCCACGCTCCAACCTGCCTCGTCCTTCATCTCCAGGCATGTCCTCCAGTTACTTCAGGTACTTAATATATTCTTATATTGTAAAGAAACTGTTAAAAATGTCTCAGAGTTTACTGAATCTGTGTTCTGCTCAATGGTTCACCTCCAATTTGTTACAACACTTGAGAGAAACAGGTTTAATGCAAGTCTGTAGGGAGTTAAGATACATAATCAGAGAACCCTTCTAGTTAAAATTGGTCTTCAACCAACACCCCCTAATAACCATTTTCTCTGTAAATGATCGCGAAATACAATGGCCTTTTGTTTATTTGTCAATGTTGCAGTGTTATTTGACTGACACAGCTGTCAATTTTTGTTTCACGACAGGTAACACATCCTCTACACTAGGTTTGCTTTTTTAAAGGTCTTCCAGCAGTTCTTCTTACCGAAGTACAACTCGGTTAATGACAGCAAACTGCTGATGTCACATCCAAAATGCACTAATGCAGCTGAAATACTTCATAGATATGTCAGGATCAAGTCTTGTACCGGAAAACTGATGATTCTCAACAAGAAAACTTTGTCTCTTGCGAAACTGAGTGAGAATGAGAGAGAAATGCTCACAACAGAAAGCATTACAATATGAGTCACAAGTATCTCTATTTGTTTCGTTCCAACACAGCGAAAAAAGAGCCCCGTCTCTGTTGCATGGATTTTGCAGTCTTACTGTGCATGTAACTCTGACAATTAATCACAACATAATCTTCACAAACCGGGACTCACAGACGATAACACCTGCACGCTGCACATTAAACACAACTTACATCACACAAACACTAACCTCGGTCATAGGTCGCAGCTTCCAAGTCTCCCCACCTGTATGTCTGCTAGGAGCTGTTTCAGCGACTGAAATCTGAAGATGCTGTACTGGTTGCATTAACAATCGCTAAAAGCACAATCCTCCTAAAACAGACAGACAGAAATAACCTCTCAACACTTCAGTGGCACCTTCTACTGTCTGAATACATCTATACAGAAAGACAAATAGCATTAAAAAACAATCAAATAGATTCATTTCACACATGCTGGACCCCATTTATCAATTACACCTGTCTACCCATGTAACACAAACCAATACATACATACACACGGGCTATACAAACACATTTGATTGATTGATTGAAATCCTGACCTAGATAACACCCCCCTCCCCACCATCTGTTTATTTAAGGATTTATTTATTGTTACTTCATACTATTAGATTTTTACTTTCTTTTTTTATTCAGGGACCTGTGACCATGTGGGTGTGGGTCACACACCTTCCACTACCATGAGGAAAATGGATTTGTCTGTGCATTAGAGGGATGGAGAGGTTGGTGAAAAGAAAACTGGCATCAACCTGAGATGGGCTGTAATTCACTTTGTGACTGGAAGAGGATGGTGAATCACCACAACGTCCCATATAATTATAAAACAGTTCAGTCCCACCTGCCTCCTCACCTGGTACAAGAGATTGAAAAGAGGCGCTCTCTGACTTTATTTGTTTTAATGTAATCTAAATTCAAGTCTACCTTACAGTTATTTTGTGTAATGTTAGCTTGTAAAATGTTTTTACATCATCTTTGCTCTCTGCTGTTGGACTGCTCCATTTCTTCAGTTTCTCTGGCTTGTATATAGTTTGTGCATCTATTTGTTTTATTGTGGTTCTCAATCTTTTTTTAATTTCCCATGAATTGCTTTGATGTCTCTTATCAAAGTAATTGTGTTAAGTTAAAAATAATTCTAATAAAGTTCCAAGTACAGCCCTACAAGTACAGAGTCAGGTCCAAGTCTTAAACTTAATGTTTCCTGTCCTGAACAGTACATCGTGACACCACTTAACAAATATTTTCACTCTTAACTTTTACAGAGAAACTATTATAGAACATTACAACAGTAAAGAAATACTGACTGTTTTCCAAAAAGAAAACCGTGTGTGTGACTGCTTCAGCCAAAGGACGAACACACACGCATAAAATGTGCATCCAGATTGATTTCTCCCTTGTTGTGCGGACAGTCTTGTGGTCCCTGTGGAAGTACGTCCCTGTGGAAGACCTTGTTAGCCATACGGCTGTGGAAACCTTTTAGTTTAGTGTGATACTGAGTCTTGTTTTCAAGTCACAATTGTCTTAAGATGTTTCTGTGATTTTCATTTCAGAAATTTCTTGGTGTTTCCACTAGAAATTATACAGTTTGAAGTACTTGTCCATAAAGGTTTTAAATTTTCAAATTTATTATTTTGACTGTTTATCACTCGTCTGATTATTCCAGTAGTGTCGTTTGAATAGCTACGTTTGCCAAGGACTTAAGATTACCTCTTTTCCATTCATCGCACGGACATCTCATCAAGTCATTTATTGTGGTATTAGTCTTAATGAAATGACTGCTATCGTCTCCAATGTAAATAACATGATTTAAGACTGCTGTTGGCTCAAGTCTTATTTTCCCCATAATTAAAACAGGGATCTGACTAATTCTGCCAAGTTTGATACTGACACTTGATTAAAGAAAAATCGTGCAGTGTGGTTGTGAGCAAATGGAGATACACTGGTGCTGTGACAGCCCATTGCAAATGATTTAGGGAAGGATTTTAAGACTGAAAATCAGACTACATATCTTAGTAAGGAGGCTCCTTCTGCAGGGTAACAGTTACAATACATGCAGGCATGCTGCCAGGGTCCGGAATTATAACCCGACTAGTACCAGATGCCTGTAAAATTTGTCATAGGTGGATAAATCAATAAAGGTCACCCGCCAGACTGGGCAGTTAGAGAGACAATTTAATACTTCAAATTCTATGTTCCGCATTTGGCCAGCAAAATGACGTGTGGACACGGCAGGATAATATTTGTATAAAAAATGTACTGTGTATGCAGGTATATCATTATGAGAAAAAATATACGTATTGAATGGATCATTTGTTTCCAAACTTTTCTATAAAACCTCCATTTCCAGTATTTGTTCAATCACTCTAAATCTCTGTCATTCTGTGTCTCTACAGAAGGATACAACTGCTACCAACACTGCCACGGGCATGGAACACACACACACACACACACACACAAACAGTACGGACAACATAGACAGGCCGCTGCCACACACACTCCCTGGCTGGGCTTGATGAATGGGCCTAGTTTAAATAATTTTGTGCAGATCTCATTTAGGCCCTTGAAGAAGAGATCCAGCCTGTTTATTCATTTCACATTTGCACCCAGGCTTCAATATCTCTGTCTATGCCTGCAAAGAATTTACCCTCCTCCCATCCAAGAGGAAAAAAAAGACTCGAAAAGAAAAGACGGAAAGAGACAGAGAGCCAGGGAGGGAGAGAGAAAAAAGCAATTTACACAATGTACATAAAATGATGCGCTCAGAGTTTGATAACCTGCATAAATTATAGAGTATAATTAAATATTATACCCAGTGAATCACCAAGGAGAGAGGATGGTGGGAGACAAGAGGATAAAAGCAGTGGGGAGAGAAAGAAATAGAGAGAGGGAAAACAAAAGATGAGGAAGAAGAGCTTTGGTGCTCGAGTTGGATCTCATAATTGTTTTTATTGATTATTTCTTGAAATGGTTTGAAGATAGATAAGAGCAGGGAGTCAGGTGAGGAAGGGCAGAAACCAGGTGATGGGATTTATATACATTTTTTTTTTAAAAAACAACAAAAAAAATCAAGGCAGCTTTTTTGGCATTGTCAGATTGCCTCAGTGGTGGCCCATATAAATTAAAATTTAAATTGTTCGGCAAAGGGTTGCCGTGGAAGCCGTCTCTGGTGAGCGCACAATTGACCCAAAAATATATTCAAATTAGCATAGTTAAACAGTGTCTGCACAGGGGGAGTGTTGGCTGGTACGTTTGTGTGTGTATGAGTGTGCGTAAAGGAACATGGACACATTCGTTCACTTCCCTGTTCTTCTCTGACCTACAAGAGTACAAAAGATGGAGAGATAAGGGAGAGATAGCTAAACAGTAAGAGAAGATATACAATGTAACAGATTATTCTACGCAAAGTCATTGACTTCACACCATATATAACACATAGATATAACCTGGCATCAATTGCACGCCTGTCCATCCTGGGAGAGGGATCCCTCACAAATGGCTCTCTGAGGTTTCTACCTTCTTTGTCCCCTGTTAGAGGTTGTTTTTGTTTTAGTTTTTCCTCACTCTTGTTGAGGGTTATGGGCAGAGGATGTCACACCTTGTTAAGTCTTATGAGACAAATTGTGATTGGTGAATATGGGCTATACAAATAACATTTGATTGATTTATTGATATAACATATGGCAATATACCATGTTTCTTCAATGACTAATGTGATCTTACGTGGTCTGAAATCCAAAGCATTGGTTGGAATGGAGAACCACAATAAGAAGACCCACAGTCTAAAAGGTTGCTGTCACTGAGGCAAGAATAGTCAGGACATAAGCAACGTGATTATAATTCATCCCTAGGGGAATGTAAATGTGTGTAATACATTTCGTGGCAAGGAGTCAGACAGGTGTTGAGACATTTCCCTCTGAACTACAGATGACAACCTAATGGTGGCGCTAGAGGGAATCCAGGGTCACCAAAGTCTTTGGGGGGGGGGGGGGGAGAAACATACACAGATCTCCTTTGCTTGTTAAAAGGATCCCCTAAAGTGTTGTTTAAAAAAACATAACCTGTGTATTGTGTTTCCACAGACAGGGACAAGACCCCAAGTGCAGGAAATAACAGACCTTTACTTACTTATTAACTAATTCCCTGTTTGATAGGTATAATTGCTCATATTTTAGTATCAAGGCCCATTTAGAAATGCTCCATTCATCCCATTTAAGACAGATTCAAGGAAATGTGACTTGAAGAACAGTCAACAACTCATAGGCATCTGAATATGACGGGGGGGCAGGACGCTTTGGCATACAGATGGGGATGACTGAGGATTGAAACACCAACCTTCTGGTTGGGGACGACCACTCTGTCCCTCAGCCATAGACCCCCCTTGATTTGCATGAAGCTGGAAAGGACTACGAAGCAGTTCCTTAAGTAATCTCTTACATTTTCTAAATGTATAGACCATTTATAGGTTAATTGTCATTAACACATATGAAGAATATGGCTCACCAAGTTTATATCTTCCAATTTAGGGGTCACATCCTTCAGAGGCTACATTTGAGGACTTGAAGTTAGCGTCACAGTATTAGAACTATAGGTTGTCCTAAACGTGGGTGAGAAATGCTTCCGATGGGTGTATCTTTCTTGGGCCAACCTATCCCAGGATTCATTGTGCCAAGATATCTTATCAGGATATCCCAGAATTCATTATGCTGGTGACAAAGCCAACGTATCCCAGAATTCAACACTAGCTGGCTAGGTAATCAGTTGGCTGAGCTGCAGTAGGTGCAGTGGCTCAAAGCAGCTAACAATGCAACGGTTAGGGAAGCACTGTGAACATTTAATGGCAGTTTTCAACCAAGACGAAATCATTTGTTTGTGTTGTTGGTTTAGGACCACTGTTTGTCACTGTATAGCATTGACTTGAATGAAGATCAGATCACATTTAATGACCAGCTAATTCCAAACAGTTCACTCACTGTCACACCATTTCCCTGAAAGCTCTTCCACATTCAAACAAAGCCAGCATTTAAAGTGTACTATTCCTTGAGCTTCCTCTTAAATCTACATGATTTGTAAGTGATGGTAGAGAATAAACAGAGAAATGACTGCACAAGACCAGTGTGCACTGAGCAAAGTACAGTCTTTAGCTTTCAAGTAAAAACACAGCAACTAACAACCGCTCCATCTTTGTCTCTCCCCCTTTCTCACCCATTGTTTATTCAAATTTTACAGACGGGGTACTTTTTCCAGTTCAGCACCTTCACCAGTTTTGTGAGAGAACGGCATTATGCCTGTGTTATTATGCAATTCATCACCAATAATAGATTTGTTTACGGGGGCCCCCCATCTCTCGCCCGCTCTCAGCACTGCATTTTCAAAATAATAATAATAATACATAGTGTATAATGACGGTAATGGTACGGAGGCTTTGATAATAGATGTGCTGGGAGGGATAAGGGAGCCTTGATCAGCCTGGGTCTCAGCTCAATTGTCTTCAAAGCACTGTTTAATGTAGAATAGGCATCCTGGGAGATTGTCTTGAAACCAAGAAAAAAGGTGGGTGTACGGATAAGAGAAATGAACGCACCGTTGGGAGTATGCACGCTCATACGCGGCACACACACAAGCATACACACAAGAAGACAGACACTACATACTCAAATAAGCTCTCGCTCAACCACCCACTAGTGTGTCTCTCCTCAGAGGGCTCTCTAGTGTAAATGTGTTAAAACTCTCCCTTGGTCTTTGGCTTCTGTTGAATAAATCTGTGTTTTAGTCTTCACTTTAGCACTTTAAACTCTGGGTATTTCCAGCATTTTTTTCTCTCTCTGCCTCCTCCGGGGCTTTAACTGAGATCTCAAGCTGCCAACAGATAGAGCAGCGCTAGTGTTGTGAATGTGCTTTGGTACGTGTTGGTGAGAATGTTTTATTACTTTCCCCGGGAAAAGTACACCCCAACCACTTCAGTCGTCATATTTAAGCAATCATTTCACGGTTGAAATTAAGTATTTTTTTTAAGTTTTCTTTATCACCTACTCTTCATTTTTTTGATCGAAGAAGATTTATCTAAACATTCTCCTCATCTTCAATTTAAGAAATCATTATTTGAAAAAGGCACAAACAAAACAGCGTCAAAAGGAAAAAACACAGCAACATTTAATTTTAAACAATTATTAAACCCTTATTTGAAATAATCATCATTTTTAGTTTTTTATTATAAATATTAATCTTGTCTCTGTGACTCTGATTATGGGTGTCACAGTGGGGCAACCACCATCACCTAACAACATTGAATCTCTGTATGTCGGCCCTGTGATGTACTAGTGAACTGTCCAGGGGGTAACCGCCCCTGACCATCAGAGGATAAGTCAAGTCGGATTTATTTATATAGCAC
The DNA here is from genome assembly GCF_963576545.1 of Limanda limanda. Taxonomy (NCBI): domain Eukaryota; kingdom Metazoa; phylum Chordata; class Actinopteri; order Pleuronectiformes; family Pleuronectidae; genus Limanda; species Limanda limanda. The sequence continues at coordinate 30,521,461 of NC_083638.1, read as the reverse complement.
ATTTATATAGCACATTACAAAGAGTATAGCCAAAGTGCTTTACAACCAAAGAAGTCAATATAAATACGTATACAAATTATAACAAATGCAATGATAGAAAATAAAAGACAGAGAAGATAAGTTAAAAAAGAAAGAAAGACAGATAGTGAAATATCCATCCATCTATCTATTATCTCTATTGCTTATTCTTTGATGGTCGGAGGTAGCCTTAAGTAAAATTATGATGGCAAGATTTAAAAAGGAATTTAGCAAACGAATGAATGGCCTGATGAAAGAAGACAACAAAAGGAGAACAGCTAAGTTTATTGGTGCCATCTGAGGACATATTGAAAAAGGACACAGGTCAACTTGTTGTATGCTCTCTTCAGTGTGCTCCTGTCCAGATGTGAGAAGTGGTTAAGAGTCCAGACTGTGTCACGTCTGCTTAAGCCACAGTCAATCCACTATTGTGAAAAAGTTCAAATGTGCTCACATACTTAGTTGAGCATAAACAATTATAGCTTTGCTCAGTTAAGCATTTCTCAAGCCTCTATTCAGTGTATGGGTGTCTTTTCCTTATCTATCTTATTTAAAAAATTCATATAAGAAATCTATACCTGCATGAATCAATATTAGTGATATTTAACCCAGTTAAATGATTGTGTTTAGTGACTCATATAAATTAACGTACAGAGAACTAACACCCAGCCCCACAGCCTTACACAGCTCTGGAGCCAGCTTAGAGCTCCTTGATTTACTGTGAGGTTCACTGTCTTCTTGTTTATGTTATAGTGAACAAATATTGGTCTTAACAAATGAGCTAATTACCACGCATACCAGTGTGGCTGCTGCTGTTGTCTGGCAGACGGACAGGTACAGCACTTAGGTATAGCTGGGAGACAGACAGTCATGTAAACCTGTCGAAGTACACACACACACAAACACACACACACACACACAGACACACATACAAACACACGCGCTGCTGGTAAAAACATTTAGAAGAAAAGTCCTCATTCACAACTTTCCTGCATAACTAAGACAGTCAGAACCAAATGTATGTTTTCACTGTACAACTCCCTTGTTGAGTGATCAATGTGAGAAAATATGAAATTGGCTCTCTCTTTTTTAATTAGTTATTTTTGTCTTTTATAATTAGAAAACATTTTTTTAGTAATATATCATCTGACAATGTTTAAATCTATCTACTGATTTAAAAAATCTGTCGATCATGAGATCACCACCAGTGCTGGGGTAAATTTGGGGGTAACTTACTCCAAGGCGGAACAGATTGAGTGACTATTCTCATGAGATATAATCCTGCTTTTAGTGATAAACACATCAGATAAAATGGAGAATTATTCTATAAAGTCATGCTTGGTTAAAAAAGCCACTCAAGTGAGGTTTTTTTGAGTTTATCAATGCTTTATTGATAAGCAAAGATTTTGTGTATGTCCTCCTCACAAGGATATTTGCTGATATTTTGGCATATGTAAGATTTGCTGTGCTATTGTTTACTGGCAATTACATGACAAATAATCTCAGACTATGGTGCAGAGTAATACAAAAGTAATGTAGCAAGTAGTGTATAACGTTTTTTTTATACAGGACGTAATTGAGGAAAGAAAGGCCTTTTACTTTTCAAAAAGAAGTAGTGTATAATGTACTTTTTTTGAGTACCAACCCCAACACTGTTCACAACAACTGATTCACCAGTTAAGAGTTCTGCACATGGAGTCAAGCTTCACTTTGAATAAACAGGTGAACAACTCTTTGTGCTCCAGCAGTGGTTCAGCTTCAGGGTGAACTGAGTCCTGGGGCAAGACTGCAACCTGAGGTGCAGGCATTCAAAAAGTTTTTTGTGAAGCAAATATCCATGGTTTGTTTATTTACAGTGTTAATTTGAAGGCAACATCTATTAGGGTTAGCTGCACGAACACTAACTGATCGCTGGTTAGTCTGAAGTGGTACCAAATTGTATGTGTATATAAGTATATAAAGTGTCATCAGTAATGTGTTGTGACTTTTAAGGAGTTGAAATTAACTAACTTGCTGAAACACTGCATTCCCTCAAGAAATGTACTTCAATACACGTTTGAAATTGTTGTACTGTGGTTGACCTTTTATTTCCATTATGTGACATTTCAGACACACATGATTGTACTTTATAGCTCACTACCTTTTACAACCATTTTAACTGCTGAATACAGTTCACTGGTTTTAGTTACAAAACCTTACGACAAGAGTATAATACACAATGCACTGTGCCCCTTAGTTTCTTCTATTACACAGTATGAACAAGGGTGTTACCACTATTGTCCCTAGGCTGCTGTTACTCCCTCATTCCCTGTAGTTATATGTCCATCTACTGTTTATCTATCTATTCATATGAAGAGTGTGTTATTATCTTATGGAACCTGATAACATTTAGATTACACAGTAGTGGGCTGTATTATAGAGTATTACTGTAAAACATAGAGAGGTTGGAGTGTGAAACAGAGCAATGGAGGACAGGTGTGACCCATTATGACATGTCCTATGAAATCCCTGACACACGCACACACACTCCATACATCGCCAGGTGTGGTTGTCACCCTACCCTGCCCTGTGCACCACTATAATCAATTTAACAGAATAGTTTCATCATCAAATATCTAAATGATGATTGCTTACTTTCCCTAATCTCCTAATGCCAGTGACCTCTAACTGTGTGAGGGTAATTGTGTTTTCCTGCTTGTTGCTATACTCATGTATGTGTGTGCTTCAAACCGCCTGGATGGCTTCGGATTGCCTGTTTTATTTTGGTAAAACACTGGGGAATGCTGAAGCACTGCAGAATGCCTCTTGTAATCAGATTTCTTTATGTGTGTGTGAGTGTGTGTGTGCTCTTTTTTCTGCTGTTTGTGATTGCAGTTGAATGCAAAGTGACTGTCAGTGATCCTCATGAATGCCAAAGTAGCTCATTGACTGTGAACTGGGTCTTGTTAGTAGTTGGGTGAGCAGGAATAGAAATATAAGCACTTAGACTATTTATTCATGCCGACTGCCTTCCCCTGGCTTTTTGAAGGTAAAGAGGAGTGTTTTGTGTGTGTGTGTGTGCGTGTGTGTGTGTGGTGTGTGCTTATATGCGTCTGTCTCTTTGCATGTGTATCAGAGAGAGGAAGAAAAAGGGAAAGACGGAGAATGACTAAGATGACAATGTGACAGTAGTGGTGGAGGGAAATCTTTTCCATTTAATCAATAGTCTCTTGCCTTGGGAAATAGATTTTTGCATGTGAGAACATTAACGTCTTCACTGACGTCTTCATTAAATTTTTAAAGTTTTGTTTGATTAAGAAATTACGCTCTAAATCAGTGGTTCCCATACTAGGGACCCCCCCGGCGTTATGCGTTACAACAAAAACAATTAAAATAGCATATTTTTGTCATAATTGATACAAAATATATATATATTTTTAAATGTAATTAAATATAATAATAATAAATAAATATCACCATTAAAAAAAGTCATCAGTTTTATGACTTTACGCCCAAATGACCCCTGAGGTGATTCTTGAAATAATCAGCAGCATCAGCTGCAGCAGGTTAATTTGTACCAACACAGGAAACATTGCGACAAGTGTACTATAGCTATATATACTTCATCTCAAATCAATATCCTTTTTATGCATAAACCACCTCCAGGGGCAATGGGGGCCCCCAAAAGGTTTGGGAACTTCTCCTCTAAATTGTAACAGTGATGTAATGATGTACCAAAAACATTTATTCAGCAACTGTCTTCTAAATCACCACACAAAGCACTTTACACTACGAGTCACATTCACATATTCATACACACATTTATACGTCGCTTCTATATATTGCACTTCCACTACGCACCATACTCACACCATTCTCACATTGTCGGCACAACTGTCAATTTATAGTTAGGATGGGCTGTATATGCCATTCCTAACCCGGTGCCTCTACACTCACTGTGCACTTTATTAGGAACACCTTTAAACCTGCTTTTTCATGGAATCATCAATTCAGCCAATCATGTGGCAGCATTGTGTCACCGTTTAATTGTTATTCATTACAGATTCTGTAGGGATTTCATTACTTTTACGTAAAGTAAGGTGGTTGATATTCACTGCTTAGCAATTTGCATTGCATTCATTTGTATTTCTGTTTCATTTTCCACTCTTTATTAATAGTAGCCAACATATAATTATATATAAATATATAGTGCACCATTAATATTCAAATTGGATGATACAGCAGTAAATTCAGACATATTTTCATTTCAGTTTAGTTGTTTTCTTCTTCATTGGATTCTTCTGTAGTCAAATTCAGAAACTTCAAGCAGAAAAGGAAGCTCTAAGAATGTCTGATAAACAAACTCCTTCCACCTGCTGTTTTCTGTCAATGCTGTCAAACTTGACTGGGATTAAACTGGACTCACTGGGAGCTGTGGTCCTCTGCTGTCTGGAGCCCCACCTTACTGTTTTTCTTAAACTTTGTTATTCCTTTAAATAGAGTCCTTGCATTGCTGTCGCGTAGTTTTAAATGTTAATGGTAAGGTGGACCAATGGGACAAAGGGAACCTCAGTGGCTTGTTCACCATCAGCCTGCTCGACTGAGCTGATCACCTGACACGGTGCACTGCTCTTTCTCTCCCTCCTTCTCTGTCTCTCACCGATGTTTCATGTATTTTCTCACTGAGCCGCCTGCTCAGTCTGTGCTCCACCAGGAACTCTCTTGATTCTCTCGATGGCCACTTCACCATCATATCACATCAAGTCCAGCTACAACTCCTCAGTGCATAGAACTGAGCAAAGGTGCGTTTTATCGCATATGAAATTAACATTTCATCTGTAAGTAGTAGAATGTGATATGTTTCCCTTTCAAAACCCATAATCTTAAGGTGAAAATGGTTTTCAGGCAAGGCATTCTACAATCTAGTCAGAAAATACATTCTATTCCCATTTAATTTCGACAGTGGTTGGAAAATTAGCTTCATGCTGATATGAATGATACATACTTCTTGTCATGAGGGATGTTGGTTTTGTGTTGAACATACAAAGCAGTAAAAGGCTGCAACATCCAACAAGCCGTTCAGACTCAACTCATCTTTCTAGACACAGTCACTTTAGAATCATACTGTCGTCCAGGTGAGTATCTCACATACAGTCGCTCACAGAACCAATACCAGTGTTTCCATCAATGTATATTTATGGATATTTTGACATTAAAGAATATTAATGGAAACAGTAGAATGTGAGAAAAAAGTTTTTTACGCTTGATTATTGGGGTCATGGCGACTAGTTTTGCTTCTTCTTCTGGGTCTTTTTGGGTAGGCAAACAACTTTAGCAAATTCTTATTGTTTCAAATTACAGGCATTCATAACATAGCTTATACCAACACCTTCTTATACAACAGTGTTTGTTTGCTCCAAACCAGTATAACTTACATTTTCTTTTTGCGACATTGCAAGAGAATGCTTGAGTGTTCCTCATAACATGAACACTGACCAAATGAAGCGAATGAGAGGAAAAGGCTGCGGTATGCAGACATGGCATTTGAGGCAGAGCAACAGGACTAGAGAGCAATAGATTGCCCTGTGGGTGTGTTGGCTGCAGGGGTTTCATTGCAACATCCACCAACAGGTTGCTCAAATATCTTGGGATCCATGGACAAGCCCTGCGTCAGACCATAAAAGAAACATCACACACTGCAGAAGCTGCATCCAAAGGCTCTGGATCAGGAGGTAAGAACCTAGTTGGGCCCTTGATTCTATGGACATGCACCCAGGTCTGATCGACCTGCGGTGGGCCTGCCTTAGAAGAGGGTGTCTTGTGGTTAAAAGGCAGAGACACCTTATGACACTAAGGCATACAACTGAAGATATGTTCCTTACATCCGCTGGTCATCACTAACATCTGCTAACATCAACTGGCGGTAGGCATTAATAAGTGTGGGTTGTAGGTACAAAGGATATTCTCCATCTTGTCCTATGTACTAAAATGGGAAAGCGTTAGGTTAAAAAAAGCATAGAAGTAATGATTAGGGATGAGTGAGTACAGCATTATCTGTATCTGTATCTGTTAACCATATGAATTATCCGTATCCGTTCTCGGAGTGGGCGGGGCCTAGCCCGGAAGTGGGTGTGATTTAACCCGGAAGTGTGCTGGTTCAACATAACTTTCTTTTTTAACTTTGACATTTTTTTATGATTTTTTTATTTTTTATTTTTTAAAAATTTATTTCCACACCAGGTGTGTGTGTGTGTGTGTGTGTGTGTGTGTGTGTGTGTGTGTTAGAGTGAGATGCGAGGGACGTTCACTGTCTCCCCGGAGAAACGAACACTCTGTGTCGCCAGCACAGAAAGACGCGATCCACATTCGTTCACAAGTCACACAGACTGGCCTTGCTATTTTCACCTTACATTAACACTTAAAGTTTAGTGCAGTGTAATTGTTTGCCGTGATAATTAAATGCCAGTGTGATAATAAATGACAATTTCAAACCATACAAACTGTCATGTTGTACTGTATTTAATAGAGGTTTACTTTACTGTAAAGTAAGTGTAAATGTAAAGTGAAAACAACAAAACCAGTCACCATGACCCGTGAACACATACAATTCACGTCTTTCTATACTAAAAACACAGAGTGTTCACTTCTCCGGGAGACAGTGAACGTCCCTCGCATCTGCAGCGCTCCTCTACTGAGCCAATGCAGGTCTCGTGAAAAAATTTCCAAAGACTCGTACCCGAAGACCCAGTCGGGAAATGAACGAATCATTTCTGCTTCCTTGACTGAGCCTATGGAACAGTCCCGATGCGCAGTGAACCTGAGTGACTGAGAGACAGAGAGCTGTTCTGTGAGTGAGTGAGCAGAGCCGTGTGTGACGGGAGGAGCGCTGTGACGCTGTGTGAGGATTTTCATTCAGTCCGAGCACAGATAATGACTCCGATTACTCGTATAATAATCGTACTCGGCAAAAGTGCTTTATCCGTACCGGATACTCGTTTCAGCCGAGTATCCGGCTCATCTCTAGTAATTATGTCCGATCTTCTAGCTGACCACATGGCTTTCATAGTACTGTCATTAAAGCCAGTAGCCAGTCAGATTTACTTCAGTGCACCCTCCAGTCCAGCCTGCATCATTGATTACAAGGCCAAAACACTTGATGATCCTAAGGTGCTAAGAGAAGTCATGGCCCTAACATCCACTGGTGGCCAATAACACCAGCTTACATCTACTGGTAGTTGGTAACCTACATTTTGCAGAAGACCTTCAAACATACAAGTGATATTCAACATCTTGTAATATATTCTAAAAAAACAAAAACAATGTCCAGTTCAAAGGCCAACTAATGGATTTGACATTAGTAAAAACCTGGATGTGGCTCACTATGTCATTGTCAGCGTGTTCTGCTCTCCACCATGTTCATGTGTTATGTTGTTAAATAATGGCCTGAAATGATGGTAAAGTTGACCTTTCGGGATGTATCATGTCAATCTTTCCTCATTTTATTCAATAGAAATATGTCTGAAAATGTGTCTGAAAACGTTTTGCCAAATTTGAAAGGAGGTGTTTCTGAGATATTGTGCGCATGAGTGGGATGGACAGACCCAGACCATGAAATCATGAAGCCTTTTTTGGGCAAGGGATAGGGTCTCCCAAGAGACAGGACCTAAAACTGATTGTTTGATGTAACAGGAGAAAGAGAACAGAAAAGTCTGCTTCATGAACGTTTTCAAGTAAACCCCTGAAATAAAATACATGGTGCAGAAAAATAGCATAATGTCCCATTTAAGCCCCACAAGGCCATGGCTCTGAGAAGTGTTGTCCGTGACTTCTCTTTGTCTCCTTCATGCCTCTTTATATAACAGTTGCATTTATTTACATTTGTGGGAAATTTTAAATTAAACACCACATTTACGTTAGAATAAGCTAATATTATATGTCACCATATGAGTGGCATATGGTTGTTTAATATAATTACATAATTTTATTACACATTCATAACATTTCCTGTGTAGATTCAAACATCCTGCTTAGTCGTATTTCAGGGTTTAATGTGTAAATTTAGAATGAGCTTAGAAAATGGCATGTAGTAGATATGCTGTGTTAAAAAATATATTAAAAAAAGCAAATAAGCAAGTTGATTTTCCAAGTGCTCACTGCAATTAAATCTCCTCATACAATTCTTTGTTGTGACTCTGGCTGGTTTTGTCATTCAGAGTCACATGGGTATGTGACATCCTTTTCCAGTTCGGAGGAAAAGCACAGTGTAAAGAGAAAAGGAAGAGAGATGGAGAGAGTGAATTGTACCAGTGAGTGTGTGTCCATGTGTGAATGTGTCAGTGAATATAAGTTTTTTTGTCTAAGTGAGTTGGTAGGGTGAAGTGGGTTATAGAGGCAAGAAAGAAAAAGGGAATTCTTTTATGCATTATCAAATGTTTCCCTTTAGAAATTCAACACTCTTTTCAATATTGAGTCTAAAGAGAATGTGCTCAAGACTTTACCCTGCCTGCTAGAATTAGTTGGAGGACCATTTTTAGTCATAAATTATGCACTGAAACAAAGAGATAGTCTTTTTTTTGTTCCCTCAATGTACGGGCCAGAGCAAACGCCTTTTAAAAATCTTTAAAATTGTCCATTCAACTCAGAGTTACTGAGTGTAGCAAAAATGTCGAAGACATAAAGTCGGGGGAAGATTGAATAAAATAATGCGGGGAGACAGATTAGTCATGGAGTTGAGCCCACACGCTCTTTCAGCCGCCGCACAATGCCACTTTTTATAAGCGGCCCCCATCTCCACAAAGGCTGCGTTCAATATATCGAGGATGATACATGGTCAGACGTGTAATCTCTCTTTGATTCTCTGCTCTCATTCATCCCACAACCTTTTCAGCCCTGACACCGTTGAGCTACTGGGCTCGATCACACGCACACACATGCTCTCTCTCCCACACACACACACACACACACACACATACTCTCTCTCACACACACACACACACACACACACACACACACACACACACACACACACACACACACACACACACACACACACACACACACACACACACACACACACACACACACATATAGACAGAGACACATTGTCAAACTTGCACGCTTACAACCATAAATGTACATATGTGTGTTTTTATGTGCACTGACAGCACACATGCCTAACATACATGCACATACTCATGCTATTACATTGTCCTACAAGCACACACACAGCCAGTATTTTCAGGTCTTAAGAGTTCATTACAGCCACAGCCGGTCCTGGCATCTCCACTGCAGCTCACCAGTCTCTCTTTGGTTTTATTGAGCCGAATGTTTAGGTGCTACAGAGCCAGCTATTGTTGTAGGCTAATGGCACACAGTGTGATGTTAGCAGGTAGTGTAGAGTAATGGAGGTTTAGAATTATAAACGATATTGGATTTTTCATATGTGAAAATGTTAAGGTTTTCCTTCCTTATCCAATAAATTGGGATTACTTTTGAGGATCTACCTGTGGGTGAGCTACATTTCGCGGGTGATATGTTGTGGTATTTCCTCACTTTCATCCTTTTGGAGGAATTAAGCACACAAAATGATGCTTTGGTATTGTCCTTCCTAACTGCCCTGTAAAACGTCTGTACCTTCACACAGTTACCAACCGTTTGGACAAGAGAAATGTAAATATAAAGAGTTGTATAATACGTTCATCCATCCATCTTTCCATCTTACAATTATCTAGACCACTTCTGCTTATGGGTCGCAGGAAGCCAGCTGACTAAACGACCACCTAAGGAAAAGAAAGGAGAAGATAAAGGGTATGTTAGGTGAGTAAGTAGTCTTGGAAAAGGTCTCTAGACCAGTTTTTAAGACCGTATGGGATTCTGATTTGGTCCGAGCAGCTTGGATTGAGAATTCCTGCCTCGCAGTGATGGTATGAAGACCACTTGTTCATTTGTAGATCATAGTCGGACATCGACCTGAACTAGAGACACCTCTGTTGTATAGCGATATTAACTTGAGGCATGTTTAGTCATTTAGGTCCTGATCTCTGTGGTTACATCGCTGTAAAAGATTCAAGACGTTCATTGAAAGGTAGTTTGTTGTCAATCATGTTGCTCAGATTTGAAGCTAAATATGTTGGTGATAGTGAGGGGGTGAACAGAGGAGCGGGCCGGGATCACAAAGCCAAGATTTTACAGAGATCGAGTTCCCCTCCATAATCCACGTTTCCATGGTTGGGTCGACTGATGGGAAGGACAGATAGAGCGGAGTATCATCAGCATAGTAGCTGGGAGAAACACACTAGAGCTGGCTACTGCTGTACCGAGTACAAGAGGTGGGATGATTGAAGAGCACAAGTTTCGAGTATGAAGTAAGTAAGAGAAGAACAAATGCAGTGAGTGACACACACAGTGTGTATTGTGGTGTGGTGGTCCTGTGAACTGGCTGGTGGAGGAGGCTGAAGGTGGAAATAGCTGGAACCGTTTGAGCTCAGTTTGAGCTCAAACTGTATCACAATTGAATGATTTGGAACCAGGGAAATTGTTTAACCAAAGAGGGATTTTTTCTTCTTACATTGCTCTGTTTTATTTAAATTGTTTTGTCTTGTTTGCCTTATTTAAATACGAAAGAAAAAAAAGAATCAGATTTAATCCTTTCGAACTCCTCAGATTTTCCTTGCAACTCCTTTGGGGCCACTGACAAACACTTTGAGAACAAGCGAGGTGGAGAGAAGGATGAGGGTAATATGTAGTGATATAATAAAAGACGTGCAGTCAAATGAAGAAAGCATCACAGTAACAGTGGCCTGTCTCAAATACTGTGATGCTGACCAATTAGAATCTGCAGAATTATAAAAACACAGAAGTAGCTTACATGTCAACGTCAATGCAGACGTGTTTCTACATCACGCCACATACTGTACACACATGTGGAAATTAACCTTCTCCATAATATTCATCTTAAAAATTCGATAATCTAGTAAATTTCTTTAGAAGAAGATGAAGATGGCTGCCCGGACTCAGATTCATTATGGTGATTGAATTCCCTTCAGTAGAAAACTTCTTAGGGAGAGAGTGAGAAAGAAAGGAGGGAGGGAGAGAGTCAGAAACTGAATAGGAGAGATGCAGACAGAGAAAACATAAAGAAAGAGAGGGAGACGATCATAGGCTCAGACAGAGGAAGCAGTCTGACTTGCCAAACTGAAAACTAAGGGCAACAGGAGTAAAAGTTCATCTCACCACATCTTTTACATATATAGACTTTACTTCAAACCTACAACTTGTGCCAGTCTTTACTGGATTTCAGATTAGCTCACGTTGTCTCACAATTTCTTAATTTCTTTATCTTGTTTTGAAAGTAATCATTAAAAATATCCATTGTTACGATGTCAAATTTCCCTTTGATTGCCCATTAGATCTTAAACATTTTAGATTATTATTTGATATATACATCTCATAGTGTACTTGGGCTTGAACAAATCCTTTAAAACAAGGACTTGTTGTTAGTGGCTTACAAACATAATTAATACACACAGTATGTAATTTTGCTTCTCTTCTACTCTGTCTCTCTCAGAGATCATCGCAGAGATCAGACCGTTCCTCCCTCTTTCTCTCTCTTTTTCCTTTTTTACACCACCAGCACCTGGACTTGCACTATTCATCATGTGGATGACTCGGAACATGAATTAGTTTTCTTTTTTTTATGGTGGAAGATGAGAGGGCCAGATGGCATAAAATTAAAAAAAGGCTGCAAAATAAAAAAAGATGGGGAAAGAAATCATGGATGGTGGGAGAAAAGGCGTCAAGGAGATTTTTTTTTTTTTTGACACTGGAACGTATTCTGTTCTTTACAGTCTGTCTTCCATATAATCATAGGGGGTACACGGTTGTGTTGGATTAAGGTCTTGGATTTTTTCCACGCCATTACAGTCTGCATTTGAGCTTTTCACATGACCTCCATTGTCGTTTCTTTATACTTCAAACAAGAAAATTGTGAAACTCTAATTAGTCGGTATAATTGAGGCCGGATGAAGCACTGCCAATCGGAGCTCGTCTCATGCAAGGTGGAGTGGTTTTGTTCACTGGCTGTCTTTTCATGGTGGCCTGGCCTCTTTATTCCTCTCTGTGTCTGTCTCTACGTCGCTTTCCCTGCTCTCGCTCAGCTTTGTGCTCTTCTTCTTTTTTGAAAAGCAGAGAACAGGCTGTGTTTGGGCTGGCCAGGAGGTGAGGGTTGCGTTATTAAAGCATTGATTGTGGCCTATTTTAATTGTGCTTAGTGCATGCCTAGTACCTGCTGCATGTCGTCCAGCTACCAGCTAGCTTTAACACGACAATACAGGTATACACAGTAAACCAGCACTTTGCTTTCTCCATCTGCTGTTTGTTTACATTTGTCCAAGTGAAGATAATCACTTTACATCATGGACAGAATCAGAGACTTAACTCCAGATGAGCTCTTTCTTGAAATGTATAAAGGACAGATCAAAGTATTTGTATGCGGTCCCATAATCACTGGTATAGTCTAGGAAAACAAATTTGTCAGTCTAGTGGTATGTCTTTTGATTATTTTAGTATATATCTGTAAATTATCTTTAAATAGGACATATCATGTAAAAAAAGTGCACCTGTGATAATACATAATACAGAAACATTTTATATATAACTGAAAGCGTGTATAGAAAGTGTATCGAATAAATATATAGTCATAAAAGAGTAGTTAACAAGAATAAATGACAACAGCTCCCAATATGTAAAAATACTTAAAACATGAAACAGATAAAACACTTAAATCTGCTGAGCTTAACCTAATTCAACCACTTCTGAGCTATTTTGAATGTTTTATTTGGTCTTTGAGATGCAACTGAAATCTCCTGTAAAGTAAAACCGCAGGAACCTGAGAAGTTTGGTAGTTTTAGTCTCTATCCCGGGAGGGCAATCATCTATGGCGCACTGTAGTTCATTTTCAGCAATTTCCCTCTGTACACAGTTTTATTGTCTCCTCTGTGAAATTTAACATACAAACAAACCTTGATATCAACACTAATAAAATTGTATAACACCAATAAATCTCTATTATCATATATGAAAAACTGCCACATTTTAATGGAATGTTTCCAATTATGAACAAAAGCATATCTGACTGTTCAAGTGCATTCATCACAGTGTAGGCACGGAGTCACAGGAGTGACCAGTAAATACAGCTGTCAACTACAGTACATGCAGAGATCAGCCACGACACCACACAACATGTCATCCACCAGCACACACGCACTCTGAAGGCATGCACAAGTGTGGAAGTGCCAGTGTGGTGTCGAGCGGCTACTCTCACGCTATCAATCATGGTTACGAGGCCAGCGCTTCCCTGCTACATTAACTTCATGACCTCTGCACCCAATCTCAATTAAATTTCTGATGAATCTATGATTCATGTACAGTCTCCTGTCACTGGCCTGTCATTCAGAACATCCTGATGAGAGACTGGGCCCTTTTTATTTTATTTTTGGACCAGATGCAAATAAAGGAATAGCTCTGGGATTCAAGAGAAGACAGGAGAGGGAGCAGAAAGATGCAGAAGAGAGAGGATGAAAACATAAAGGAAATGATTGTGGGGAGGTTGAGTCTGTTCGCTGCACACCAAAGGGGGTTAAGACGGGGTTTGGCTGGTGAAGACAAGCCAACAGAGACATGCGGCGCTAAATCTAAAAAGTTTCTCAGGCATTGTTTAGAATCCCTAACAAGGGGGAGTGTGAACAATAAGGAACATAATTTGGATTCCCCCCCCCTCCTCCTCTGTTTTCCTTTTCCATGTACCCAAGCACATAAATAGCTATCTTAACAACTTGATGCTATTTTGAATAGGGCCTGTATCTCCCTGTGGATTTTCATGAGTGAGGCAATTTGCCGGCGAACAGGTGCATTTTTAATGCTTTCATACAATTAAAACAGAATCTACCTTCCTTCTCCCTTCCCTGTTTTCAGAGGCGCCCTCCTTTCATAGTTAGGTTGAATTGATTTAGTTTGTCTAATTAAACTCAGAATAAGATGTTAATTACCTAACAAGGTCACCTCTCTCCTACAACCAAATTTACCGTTGGTATCCTTTCTTCAACAGTATTTTCTTCAAGGATTCAAAGGGAAAGAAGAAGAATGGTGTTAATTGCTTATATGCAGTGTCCCATTTTTAAATTTGAACATCTTTTTCCCCCAGAAATTTCCTTTCCTTGGGTCTTTTTAAGCATTGTGAAAATAGGGATTCATTGTGCCATTGTTCCTTTCTCTTGTGCTCCACTCAGAAACGATGCGTCAAGTCATCACAATATGGCCTTTGTCTGAATTTACCAAGTTTTCCAAGACTGTTTGGGACAATGGTTTGTCTAAAGAGAAAGCATGGATCAGAGATGGGCTGCAGACTGATTCTTCCTCCTTACAGGCCAGTTTCCACCCTGTCAAATCACATGCTCAAGTAAAAAAGTAGAGGACAAGATTTTTACATACGCAAATCACACATGGAAAAAAATATATATTTTACTGTTTTCTGACCACAATAACAGAGCCACATAGACCATACGACACAGTCATCATTACAAAGCCTGTAACAGACACTTCAATGAGTGTAAGATTATTCTAGGATTAAACACATAGAAAGGATGAAGAATATATAATGGCAAAATTGGGCATGAAATAATATGTATAATATTATTAAACAGATAATTCTTATACAATATATATTAATACCACAAATATCCTGCCTCCAATCCAAAGAGAAGCGATATACAAGCTTGCATGTAGCCTGAAATGTAACCCCTCATTCAAACATATTCAGGAAAAACTCAGAAGGAGGATTTCTTTCCTGAGACAGACAACAGGACCATTCTGAAAGACTTGGGATGGGGGGGCTGTTTCTGTGGTCACTGCTCTCCACAGCCGACAGAGGGGGAGAACTTCTGTGGCAGAGAGCACGACCTGTTCATTCCTGACAAAACTATATGTGTCCATGAACGAGAGCAAATCCAGCTCTGCAACATCAAGATAATTAATTCGCTGCACTTATCAACACTGTTGTCTTTGAAAGAAATGATCAAGGTTGGACCAGACGTTCAGCTTTCCTTATTTTTAAAATGCAAGTAAATTGTTATGTGAGGGATTGTGTGTGTCCCACAAACACTCACATCTGATATACATTTCTGGACCCACTATGAGCTGAAATCACAATCATAGTCAAGAGAAAAAATTGTTATGCAGACGTGTTATGTTTCACCACTTATTTATTCACATTTTCCCTTTAATAAATCACCGCTCTGTATGCCTGTTCACACCCTGGCCACTTTATAGTACTTCAGCCCAGTCAGCTATGCATTAGCTTAACAGTTAATAGCGCTGCCTTTAAACCACTGCACCAAATTTGCAAAAAAAAATTGTGTTGGTAATATCTAATACAGTTATGAGCTCTCCAGTGTCCCCATGCTGCACCAGCAAGTTCCCCTCCTCTCATTTCTCATTAACGGACAAAATTTGACTGTGCTGAATAATCAAATCAGTCAGAAACTACATCCGGTGCAGTGCAACATTTTCCCAGACCCTGGAAAAACCTTTTGATAAAAATTGTCTTAACAGACACTTTGGCATAGTCATTAAAAGCATGTCTCCAGGGGAAAAATAGTCACAAAGAAAATTAATAATATTGAACAATATTTACAATATAACACAGTAAAGCAAAGAATAGCACAAGATGCATAAGTGCAAGCGGCAAATGCACAACAAATGTTAATACTGTTTGAATATAATAATATGAGTTAGAGTTTTTTTGATTTATATAGCTGAAGTATCATGAAAAATAAATCATGGAACAGTTTTAATTCAGTACTCTCCTAAACTTTAACTTATAGTTAGAAACATGGCTCAACTTTGCCCGTTCAATCCAGTCCCACTCACATTGTCTTCCTCGCTCTGGTCCTGTCTCCTGCACACCTGTCCCAATTACACTTATACAGGAAACACTGTCCTGTGTCCGCCAGTCTGATTCATAAAACCATTAAATATTATAAAAACTAGTAAAACATACAGCAGAGCAACAAATATTAAAATATAAATAAAAGTCAAACATGCAAATACAAAGTGAACAATGCAGTTTAAAATATAGTCCCACTCAGACACAGTCACTCTCCACTTGTCTTGGTAGTACCCTGTTAAATTTAAAGCCACACTCAAATATAGCGTCTAATATCTACACAACTTAAAAGCTTAAACACACAAGCCTCTTTTATGAATAACAGCCAGTAACTCTGCAATAATGTCATATTTTTTATGTTTCTTGTAATTTTTATTAGGGAAGGACACGCCTGAAGGACGTGGCTGTGACGACCATTTACTTTTTAACCAAGGGCAAAGAAGAAAAATTATGACTGGGTTCTTATCCATAGGTTCTATCGTTAGAATTATTGCTACAACTGTTACACATCATTTCATCCATTTAAAGATCATTGAACCATTTATAACCTTCAATACATATATATTTTGGCAAATGCAAGATTAAACTTGAATTTGTCTGAAACATAGAGTTTTGTAAAATGAGTAAACAAAAATTCTTATATGATGAAGTTATTCTTCAATTTCATGATGATAAGAAATATAGTGGTGACCTAAACCAGTGGCAGGCTGCACATCAGGAGCACTGGGACATTTTCTGGTGGCCTGATGGTCTTTTTGGCCTTGATCTGATAACTTGACCAGCAATAACATCGCAAACAGGAACGAGTTGATGGCAACTGATGTAACTGACGTAATCACGTTGGCCTTGACGTCTCTCAGCCCCGAACATAGCAGCCAAACTTAGCTCAGCTCTGCTACCCCCACTCATTTCACAGTGCACATTGTTTTTAAGCATTAAGTTCATCATCATTTATCAGTATTTTCACTTTCTACTTAAACTCCACTGCTATCTATTGGCAAAAGGGTTAAACTCTTATACATTTTATACATCCTTTCAACAGACAGTCAAACTTTGAAACTTTTGGTCAGGATTAAAAACAAATGTATGCAGTAAATATAAGTAGCATTTATTGAAATGGGAATAGGTTACAGCTATGTCCACTATGGGCCAGCGTCTATGGGGTGGTATGGGAAAAGGGACGAAGAGCAGTGTTGTTATATAGTGTAAGGTTACAGTTATGTATCAAAAATAAAATAGAAGTCAACATTGACAGTCAGGAACATGTTGTGGTTTCAAATTTGTTTTAAAGGTCAAATTCAAAAGCAGTGAAACAGTAAACACTAACAAAGCTATTACCTTTCAGCTTAGGCTGGGATAAGAAAACATGAAGGCTGCTGGAGATAATGCCAGGTTCTCCTTCATGGTGACACTTGGGAATGATGATCTGCCTGTTTTGTCCCCACAGTGGATGATTGAAGTAGAGGGAAGGGGATGAAGACCTTTTCACCATAGTCCACTTAAGTCACACGAACAGAGGGACTTCCGACACAGTGAGGTGTGCACACCTGTGCTTCCAAAAGTCTCTGCAACTCTCTGGGCACCACACTGGACCTAGGTGTCACAGATGATCCACAATGTGACGAAAAGATATGAGTATAATAAATGTTTCAACTAATGAAAAATATAAAGTACACTGCAAGAGTTGGCTCATTTTTTTATTGTTAATAATACTATTATGTCACATCCGAAGGATAAAATGGGACAAGGGAGCAACAGTTCTATGAAGACAGTTTGTAAATACCTTTTTGTCTTGAAAACCGATAATATAATTATATTTAAAGGCAAGCAGCCTAGACTTTTACTTACCATTTATTGTTTGTGTGTGTAGCAGGTGGAATCATTACAGTACATAGTGTAGTCAGTCAATAGCAGTGAGTTGAAGTCTTATCCATAAAATGTGCACTGTCTGCAATCACAGTGTGGTGAATCATCTTTAATCCTGGAAAGGTGCCCAAAGAGGGCGAACATCAGGTCATGCCCCCCTCCACAAAATTTCATGGAAATCAGTTCAGTAGTTTTTCATCCTGCTAACTAACAATCAAAGACCGATGAAAGCATAACATCTGTGACCGTGATAGTCATTTATGGGAAGTATTCTTAATAGGAACCATCACAAGATCTTTAGGTTATTAACCTTAACTTATTTAGTTCATTAAATTGACATCTAGATAAACAACTTGTAACTAAAGTTCTACGAAAAAACAAATTCTGGTTATTTACTTGCCTTATATTGTTCCTTAGACATGTATTAAGTAAAGATTACACTGGTTTTACACCCCTATTACCAGGTGAGACACCTGGTACCAACCAGCATTACAACCTCAGAGTTATAGCTAGCTACACAGAGTAGCATTTGTCTCTCTACTTAGCCTTAGCTTGGTAGTTTTGAGCTATATGGGAGTATTTTATTAACCAGGTTTCCTTTGGTCCACCACTGCCCATGCTCCACTTCTTTAACGAAGATGGTAGGCGTAGTCAGGCCCTATTGAGCAACAGCCACGCCACCCACTCTCAGGTTCAAAACCACTTGTCAGAAATCTCTCACAGATTCTTATGTCCATCCTTACACATGGTCTATCAGCCCTACATGTAGAAACTGCAATTAGACCACACTTTAGTGTTGCATATACATTGTGTCAGATTGCACCCAGTCCTCAAACTCAAGCCATTGATTATGCTGCTTAGGGTCGGGCTGATGGACGATCGTGAAATATGTTTTGAAAAACAGTAAAACAGACCACTATGCTTTAGTAATTGGGTAAACAGGAGCCTTTGGCGTGATTGTACTCTGTGTAGTGTTTGGTTTTTCAACAGCACCTGAAGGCAGCACAAAAAACTATCTTACGGGGTAAATGTTGTTTGCATTGCTAATGTATCTTGCAAATGTTGCTTTCTGTCATTACAGGGGAACCAAGCGGCCCAAGAGGATTATGGAACAATAAATGGTGGTGAAAAAACAACTTCCAGCTATCTGTGAACTTTCTCAGGCA
Organism: Limanda limanda; assembly: GCF_963576545.1. NCBI lineage: Eukaryota > Metazoa > Chordata > Actinopteri > Pleuronectiformes > Pleuronectidae > Limanda > Limanda limanda. Next base: position 30,502,492 of record NC_083638.1, on the reverse strand, counting down.
ATTGTCTACACTTTTGGGGGTACTAGAACAAACCTCTGCTGATCAAAGGTGACTAGTGGCGGAGCCAGTGCCCCCAAACCAGCTCCAACCCACAGCCAATTAAGTTGACATTGCCCAACCCTAATGCTGCTCTCGTGTTCCTCCGCCTCTCGTGGTCTGTCCTCTACTCCTGCCACCACTACATCTTCCCTGTCTCCTGTACTGGGAAAACTGGGCATTAAATCTTCTGCAACATGTCAGCAATGCCCTTTGCTGAGGTTATATTTAGCCATTTAGACATTAGCTTAATTTGAAGGTTGAAACTTGGTTGTGATTGGCCAGTGAACTCAATCAAGCTCTGACTATGGCACAGTGGAAGAGTAAGCAATGACTAAAGTGTATGCTTTCTTCTTACTTACTTTTTGGTAAACAGCAGAATGCAGCTCCCTTAATGACAGTGGAACTTTCCACTTCAGGGTAATAAGTGGAGGAGATGAGGAGGTGAAGAGAGGAGAGCAGAGAACGATGAGGGGAAGAGGGAAGAAGTTTGGGGAGAATGACAGTGGAGGAGTGGGAGTGGAATGAGAGGCAAATTGGATGTGTAATGTGAGGTTGATATGAAGTGATTGAGTGTGGTGACCTCCTGTCAAGAATTGGCCTTCTCTTCAACAAACCTTCCTCCTCACTGACACTCGGACAGACTTTCTCCTTCTTTTCCTGCGTAAAAGATTTGTCCTGCGTCAAAGATTCCTTCTACCAGATACAGTCTCTGCATGGGCCCAAGGATCCTCTTCACTTCATTCCTGCTGTCTCTCTGTGGCCTCTTATATCCAAGAATAGCCTGTTGTGTATGAGGATTATATCTGGATTACAAGCATAATGCACCTTAGGTTTAAAAATGTCTGTATTCACACTGAAATTGGATTTCATTTTTATCCATTTCATCTTTCTCACATTAAAAAATTTGAAAATGCTCGACGCTATGTAAATGCACCAATGTATTTTCTATACTAAAGAGCAAGTTTGCAGGGTTTTATGGCATAGATTGGTGAAGCCAACCCATTGGGATTGCCCACTGGTGGCTAGCTATCTGTCATAAACCCTAACTCCTTCATAGCAGAGGGGACATGGACCAAAGTCCAACTATTTATTACATACATTTATCTCAAAGATGGTTTCTTTCAATTTGGGTAGTTCTTATCACAGTAGTGTGTGTTTTTTTAAACTAATAAGTTGGGTTTTAAATAGTTATTTGATGGTTTGAAACTGGTAAAATGTCATGATTGACAGCTGAGACTGACTTGCTGTAAAGGCTCCATTATGCTTCTACGTATCCGTTACGGACGGACGAACGGACAGATCGGACTGACACTTTTTCATTTATAGTTGTCCGTGTGGTCCGTGGTGAAAACAATTCACCGCCAGAACAATAGGTGGCGCAACGGAAGACAAGCTTGGAGAAGCCTACCTCACGAGTAATCAGAAGAAGTCCACGCTGTTTATTTACTTACTCCCCACTTCCCTCACACACAGTGTAGGCTACAATGGCAACTAAATAAAATAAAGTGACACCCAGCAGGTCAAAATGCTGATGTAATCGTTTCTTAGCGCAGCGGCTTCCGGGTCTTGTTTCCGAACTGTGTTGCTAATTCCACAGCTTGAAGCTACACGGAGCTAGCTAGCTTCCCCCCCAGCTTCCACACACAGTCAGCAGGGACTCCCGATACTAACTACTACCCAGTGTTTGCTTCTAACCTGACGGTATTGTAGAAACAGTGTCATGATAGCAGTGAAATTAAGTCGTGACGGCGGGTTTTTGCACTGTTACCACCGCAGTTAGCATGGTGGCTAGCCCGCTAGCACCGTTTTGAAAGCTCGTTATAAATGTATGTGACCGTGCACACATGCCGTCAGTGCTCTAACGAGCCATCGTCAGCCGGACAACTCCGCTGGCTTAACACACACGTCACATTAATCGTAGAATCGTAGTTGTGTTTGGGTTTGTTGTGACACAGGGAAAGCAGGAAGTTTGAGGTCCGGAAATGACGTTGTACGGAAATTATGTCGTTCGCGGACCAATCACAGCCAAGGGCTGTCCGTAGGCTCTCCGAAATAAACACAGACAGTTAGAAAAATCTGAGGTGCACGAAAAGCTCTCCGAGGCGCTCGGAGAGGGCGTTTCTCTGTCCGTTTCTGTCCGTGTCATAAAAAACGGAGTAGCATATAGCAGCCTTTAGTTGAGCTCATGTATCAGCATGAGCATTGGTATTGCTCCACACCATGCTCACTACTGCTAAATGACTAATGCTACAAACTACATTAAAAGCACAAAATATCAAGGATTCTTTAGCTTCATTTTTGTCCAACAGGAGGATGTGGAGATGCATCATCCATCTTTTAATACAGTCTATGGCTATGAGTCTATTGGGACTGATCATTTCTGCATGGGGTTGTGTCCACTTGCTCAGCACCTCTCATCTCTGTTCAAGGAAAACGCAACGTCCTAAAGCTGAGTGTTTCAGTTCAGTCTGCACTCATTTTAATTTTAATTTGGCAAAAATAATTGTTAATGGCAAATTCTATCTTTATAAAAAATATTGTTTATATTCGCTTAACCTTGGTGAGCGGTGAAACCAGAATTTTTAGCATTCAGAACAAAAAATTCTACATTTTCTAATTATAATGAAGATGATTCATGACAACTGTAGTTGATTTTCTGAAAAATCTTGAGATTGAATTGGCCTAAAAATTAAAAAAATGTAGTGCAGTAAGTTGCCTCAAAAGTTTTTCTAACTGTTTATATCCAGTAAACTCTCAAATAGTAGCTGAGGCCTCTATTTACTCTAACTCCTGAGAGAACCTGGCCTAAATAAGATTCATAAGATTCTGTCCATTTTCACAGCACTACTGTCATTGGTGTGACAAAAGACTCTGACCACTTTGTGTCTGTGTCTTTAGAAAAGCTGTTTTCATTTACCAATTTATTACAGCTGTTATCCATTTATCCCTTCAATGTTAAAATACTGTCATGACAAATATTACTGCAGCAGATATTTCACATTAAAAGCCTCACAGCGGCGCCAAGGACACAGTCCCTTCTTTTGCTGATACAGAAAGAGTTTGTCAACAGCATCTTAAAACTGATTCAAATTATAAATAACTGGAATGAATCAATGATGGACAGTATTTCAGTTAAAGGGGAAGCTTAGAGAAGTAGATGGTGTATGTAACTCTGTACTTAATGCTTATATAGTGCTGAATTTTCCATGTAAACGTCACCTCATACAAAAATTTCACACTCAAACTTATTGATGACAACCCTCACTTTTAGTTGACCATGGAGAATGTCAAGCAACAGTCTCGGACATTTGCGTTCCGACCTTCAGCCCCTCTTGATTATTTCACAAATTAAGTGTATGTCTGAAAGCAGCTTAAGTCTCAGTATTTATATTTCTCCATCCTTTATAGCCCCTATTAGACAGCCCCACTATTTTACTGTTAACAAGATCCCTTATGTCGTCATTCAAGAATCACATGACTCAGTGTCTGTTTAATTCCAGCTCTCCATTTTACACAACATTGATTTGTCATAAAGGCAGAACAACATAATACCACCCCTCAGTTCCATATTCATAGTTTTTATACAGAATGATGAGGCAGAATTAAGGCGCAACATTGCTGCCTTGAACAGTCGCTGTAAACAGGCTTTTACTTATACACTATACTGGTGTACTGATGTATCTCATCCCTTTCTTTTACTCTGCAATCCCATCCTTGCATTTTCCTTGTCTCCTCCTCTCACCTCCCCCGTTTCTCTCTGTCTCAGCCCGTGTGTCGTGTACGCCTCTCCCCTTTGTGAATGAACAGAATGACAATTATCTAAAACACAATTAAAAAGTGTTAATCTGATTATTTTACTGGATAAAGCCCTCGAGTGACATTGAAAGGTGTTTAGAAATAACCATGCATGCCCTTGTTACAACATAGATTAAAATACACTGCGTGAGTTAGAGACAGGGGGAGAGTGTGAGTACTGCCACCAATTTTATTTGGGATAAAAAGTCTACATGTGCTTTAGGGTCACTCAAATGAATCGAGCTCCACATTATCCATTTGTTCTGATTTGTTGCGTTTGCTACAACACACTTAAGCGTGATCTAACCAGAAGGTTGGAGGTTTGATCCCAGTCTTCCCCATCCACTTGCTGAAGTGTCCTCGGGCAAGATACTGAACCCCATGGCAATAAACTGAACGGTGAAGCGCTTTGAGTGGTCATCAAGACTAGAAAAGCTCTAATACAGACAATTTTTTTAATCAGCACTGAGCATAGTGAAATGAATAATTTGTACATCGAAGCTGGAAAACATGGTTCACTGTATTCATTAGATGGTGTTTGTCGTCACTTCTTTTTCTGCCCAGGGGCAAAACGCTGACCTCTATTTCTTTTTATCCTTTTGTTATGGGTGTAGACAAACCGATAAAAAGTGTTGGAGCATGTTTGTATAATTGCATGAATGGTTAGGGTAACTGATAACAGCTTGAGTTGAACTTTAACACTGTTGCTCACAGTTAAAAATAACTTTGCTTGGCTGCAATGAAAACACCAATAAAAGCAGACAGTATATTACAACCAAACCATAAATGAAAATTGATGAGCCTAGTTTTTGTATAATCTGTAATTGTGTTTTCATCAAATATTTATGAACGTGGCGTCACAACTATTTAGTCAGTGACTGTATGTTTTCAATGTTGGGTTTATGTACGGGTTTGCGATTTTTAGCCATTCTTTCTTAAAACAATAGTCATGTGCCCTATCATACGCAGAAAAATGTTTCCTTCCTGTTGTTTTTCCTCCTGTTCACACTGAGCATTAAAAAGGGACTTCTTTATGCTTTGAATTGTGCACCATGGTGACATCAGAATAAACCTACTTGATTTGAGTAAGTCAGATTGAAGAAGCGCCATTCTAGCTTCTGATTAACTGTCAATAACTGTGTCTCAACTCAGAGGCTACATCCCAGTGTGCGATGGACGCATTTGTCAGAGTCTTCAAAATGGGACAGCCTGGTCATGCTGCTGTGACGTAGTCAGTGTTCAAATGTGTCTCTGAATTGATCTAGGGTTGGTAATCTTTGAATAGCTAGCAAGAGCAGGCTAAACTTTTAAAACTACAACTGAGGCATCCCACAACCTCCCATCAGCCCTCTCATCAAAGCCTCTAAAATACATGAATGTGCACTGACTGACAATCAATCAATCAATCAATCAATTTTTTTTGTATAGCCCATATTCACAAATCACAATTCGTTTCATAGGGCTTTAACATGGTGTGACAAAAAAACTACTAAAAACCCTGTTAACAGGGTAAAAATACGTAGAAACCTCAGAGAGAGTCACATGTGAGGGATCCCTTTCCCAGGACGGACAGAAGTGCAATAGATGTAAGGTGTAGGAAAACATCAAGATTAAAGTTTTTTAGCAGCATTGATAGGGTAAACATTTTGAAGGATCATTTCAATACGGTACGTCAAGCAGTCCTGCTGCAATCATAGTCTCTGGTCAGCAGCCAGCAAGATCACGATCCAGCATCAAGGTGGGATCCACTATAGTCCACAGTCATTGTCCACTGACGCTTATTAGGATCCATCATGGGCTGCCGCCTCGGTCCTGGTCCACCACCATCCGATGCCAATGCGACAAAGGATCCGCCATTCCCTCTACGATCAGCCCGCACGATATAGAATCCGCCATACTGGATCCAGCATTGCGACCTTTGATGCGCGTTCCACAAATAGTAATCCATGGTACGGCCACAGAGGCCCTGGGACTGCGGGAGATAAAGCAAAGTCATTCAGGGGAAGGGGGATAGGGATGGAGAAAAGGAAGGAGAAGCTGGAAAGAGAAGCTCCATGTGTCATAAATTCCATTTGCGTCTTAGCGTCATCAGGGGTTTTTGCCATGTAATCAATGATACAGGCCGAACTTGAGGGTACACTGAGGCTCAAGGTAAATCTGACTGGCTACTGGTTTGTATGGTAGTACGATGAAAACCATGTGGCCCACTCAGAAGATCAGACATCAATACCTCTATGCCTTTTTTTGAACTAAACGCTTCCTATTTTAGAAAATAGAACAAGTTACGTTCTGCCGCACTAATTAGCTCTAAGTATACGCTTTATCAAAAAGGAAGGTTTTCAGTCTACTCTTAAACGAACAGATGGTGTCCGACTCCCGAATTTAAAGTGAAAGATTATTCCACAGGAGTGGGGCTCGATGGCTGAAAGCTCTGGCTCCTACACTACTTTTAGAGACTTGAGGGACGACAAGTAAACCTGAATTCTGGGATCGGAGTGCTCTAGCTGGTTGATATGGTGCTAACAGCTCTTTAAGGTAAAAAGGCGGCATATCATTAAGGGCCTTGAAGGTGAGGAGGAGAATTTTAAATTCTATTCTAGATTTAACTGGAAGCCAGTGTAGCGATGCTAATACTGGAGAAATGTGCTCTCTTTTCTTGGTTCTCGTCAGGACACGTGCTGCCGCATTTTGGCTGAACGTGTCCGGACTGACATACTGGTGCATTTTTGGCAGTTACAAGAAGCTTGTATACATCTATTTATTTTTGACCAGTTCATCAAAGCAGATGTTGAAAAACCTATAGGTTTTTCTATAGAAAGCCAACTTTTCCATGACTCGCTCACTAACTTCTGGCTAATTCCTCGGCTTCAACAGTGTTTGTCTTTCCGGGTTGTGACTACAGCCCTGTGAGGGCTACAGACTCTTCAAATTACTTTATGTTTTGGTGGCTAAAAGATACAAAGTGTTTCTTAAACCAACTACCAACCTTAAAAGTGTGTATGAACCAGGTAACGTCCATGAACACGTGTCATCAAACCTCCACCAGGCCACAGCCAGGTCCACACTGTTTTCCTGTAGTTCTCTGCTGCCTTCTTCTCCATAGTTTCCTCTATTTGCACCTTCCTGCCTCTATCTGTCACTGTATCTCTCCTCCCCCCCCCCCCCAGCGTTCCCGTTTTCTCACATCGTCTTTGCCCCCCCCCCAATAGACAAATCCCCACCACCCGTCCCCGTCCTTTTGTATTTATTGCTGTATTTATTTCTGCTGAAAAGCCAGTCTAGTTCATTTGCTAGTCGACCAGGCAGAGGAGGGCTCCTATTCTTAGGCTTTTATTAACATCATGGGCTGCACAACAACAGCTACAGAATCTATTATTCATTAAGTGTAACCAATATAAAATTTAAAACAGTCTGGGCTTTTTTTTTGTGGAATTATGTAAGGTCAGCATAATTTTCTGCCTATTACTAATATCTATATCATCTTTTCCTTAGTCAGCTCTATTTAAATATGCAATCATTTACAGCTTTTGACTGTATGTGTGTGCACACCCAATTTCCAATATTCCTCTAGTAGACTTTTTATGCTGACATCAATGGCAAGCTATTAAAGACAGTATTTCATTATTGGTTCCTCTTCCCCAGTGGTTATTTACAATCCCATATATACTAAGCACTGATATTAAAAGAGACCATTTTAATGAGGTGCTATCTGCTATGGCAATATGTCTTTCTTCGAATGAGATTGTGTTTAAAGATTTTATCAAGAAATGGCTGTTCGGCAGGGTTATGTTTTGTCCATGAAATATGCATTTCATATCTCTTTCATTTCATTAACATAATTTAATTTGCGCTTTGCATTCTGTGCATAATGCATATTTGATTTACAAAACAAATATTTCCATTAGAAAATGAATTTCATGCATGCAAAAGGCAGAACTGAAAGATGTATTGTAAGGAAATAAGAAAAAAGGGAATTGTATTATCTTTGACTCAGGGAAAAATCACTGGCAAGAAGAAATACACTCGATAGTTTTCTTATGACTGTGTGTGTGTGTGTGTGTGTGCGCGTGTGCGTATTTGTGTCTGAGAGAGAGATCATTTCTACGTGTACTGCATGTGTGTGCATGCTGCTATCTGTGTGTCTGTTTGTGCGGACAGTATGTAAATGTGTATTGTAGAAGCAATCAAACCTGAGGGTATATTGCATAAAGTTTAGTGCAATATAAGTGATTGATTTATATGGTTTCATAGGGCGTTTCTCCCTGATGTTAAGTGCAACGTTGCACTTAACAAGCACACAGCCCCATTATGAATCTTGATTTTGTGTCACTACTTTTAAGAGTGAGACCAGTCATATGAGAGCGCTCTGTCCTATGAGCAGTCATACATCAAAATGCTTTCATTGTCGTCTCCAAGGTGTGTGCTCCATGCACGGGAAGCCCTGCGTCTCTTTAAAGTGGCCGTCTTTTATGCCTCTACTTAAGAGAGGGTTTGCTCCTTTTCCACTTCCTTTAGCCACCATTGAGAAAGCCCTTTGGTAAGATAAATTATGAAGTCTTTCCCCTCTTCGTTTCCCTTTCCTTTTTCCCATGAAACGCTGCTAGTTTTAATTAAAGCACTTCACCTTGCTTGTTTAAAGGCTATCATGGGCCCAATGATAACTTTGAGAGCGAGTGTGAGCGAGAGGGAGATGGAACGCAGGGCTTTGGATAACAGCCCTGGCGAGTTCACATTAATTTGGCTTATCTCGGAGAATTAAAAAAATCCAGGTAGAAGTGAGACAGATCCCGGGATTTAATGAGCTCAAAATGTAAAGGCAATGTCAAAACACACTTTTTTTTTCCTGCTTAACTTTTTCCCTCACGAAAGGCAGGGGGGGAGGGGGGGTGGGAGAAGGCAAGAACTTGTCTAAGCTAAAAGCCAAACAGTAAGATCAGTGTTTCAGGGGTAACTAGTATTAGCAGGGATTTCAGGCTTGTTTGACATGCTGTGTTCAAGGAATGGCTTAAAATAGACGGCGGCAGGTAGAGGAGGTACGTGGCAGGAGAGGAATGAGAGGAAGAGTGAGCGAAACAGGAAAAGAGGGAAGGCTAATACCTGGGCTTCACTCCGCTTTGTCGCCCTACTGATAGGAGAATGCTCAGAGGATATTACCGCTTTTCAAGCCAATCGCACTTTTCTATCCCCATCTCTCTCGCTCTCTCTCCCTCCCTCTCTCCATCTTTGACTTACTTTCTTTCTCAGCCTTAAAGCCACACTCTCTGTGATTGTCTCTCCCTTCTCCCTCTCTCTCTCTCTCTCTTTCCATCTCTCCTCAAGCAGATCTACACACCTGCCTTCCCTCCGAGGTGTTTGCCTGCCCGGGTAGCAGGAGCTAAGTATTTTTGTAAGTCTGTGACAGGAGCGTGCAAGTTGACGGCAGGTGGGGATGGATTGGTGGGGGGGCGTGCAGGAGTTAAGGGCGGTGATAGCATCACAGTTCTCTGTCTCTCCCCCCTCGTTTTAAGGCGATGGGTGAGTGTCTCAGGATGACTCTTTTAACATAAGCCTCTTCTGAACTGTGGTTTTAGTACTTAACACCCCACTCTTCAAACCAAATCCCAAACGAGAAGCTTGAGATTGGAGTTTAAAAAGAGAAAAAAAAAGGTTCTTGATATCAGGGTCTGTAACTTTGCAGGCTGTATCCTCTGCATAACACTGTGAGGGGGTAGCGCTCATTAAGCATGCACACAGGCTGCGTGGCACACAGAGCCTGTTATTGTATTGATTTTCCCGATATAGAATGAAACCTCATTTGTTTCAGTGCACAGTGTAAATATGTTTTATTCCTGTTTTGCCTCATATAAATCATGCAACATGCATTTTCCCTGCTGTTCAGTTTTCTTGATAAGGCTCCGTTTGTCAGAGCTGTAAGAGATCTTAGTCTTTCTATTTCCCGCAGTGAAACGCCACTTGACTGCATCGTCTCCGTACCATTGTTCATCACGGCATGTAACTAACTATATATATTGTGATTCCTGATTGAGCACATGAATAGGCCTACTTTATTCATGTGTCAAAGGGCGATTCAAGGTGAGAGGGAAAATCACAAAAGACGTAACTAAAATATATTTTATTGAAAGAAAAACAAATACATTCATTATATGCTATTTATTTATTAATTCCTTATTAACAAGGAAGGTCCCGTTGAGATTTGATATATCTTCTGCCACGGACTTCTGGCCAAAATGGTCAGCAATTAAAATGTTTTAAAGTTTCATATTTATAAATACACATATATTGGTCTCTATTTTACATGACCGTACCCTCCCCTGATGTAGATTTCTTTATGGGTCCACTTCCAGCAGTTCCTAAATTGAAACCTCAATCCAGGACTTGTGTCCCGCTCAGCCATTTCCATAGCTCCCAGGTCTGTGAGTTAATATATGTGAGTGGAACCAAGTAGACTCACTGTCAGCTCTAATCATGTCATGTGTCATAATCGCTGCAGAAGAAAAAAAGAAGTGTTTTGGGGGAGAAACTAAGAGTGTGAACTTGGAAGTGCAGGAAGATATTTCATGTTTTTATGTTGGTTGGAGTCAACTTTTCGGATCAGGTCTACTTTTCCTTGGGTCTATACAGTAAAGGTCTGACTCACTGTTCTCTTTTTTTCTTTTGAAAATATACATATTCACATGACAGGTTTGGGTGAGTTTCCCACAGGTCTGTTATGAATCCTGAAATTTTAAACCACAGAGGACCTGTACAATGGCTATTGTGTCCAACTGAATTTCACTGTGATAGAGGCATTACCATCATCAATCGTGAAGCCATGGTGCTAAAAACAGGATATTTCTGCTTGGTAAGTTGCCTTAATAGAAGCAGAAAGAAACATCACAGAAGCAGGTGTGCTGTTACCACAGTTCAACAGCTTGGCCTCAATGGTATCATATCACATGTCGTGTTGTCATGTCTTGGTCTCACTCTCTATTTTCCCATTTTGCCCAGGTGCAGGGAATAAGCATGAGTTTGGGGAATCGAGTGCATGAGGATCCCTGACCATCTTTTTGGACAAGTCAGAAAATAGACCGATCAGGTGCATCTGTTTGATCCTCACTATTACCGTTATACTTCATGACAAACAATGTGCCATGAAGCTAAAATCCAGTCCGACTCTAAAATGGGCCATGTGTCTCATTAATAAAATAAATAAATAAATCAGGTAAAAGATTACCTAAAATTGCACACTATATACCCTGTTTAATACAGGCTTGATTTCTAGAAAAACATCCTTTAATATACTGTATGACCATTATTTTACCTCTTCCCTCCAACAGTGTTACAGACCTATAACGTGGGTGATTGGCTTATGAACCAATATCTGATCTATTGGTCTGCTGTGAGGCACCAGGAGTACTGCACTTGAACATGTGCAGTTCTGGTTGTATGGGCATTACGTGCCGACCCTTACAGCTGCAGATAAGCAGCGTGTTAAGTCTCCAGTCCTGGATATTATGTGGCTGCAGACACCACAGCCCTCCAGCTAAATAGGCTAGACGGGAAGTACCCCCTCAGAAAACAACACATTATAAACATATCCCCTTCCTCAAACAAACATGTCCCCATCTCCACATTATCACCTTAGCCTGAACAAAATGCCTCTCTTTGCTCTCCTTTGGATCCATGAGCGCAGGTACCACCGCTTGTTTGTTAACATCAACACCAAAAAGAGGGAGACGGGGGGGAAAAATCATTCTAATACTGCAGAACTATCAGATCATATGAAATTATGGATTCTTGGTCTGAGCATTCAGCCCTTGTCTGCCGAGCTGTGCAAATCAATTCAAACAGACACAAAGAGCAAACACACGCCAAACACCACAATAGGAAATTGAAGCGAGCGGGGCCTCCCTTTTTAAGATATGCCGCTACATATTTGTTTTGTGGATTACCATTCTGAAATGAAATTTGAACAGTTACTTAAAATAATATGCAAAAGATATTCCCTCCTTTTTTTTGTCATTATATCTCTCCTCCTTCCCTCTGTTCTATTGTTTGTAGGAGGAGAGTGGAGTGATGGTAGAGGCCAGAATGTAAACAGACACACAGAGCTGCTGTGATGCTGATTGTGTTTCCAAAACATATTTTGGGGCCTTGTTCCCATTGCAGGGAGTTGAGTATTTATCCTTTTTTGTTTCCATATCGCGCTGTTGGCTCTGAAACATTTATGACGGTATTTGAGGTACAGAAAAAGGACGGGGGGAGGGATAGTGTCGGGTGTGTGTGTTTGTGTGAAAAGCAAATATTGTGAACCGGTGGCTTTAATGTACGTATTCTTCCTGGTGGCCTCATTTTTAGCATCAGTGTTCAAACCAGTTTTCTCTGCCCTGGACGTTATATCAGAAGGACGAGGTCTCTTAATTGTATTTCGTCTAATTGTATGACACCTGAGCAGAATATGTCTTAGAAATGCTGTTTGGAATTAAATCAAATTCATGCACCCACTCAATACACTCACTCAATTGAAGTGCTTTTTTTTAAATGAACCAACAGTATCACGTTGCAAAGAGACCAAAGGGCCTCTTGGATTACGTTCCACTGCGCTTCCTTTACACTACTTTAAACCCTCACCCTGTTATATCACTGCCTCACATCTTTGTAGCTCTATACTCGTCCTGTGTAAAACTTTATGTCCCACTCCTCTTCCTCCCCTTGCTGCTTTTAAAGGGACATTGTCCTACTTGCCTACATTACACTGCTTCAGCACTGTTTTGTAATGCTCCTGTTTTCCCCAAGGAAACCAACTCATTCTACCTTTAACCCTGCTCTACTGTTTTACCACATTTTTCTAATAAAAGTATTTTAATTTTGAGAGGTGTTGATATAACTTGAGTTATTATGGAAGCATCAGTTTGAAAGCATCTACGTACTTATTCCACAAATGTTTCCCTGTTGGTATTTGGAACACATATCTCGCAAACTATCCATTTTATCAGCTACACTCTTGGCATGGGTATTTTTGAAGTCCCATATTTGGTGTGATTTGGACACATGACATGTCCGGTAGCAGCTTCTTCTACATACTTGGATAAACTGCAGCAGTGGTCAGCAACTGGGTCAAACTGTGGGTCAAAATCACTGTTAGATCTCTCTGGCAATTTGATATTTTTTATTTTACCATGTCGGACTGATTCAGACATTCATGGGGGTTGTGGGTGCTGATCTCCGTCATGGCAAGAACATTCAAACCGAATCACCTCCTCTTTAGAAGCACACATAGCTTTTGTTGCTCCAATGCTTTATATGGAAGATGTGGATTACAAAGCTTTAATTTTGAAAAATGGTATCAATTGCTTAACAGAAACCAGCCAACATGTAGTGTATGAAGTAATAAGTGCAGTTCCGTAAATCATTTAAACGAATCCACACTTGAACAGCAATTTTAAAAATCCTCCTCATAAAATCTTCATTGCAGATAAATCAGGTAGGATGAACTCAATGACGACGAGCACTGCACTATCAACTGTTTATGAAAAGCTCTGTACAGAACGTCTCTCACACAAACAATAAAAAAGTGTCAGTAACTGTTTGAGGAGGACCCAGTAATGACAAGGAATAAGTCTGAAGTAGCTCTGGAGCAGTAACACAGAAAACAGCCCATTCCAAACAGGCAGGTTTAGAACAGGCAGTGCCTAGTTTATATCAATGAGGGAGGCTAAATAACAGAAACACAAAACTGTTCAACAGTCCCACAAACTACATCCTCCAAAATGATCATGAGGTAAATCAACAATTCCCTAAAACTGTTTTAATATAAACTGAACGTTATAATGGAGGATTTGTTGTAGGACCATTGTGTTAGACTGCATTAGCATGGTGTTTTAACAGATCCTCCACATGTATAAATGCAACCCCATTCAAAACTCTTACTCAGAACTCTTTGCTGTTCCACTCAAAGGCAGGACCTCCCCAGAGAGGAGGATGGAGGTGGTGTCTGCAACAGCTGTTGGGCAAAGCTGGATTAACCATCATTTGGTAAAATGCACCACAGAAGCACAATTAAAAGCTGAAGTTGTCCTATTGCTTGCAGATGGGGCCCTGTGTCAATATCTCATTTTAATACCTTGAATATTGTACTCGATACAATGCGTACATGGTGCATATCCCTTAACAAATCTGGGTTTATTCAAATTATGAAAAATTAAAGATGACAACTCACGATATTGGACTTAGAGCTCTATTATTGTCCATACACTATTAAAAAAACAGTGTGTCACAGTGTTTTAGTGGGAACTCCGGGATCAGGGAAATCCATTGGTTGGTAGTGGATGAGAGGTCTTGAGGTGAAGCAGGATTCACCGTCACCCTGCCCTAGCCAGAGGCTGAGATCCAGGATATTTAAAAACTGATCAATATGAATTAATATCTGTGGTAAACGGGTTGAACACACTTATATAATAAGTGAGTCATAGTTTCAAGGTCCTCAGGTACATGCACTTAGTCTTTATAGCATGTTTCTGCCCTAATTGACAAAAACACTTTACCCATTCACACACAATTACAAACAGTCACTAGGGGTGTGTGTGATATTTATCGTCTACGATAATATCTTCATTGTGGGCTAGGGACGATATGCAACCTCACGGTATTGGATTTTTAATGTAAATATTGAATCTGTTGACCGGAGGAAATGTTACATGTTACTTTGCTGCTCTAAAGTCTGATGCTTTAGACAGGCTGGTGTTTTTGTCAAGCAACATGAGGTAAACGTGAATCCCCCTGCACACAAAGTAATACCTCATAGAAGTGAATATTTATCCAGATTCTAATGTTCAATTATGAGTGTTATAATTATGATTATAATTTTGGGGAAGTGTCTGTTTGAAATGCTTTACTTTTTTGTATTGAATAAGTAGTAAATAAGACCTGCTTTCCTTTAACAAGTTTTCAACACTCTCATTAGTAAGCAACAGTTAATATTAGAGCTGTCAAACGATTAAAATATTTAATCGCGATTAATCGCATTTATGTCATAGTTAACGCAATTAATCGCAAATTTGTATCTATTCTAAATGTCCCTTCATTTATTTTTTTTCCATAATTTTACTTTCGTTTTAATGCTCTTATCAACATGGAAAAGCGGATTGGCTTGCTTTATGCAAATATTTTATTTTATTGAAAAACAACATTGCCAAACAGGGTGGTACAAAATAAAATTATAAAGTGCACATTTCAGGTAAACAAGGACTCAGCCTATAGTGCAGTTAAACCATGGCTTAATATTTAATTTTTTTCAAGTTTGCTGTGAACATAGCAGTCAGGCCTCTTATTTCAGAAACAATGAACCATAACAGTTAGGTTACCAATAAAAGGTAAGCGTACTACTTCTTTGCTTTCAGCTAGCTACTCAAACAGACAAGCAACAAAATAACAAACAAACAAAATACGCAGGCAAGTGTCAGCCTACTTTGAAATAAATTAAACACAGAACTTTGTAGGGCTATTTGAGTCCTCCCCATATTTGTGGAAAATGTATGAAATAAGAATTACCCTACTTTGAAATAAATAAGAACATATAGCTGCAGCCTAATAGTGTAACGGACTGGGTTTATGTTTATGTTTGGTTTTGACGTATGTTCAGTAAAACACTGTGTTGAAGGAGCGCTCTGATATCCTAAGGGTCAGTGAAGGGGTCTGGGTGGGACATGTGACTGTTTGGACCAATAGGATGGGGTTTTATTTCGGGATCGTGGATCAATGAGGAAGTGAAATGTGTTGATGTGTGCGAGTGACGGAGTGCACATGTCTGTGTAGAGGATAATAAAAGCTACTAAACCACAAAGAAGTTCTGTGTCCTGTGGAAGCGGGGACGCTACGATAGCTTCAAAATCTATATTTAAGTTGGCGAAATATTAAAACAAAAAACGAGAGCAGGTCAGACCAGAAGGCGAACACAGATACTGAAGCTGCAGCTGCAGCTCTGCTTTAACTCGCGTTAAAAAAAATTGACGGCGTTAAAATGGGTTTGCGTTAACGCCGTTAATAACGCGTTAAACTGACAGCCCTAGTTAATATCCTAACTTAACAAGAGCAACCTAGTATAATACCTTTTACAAACACTTTTAAAGGATGCCAAATATCATCTTATCGTTATCAGCTAAATCCCAGAATATATCTATTAATTTGTCAATATCGCACAACCCTAGCACTCACACATCCACAACCTTGACGCTGAAACGAAAGGCACTAGCCTGTCCATCAGGAACAATTCAGTGCCTGGCCCACCTCCTCAGCCACAGCTGTCTGAAGTCATTATTCTGGTTTGAGTGATTTGGCTGCTTGATACAAACCATTAACATTACTTGGCTCAACTTCGATATATTTACAGTTAATTGTTAATATGGCGAATTACCAGTGTGTTTGATGCCTGATAGCGGCTGACATGTATTTTTGAGGACATTTATTGCATAGGGCAGAACATAAGTCATTATTTCATTATGTGAATCTTCTTTCAACAAAAGAGTTGTTCATAAAGTTCATAACATATTCTAATGTCAGCAGCAGTGAACCAGGGAGTCCAACAGGACATAGTGAAAGTGTGAGACACAAATGTTTCTTCATTTTGACCATCAGACAGATATTTTATGTTCAGTACTTTCCAACACCTGTGGCTGGCTCAGGGAGCACCTACAGGCTCATATATGTATATTACATAATATTGCTATACTTTTCATCGTAATTATTTATTTTTATATAGTTCAACTGAAGTATTCAATCATTAAAATAGATCTATTTTGTATACGTTTACATATTGTGCATCGCCGTACACATATTGTCTACAGTTTCAATAGAAAACAGTAAGGTTTCCATTTCACTGTTACCTCTATGAATAACTCATTAATTTCCACAATTGTGTGTTCACGTTATATTTAGCTCAGTTACACAGAGAGTGGTAGATTTCAGGGTACTAAGGGTAATAAACGCCTGCACAGTGTTAATGACAGTTATTGTACCTGCTGTGTGTCGGTTGATGTTTTTGTGTGACGGAAATTGTGTCTGAGGTGGCGATCAAAATATAGCAAACCAGGGTCTCCACCCATCCCCATTTGTGGGAGTGAACAATCACCCTAGTTTGTCATCCTCCCTGAAACAGTGGCAGCGTTGCCTCTGGTAAAAGATGAGTCTGTGAGATCTCACCTCATTTACACACTACCAGAGAAGCGTAGCATATCACAGCACACACTCCAACATACTGCCCCTCGGTACAGGAAAAACAACAGAACTTGAATCTCAGCAGCCAGCGTGAAGTGTCGGTTGTCTTGGACTGATGCATGACAGGAAGGGTTTTTCTGTACATTGAACATTACAATCAAATATTCTTTCATATCAATTTATTAGTATACATGGTAATAATTTAGGTCTCATATTATCTTTCATTAGACAATAATGGCTTTGATTTCATAGTTTAATTATTTCTTGATTTTAGTTTATTCTCTTTATTTTGTTAACCTGCTTTTGTATGAGCAAGACAAATAATAAGAAACCTTATGTAAATAGCAATATCACAGCTTTAATTTATTGCTAATTCTTAATTTAGATACTGTCATTATTTGGTATTGGTCCCTTTTGTATTCCTCTTTGATTTGTTGTATCTTTGGATTAGTCACTTGATTTATGTATTTTCCTCTTTTCAAAAAAAGAGAGAAGAAATATTTCTTTAATGGCATATATGTCACAAGCATTTGACATTTCAAGTTTCATGTGGTGTGGCTTAATCTGTACTTTCATACTCTTTACATACACTTTGACTGCATGTGTTATTGTGATAGGTAACATGCGGTTAGATATGAATTCCTGGATGGTACACTCAAAAAGGTCAAAAAGTTAAGAGTTAAAGAGTGTTAAACTTCTCTATCTCAATCATCAAACATCTTAGCTACATAGCGGCAGTGGAGGGACCACCAACATCCATTCAAATTTGTGGAAAAGGGTGTCTGAAAAAAAAACACTGTCATGTCTTCCACCAGACCCCCAACTAAATTTTTGTTCTTCTTCTTATTGGGTCCTGCCATCTTCTCTTAAATTTTAACGTTTTTTGTTTTACCCACAGCATTAATTTCTGACAGATACTCTCCCATATTGCATTTCTTTGAGTTATATTAATATTTCTTTGCTGTAGCTCAACAACATGTTTGTTTGCCTCTTCCACTAACACCTCAAATTCCATGGCAAAACTTTTTTGCTTTGTCTTGCTGTCACTCTGTTCTCCGTAATGCTCCATGGCGGAAACCAGTAACGTACCAAAACACTCTTTGAATAATACTGCCGCTACCATGTTTTCACCTGTTATCATTTTCCCAATTATTTTTAGTAGATCAGCTGCAAAACGCACTCAATCCAAACATGCAATCTGTGCACACGCAATTTAGCACTCTTTATTTGGGATCTTATTAGATCAGGCCCTTTGTGTGCTCAAAGAAAAGTCACTCCACTGACTGTGGTAATGTGTGCTCAGCATACAGGCTTCTGAAATCAAAATACTTTTAGCTTTAACAAAAACTGTTGTGCTTCCAAGTGGGTGTAAAGTGTCAATGCTAAAGCACCACAAAGAAAAGCTTTCAGGTATTATGTAAGTACAATCATGAAAGCTTTGATACTGAAACAGAAGCAGGGGGGTTCAGGTAAATGGATGTCACATTGATGGAGCCGTCTGAGGGGATTGCATGGTTGTGTGAGCTTTGATCAACCTGCTACTATTGATGCTGAACTTGAAAAGATGTTATTAAATTTAATACAGCCTAGAACGGATATAATAATCACAAGTGTGTGTCATTATACAAATACGTATTACAGTTATAATCACAAAATATCCTGGGGTTGGGGTTAACTCACTTTCCTATCTCTGTCTCCATGTCTGATTGGAAGAGATTTAATAAAACAAATTAACAAGGGATTAAAATTTGACCTGGATTTACCATATGACTTAAAAATATTTTTGTACGTTCAGTATCCTGGATCATCTTCAGACTGAAAATGCAGACATGATCACATGATAACCCCATACACTCGGTCGGCTCCATATTAATGATATATGTATCATTATTAATGATATATGTATGACACGTTAGGTTCCGGGTGCTCAGCACAACTGCATTTTGTTTCTGTAGTTTGTAGGCAGGTAGCCAATTCATTTCATAAGCATATTTGCGATTGCAGTTTCCCTGTATATATTTCAACATCTTTTTTTCCGAGATTCATATAAAGTCACTGTGACCTCTGACCACTGAAATGTAATCGCTTTATCTTTGAGTTCATGTGACAAGAGATCAAAAGTTGAAGAAATTCGCTCAAGATATCACAAGAGGCCAGATGTCCCAGATGTAATGAAATTCCCTACTGGCAGTTCTAATATATCAGATTCACAGGGATGTGAGGTCACTGTGACCTCGACCTTTGACCTTCAGGCACCTACATCTAATCAGTTCATCTTTGAGTTCAAGTGAAGGTTTGTACCACATTCCCTCAAGGTGATCTTAAGATATCAAGTTTTAGAAAAACAAACATACTTTGTTTTTACAAACATACAGGACCTTGACCTTTGGCAACCAAAATGAAATACAACTTCAAGTGAATGTTTGTGCCAAATGTGAGAGAATTCCCTCAAAGCGTTTCAGAGATATCGCCTTCACTAGGGGAAAAAAGGTGCTTTGTGAGGTCACTGTGATCTTTACCACCAACAACAGTTAATGTTTGGATCTAGTGAATATTTGTACCAAATTTGAAGACAGTCAGTCCCTCAATCTGAACTTAAGATATCATGTTCAAACACTGTGAACTTGACCTTTGACCAACAAAATCAAATCAGTTCAACCTTGAGTCCAAGTGAGTATTTGCAACAAATTCAAAGAATTTCCCTCATGCCATACTTGAGATATCTCATTCATGAGAATGCGACATACAAGCTGAAAATATAATGCCACTGGCTCAACGGCGCTGAGGCATAAAAATCTGTCATCGTTTGAAGCAATAGGGCTGTAAACACTTCCTCCAATTGTTTAATTTGTAGCAGATGAAATGATTGGATAACCTACCTTCCTGCTAAATCTTTTTTGTTCAGTTGCAAAGACAGACTCCGATTCATTGTTAGCCATGTTGGTAATGACTTGGAGCTATCATGTCTGTCAGTACATTCACTGTTTGGGGTGAATAAACACAGGCTGAAGATCACTCCAGTTGTCAAATTAAAATGAATAAATTCACAAGACAAAAATGCTCTTTGTGCTCAAAAAGAATGCATGCACCAAACAGGAGCAGGGCCAGTGCAAGCCATATTTACCATCTCCCTGTGTTTTTTTTCATAGTGTTTCAAGTGGCAAAATCAAGAATAAGACCCTAGCATAGCCAAATCTAAACAAACCAACCACACCAAATACTAATTAATGTAATACAGAACATTCTGAATAAGATACATATCAAACGTGCATCTACTTTCCCAGTTATGTTGTCAAACATCGTTAACCTCACATTTTATCCTTCATTTTCTTGCTACCTTCATCTCCCAAAAAAAAAAGATATATCTGCTGTTGCCCTCTTTTGCTTGTGTATTTCCTTGCTGTGCCCCTCACTCTACCCAGAGTCTACCCCCACCCCTCTGCCCTAACAGCTCTGAAGGGCACCCAGGTGCCCAAGAGGTTGCTATAATGAGCGCTAATGAGCCCATTGACAACCTTAGTACAGGCTGATTGGTGCTGCAGGCTCTCACCATGTGCTTTACAGAGAACTTCCTGGCACAGGCCACCAGCCTGCTGGATCTCT
Organism: Limanda limanda; assembly: GCF_963576545.1. Classification (NCBI taxonomy): domain Eukaryota; kingdom Metazoa; phylum Chordata; class Actinopteri; order Pleuronectiformes; family Pleuronectidae; genus Limanda; species Limanda limanda. The sequence goes on along the minus strand of NC_083638.1, from coordinate 30,481,864 downwards.
GCCCTGCCATGCCCTCTATATTTGCTTAATGTTGTTACAAGAGGCAGGGTAGTGCTCTGATGTTGAAACTGTGAGGGTCACACATTTTTTTGCTGCAAATAATTGTGCTTTAAAATGTTTTGTTTGCAACTATGTCAGGAAAGTACGCACTTAACGACTTGCTTAGCATAGTTCTTGAAATGCAAAACTCCAATAATGACCGTGGGCGTGGTCAACACAAAGAAAAAGCCAGGAAAAAAACAAGGGTGGATAAACTTCTGGTTCCTGTCATATAATATGCATGTCTGTTAAACATAATGTACATTTCTTCCCCTTGTTATTGAAGAAATTCAACAATACATAATTTTATCTTTAACAAATTAGTTCAGCATTGGTATTATTGTTCTATTTCATGTTTATACCTTTTTGTTTTTTATAAGTAAAGTCAACTTTTTAGAGTTCACAATGGGAGTAATTAGCTCACGTGACATTCACACATTTGGGGTTAACAGAACATTGTGCAGCCAAATGTGTAATCAAGCAAACGAAGAATTGCTTGGTTACTAAACTATTGCTAATGATCTGTGAGTTACATGTGGAGCCCTTTGAGATAACGTCTCGCCATATATATCACTGTTATTACTCAAGAACATATATCTCTGTGGTAATTACAACTACAGTGTTTTTGATCAGGTCAGTTAAATTTATGTTGAGCAGCACAGGACATCGAAGCAGCACAACGTAAGAATTACCATGTGTACTTCCAGGCTCCCCCTACAGGTGGGAGGCGTTTTCATGGTTGTCGTAAAGTCTCAGTTGGAAACTCTTAAGCGTTTTTTGTGCCGCTAAAATAGATTAAAATAGAAACTTTCCATCTGAAGATTATTTCAATTGCTTAACAAACCTCTGAAAAAGGTTGACATACAATGTGTGTAAAAATAACACAGTTTTAGTAAATTCAATCTTACATTTAAAGGTTCAGTGTGTAGAATTTAGTGACATCTAGTGGTGAAGTTGCATGTTGCAGCTGACCTCACCCTTCCAAACATGAAAGAGAACCTATGGTAGCCCTCAGTTGTCATTAACTTAAAAGGTGTTTAGTTTGTCCAGTTTGGGGTTCTGTAAAAACACCCGCTGCCAATTTAAACATAAAGTATTTCCATATAAAGGGCTCATTGTAGAATAAAGAAAACAACAAGTCGTACAATTTAGATGAAACACACTAGGGAAACATCGGTAGGAATATTTTATATTCAAGTTCTGCCAAAAGATCCCTTTCACCTGAAACTTGCATAGTCGACTTTTAAACCACACACATAAACAGTAATAAAGCAAAGTCAGAACAAATTTCAAATGGGTGAAGCACTACAGCAGTTATTTCTATTAAATAAATAACATAAATTTATTAAGTGAATCTGCAGGTCAGTAGGAATGCAGTGTCTGTTTGAGTGGTGAGGAGTGAGTGCATGGCTACAGAAAATACAAACAGAAGATGTCAGTAGGCAGGCCAGCGGAGGAGTGAGAGCAACTTGCAGGTTTGTTTCACAGTCTCACCACGTTCAGGTGTGCTAAGCTTAATTTCCCTAAAATCTAGAACATACAGAAAAACTCAAGTTAGGGTCACCCCTAAGGCCGTCACACTGGGCAGAGGGAGATCTTGGCCTTGTAATTAGTTTTTACAAATTTTAGATACCCATTGGAAAAAATGAGCTTGTTACAAAGGTGGATCCATTCTAACCATTCGTTTGTATGTTTTTGAATTGCCTTATTTAAAAGGTTGCATTAGTTGTATAGATGTGCACGACTATGGAAAACCAGCTACTTAAAAAAAGGTCCTTTAATCATCTCACAGTTCACATTTTGAATGTGAACAGTTCACATTTTGAATGTGAACTGTGTGTAGAGATTTTGCAAAAAATACTAAAAGTTAAAAGGATTGCTGCTAATTTTACTGCAGACTTGAAATAAATGAAAAACACCTCATAAACACCTCATAACTGCAGAATTTGACTCCATCATGCGTCATACTGTAGTATTCCTGTAAGCCCTTCACACCTCCTGACTCCATTTGAGTTCTAGTGCTAGTGTCGTACAGGCAGAACAGGTTCACTCTGACTCTTTCTCATTCTTTCACTTTTTAATATTGTTTGATATGCATCTCAGTATAAAGTAATGGCAGGTTTCAAATTGTAACAGATTAGAATGAAAACCTTTTTAAGTCTTCACTGGCTTTTTATGGAGTTTTCTTGCAGGAGAGCTGTGGATAGTTCAGAGGTAGTTGTTGAGAGTTTGTTCAAATTGAAAGGATCATAAAACAGAAGTAAATGTGCAAAGAAAAACAACACAGGAGTTCTGCTCCAACAGATAAGCTGACCAACAGGCCAGTCTCTCACAAACTTTGAGAATTCCCAGAAGTCCCACAAGCATGGAATCCACTTTATTAGCGCTTGTCAACGTGGGTTGTTGTGTGCTCTGAATTTGATTGCTCCCAGTTATTCCACTGTAGTGCTTGTCAGATGAGGGATATTCCTCTCTCTCCATCCCTCCACTCCTCCTCTCCTCCTGTCCTTCCTGTCATCGTTGTGGCAGCAGGAGACATCTGGACGACTGTCACGGTTGACACGGTTGGTTGACGAGCACTGACAAATCCCCATGGACCCCAGAAAACAGGAGGAGAGGACTCTCACTGGTGATGATGGACTCTGTGTGTGTGTGTGTATGTGTGTGTAGGTGTGTGTGTGCGTGTGTGCAGGGAGCAAAATATGTGATTTTGCAATAATGGTAAGATTGTCCCTGTTACAGGAATTTAAATGGTCTTAATGTGTGTATACAATCAAAGACGTTTAATGGACACACTGTTAAACACAGTGTTAATGTAACTGGTTAAGTTTAAAATTACTACCTTCTGGGAGGACTGTCACAGCTGGTCCTGCCTCTGATTGGCTCCTCAGGCTGAAGAAACACTTAAGTCCTTTCAGACAGACCGATTAATGCCATCAGTTAAACTCGTAATATATTCAGTTGCAGTTCCAGAGGCTGGGCAGTCTTGCAAGGTGCTATTTCTGAGTTCCTGGGACACTGGTACCACCTGATTGTTCACTGTGGGTATCACAGTGAACACGGTCCCCAGACCAACCACACTGCGTGTAGACAAGTTGCTGTTACCGGCAAAAACCCAGCAAACAAACTGTCCCCTAGGGCCCAGGCTGAGGACTGAGGTCGACCTGGCCTGTTCATGAGGGTTGATAGTTGTGATTGTTCACTGAGGATGCACATAGTTTACTCTGATGAGCAGCGGAATGATTAGAGAGGAGTGTTATGCTGCTGATGGACGTTCCCACTTTGACAGCAACAGGACAAAACACCAAGTTAAGAGTGGGGTTACGTACAGTGTTGGGAAGGATACTTTCAAAACGTATTCCGTTACAGAATACAGAATACATGCCCAAAAATGTAATCTGTAACGTATTCCATTACATTAACTAATCTGAGTAACGTATTCTGAATACTTGGAATACTTCCGGTTTGTATTGCATTTTTTAAGTGTATGATTGCGGCGTTGTTATAGTCAGTGGAGCAGCAGCAGTTTAAACTCTCTCTCCGCCGATGCGGCGGGCCAGCTGAATGTCCGGCTCCCATCCTCTCCCACCTCTGTGCGGGTCCCACCGGAGGCTGAAGGACCCCCCCCCCCTGCGCCAAGGCTGCCTCGCGCCGTGCAGCGATCGTTTCGGCGTCGAGTCTATTTTTTTTGCGCTTGACGCGAGCGTATCGCTCCAGGAAACACACTGAAAAATGATTTTAAACGATATTGATGACATTTTATATGATATAAATGATAAAGTATGCATCCCATAGTTTGTATTCCCCTTCTGTTGTCCTGGAGTTTTAATTTTACCAATTTTACCGATCACATTATTAAATGCCCCCCTCTGCCCATCCACTACAGACACACAAGCAGTCATAAAGATAAAAAGAGAGGGGGGGGCGGAGAATACGTAATTTACCCTCGACACCCGACATTGAACGGAGCAAACAGCGGAGAAGTTCTTGAAGATAGATGACATTAAATTGGGACGCTGTTGCAGTTAATGTTGGAGCAACAAGTGACCATATTCTTTTATACTACTGGGTCAACGGGTGATATTATTAGCGCTGCCCGGCGCTTCAGCGTCCGGTGTGAACCCGGCGTGCCTCGCTGGCCTGATGAAAGCTCTGGAAGCGCAGGTCGGTCTTCTCTCACCAGGTGCTGGAAGGGCAGCTTGCGGATCAGCAGCTCCGTAGATTTCTGGTAGCGACGGAACTCTCTCAGAGCCTCGGTCCCGGGCCTGTAACGGTCCCGAGCCGGTAGCGGTGAGGCTCCTTCACACCGCCGGGGCGCTCTTACGGCAGCCCTGGTCTCCAGCTGCTTCCTAGGGGCTTTGCCGCCGGTGGATTTACGAGAGAGTGAATAAACTCGAGAAGTACCGTCATGTAATCCACTGATTTCAACAATGTAACTGTATTCTGAATACCATCTATTTATTTTGTAACTGCAACGGAATACAGTTACTCATAATTTGTATTCTAAATACGTAACGCCGTTACATGTATTCCGTTACTCCCCAACACTGGTTACGTATTTGTTTTTTTCCTTGCTGCACATCCCAGTGTCAAAATCCTCTTGTGTGAAACACAGCCACACTATCGATCTTTAAGCTTGTTGTTGTCGTGTGGAGGTGGCTACTAGCTAACTGTAGGCTAACATTATGTGCTGTCAGAGCCATGTAAGTGTGTTGCCACCAGAGTTATGTTAACATTAAGCTCAGGCACCGAAATTAGGCACGCTAATCTGATTGGGTCTGGGAGGTACCGGACGTGTCTGATTGGCACCGGATTCCAGGGCCAATCCCTAGTTAGAAGATCTTTTATGTTATTGGAAAGTATAGGAAATATTTCAATTTGGAACAAATGAGACAACATAATTAATGGTGGGTGAATACTGTTATATTTTTCATCTTGCTATTTGCACACGTAATAATTGACTGACTAACTGATGCTTGGCTAAATTACTGACCCAGCTCATCATTCTATCAGCTTCTGGGTTCTGAATACATCCTCTATCGTATGTCTGGTATCAATCAATCAAATTTTATTTGTATAGCCCATATCCGAAAATCACACTTCGTCTCATATGTGCTACAGTCACAAAATTACATGTCATGCCACGTGGTAATTTAATTCTGCTGTGCTTAATTGGTTTATAATACAACATTTTCCATTAATCCAATACTTTTGGCAACCTTTTATAGAAATATTTTATACAAAAAAATATCTCTTTAATAGCAACCAAAAGAAAACATTTAAATGTGAGAAAATTAAAACTACTAACGCACAAATTTGCTAAATATCTTCCTGTAGCCGTTGCGTTGCTCAAGAGACATTGGCCTACATGGAAAATCTATTCATACAATAATTTGAAATAAAGTGGTGGAGGTGGAGCTGCTTTGAGTGTAGCTGTATTAAACCCTCCCCCTGTGGATTTACTGAAATACCCCTCAAAGAAACAGTGTTTGTCATTTATAGCTCTAGGCACAGAGTAATGCTGTATAAAGTTGCATTGTAATGACATATAGAAACAGTGATTACAGCCTAATTCAATTGCTCCATAATCTCATTTCCATAATGGCCTTTATTTGGAACCTCAATTTATTGTTTTCCCAGAAATCATTATACAATTTAGACCTTCAATCCATTTTGAATATGTGTGCCCACTGTAACGGGCAGGAATAAGAGGAGATGCACAAATATCACAAGCCGTGCACAGACGTACAGAGCAGTGACGGCACATGTGAACATTAAATACAGAGAGAGAAACACACCCAAATCTCATACAAGAAACTACACATGGCAAGACGTACACAGAAACACACACACACACACACACACACACACACACACACTGATAGCATTATGGTAATGCCTAGGAAGGCCCAGCTGGTATATCTGGTGGCAGCAGTGTGAGAAAAGAGGAGGGTTATAATGTGCAAATATTAATGATCCTGGGTCTGGGACTCTGGACACGCATGCATCTTTGTGTGTCTATCTGTGTGTATGCATACGCGTGTATATGGTCAAGTGCCAGCGGGTGGGATCCAACAGCCTGGATTTAATCACTGGGACCCCTCTCCCTAAGATGACTATCATGATCTGCCAGCTTCACTGAGCTCCTCTGATATGTCTATCCCTGGTGACACAGCTCGATCTGGGCTCCAACGTTTGGCCAAGTCACCAAGATCACCATAAGTCCGTGGTAGGCATCGGACCAACCCTGGTCTTAGAGATTGAATGCTGCCTGTAACCCTGTACAAAGCTTCAGTTCAAATAACCCCCAGTCCCCGTGCAGGGGGCTGAGCTGCTCTTCGTAGGGTGTGTGTTGGGGATTTCAGCGACTCCGGGATGAAATATCGTCTTGGTACTTTTTCCAGCATCTTTGTGCATGACGGAGCTTGTTGTATGATATCTGCTGTGCAATTTCTGCAAGGATAACCTGCGCTCTCTCCCTGCCCGTGAGGTACTATGAGGAGCAATCATGCGAGACTGATTCCTGTGCTTTGTTAAGAGGATATATAATATGGTTCACCTCTGCATACTCATGCTGCTGAGAACCTCCTGAAAAGAGTCTTCAACAGCCGCCACCAAGGAGGATCGTGTTATCGACTGACGCAAAATCAAGCAGAACTAAGTGAAATAATATAGAAACTGGGCAAAATATCAGAGAATAGAAAGGAATAAATGATTACAGCAATATCTACTGCTTATCTTTTACACACAGCTGTTGCGCCACCATGATATAGGTGGAAATTCCATAACTGTATAAAAGCCAGGTGATAAATCACTAGCTATTAACTGAATATAGTCACATTAGCGTTGTAGTAGAAGTCATATGTATTTTTATATCAGTGATCGTGACATGACAGAACTGTGAAGTGTAAGCCTCTGAGGGCCCCAGCTCTGCCTTCGTGGGTCGAACATTCTTCTTAGATGCATTAGGCACAGATGTGGTAAAGCTGAGCGCATCAGTAAACTGTTCACAGGCTACTTATTTCTTTTCTGCCAACATATTTTTGAACAATATCCAACTGAAGTGACTACAGAAATATTAATCTGTCTGAAGTTCATGCGGTAAAGGTTAGGCAAATATCATGCTAAGCAAGTGTCGTAGCTAGTGTCAGTCCAACACAGCTGTCATTTTCCAGTACAGAGCCCATGTTGTTCCAGTAGTTAATGCATCCATCTGAGCATTCATGGACGTGTTACATTATGGGTGCGTTGCTATCATGACCAACAAAACATTATTTCATTGTGATTTTAAGTGCACATTATCAAGATCGTAATATAGACCTACATAAATGGGTGCACAAGGGTTGAAACACGTCCTCAATGTAGACTATGAGCTTTGATTATATATGGAGCCCAAGGTGTCTACTTACATTTATCCAAAAGTCCATGTGCTCCTTCCAGTGCAAAGCACCTCTTTGTGAATCCTTTAATAAATGGAGAGCTCGTGTATAAAGGCAATTTGTTGGAGACAGGGATGAAATACAGGGATTATGGCCCATATGTTCAGACATTCTCCTCTGGAAGGAATTCATAGTGTACATGAAAAGCACCGGAGCTGAGAGTCATGTAATGAATGAAAACAAGGGAGCTTGAGAGAGCAATTCAAACTCAACTAACTTTCTCACCCCCCACATGGCTAATCACTGTGTGAAGTGGGCATGGATGTCGCATTGTCGGTTTAATTTAGTTTCAAACCCGTCCTTCAGACAGATACTGGATAGGTAGGTCTAGCTCGTTTGAAGCAGATTTTGGGAGGTGCATATGTTGACTCCTCTGCAGACGTCATGCTGTCTCTTGGTAGATCTCCTTTCAGCTTTACCGATAAAAGGTCAACCTTACACGGTGAAATGTTGTCATCCTAGAGACAAAGATGACAAGCAGGGTGAAGGCTATGCTGAAAAAATAAACAACAGAAAGAACAAGTGCAAGACCGTTCAAGATGACAAATAAGTGTTGTTACAATGCACAGAATATTGTTATCCCATTCTAGGTAGAATAGAGTGAGTACACATGTCCTCCAGCATATTTGATCAGAGATGGTAACAATTAAATGTCCTGGCACACACAACCTCTCACACACACACATACACACACAGCAGTGTCACAGACTCAGATACCGCTTGGCCACCAGACGTGGGCCACTGTTGCTGCCGACTGGTTGGAGTTCTGTCAGATAGCCAAGCTCTAATGGAAACGCTACAATGCAGCCAAAGTATGGAAATCATTTCAGTGATAAAGTTATATGTTCAGCCTCGAACAACCGGCGGAGATAATGTTTGGCCTCATTATAATTCCCACCATGTTTAAACAGGCGGCCGCAGAACGCAAACAAAAGCAGATGAAATTTGAAAAGTATTATCAATATTGCAGATAGTGGATGCCCTTTCCAATCACAAGCTGCATATCTCTTACGGCAAATATATGGTTGAGTAGTTCATTCATTTCTATTAGGCTCCTTGTATGTTTCCCCGTGGCTCATATATATTTATGCAGAATTGATGAAAAGGCCAAACAAGCTACCATTAGATATGGGTTGAATACACTAGCCCGGCTACGCTAAAGGTACATTTAAAAGGCATTACTTCGCAGTGACGGATCTCTCTCTTTGTTCTGCTCCTTCCAAGGGATCATTCTTCATACGTTCCCGGCCACAAGTCCGCTTTTTGTTGCTTTATAGTACAGTAAGTGTAAGCTAAGATGTGTGTGTGCCTGAGAAACGGCGAGAGAGAAAAAGAGACATAAAAGAAAGCTGTACAGTGGCTGCATATATGCATGGCTTTTCATGTGTTTTGGTTCATACTTTGTGTATGCAGTATTTACCTATATGATTTCTATATATCCATTAGTGTGTGTGTGTTTGTGTGAGTGTGTGTGTCTGTATGCATGCATGCGTCTTGCACTGCACGCCACTCCATGTATTCTTCAGCTTTCTTAATAGCTGGCTGCTGGAGCAAAATAATTGTCATTTTCCAGCCAGTGGGTCTAAAGTCATACAACATAATGAAATGTATAAAAAAGAGGGGGAAATGGTAGACAGGAGGCATGCTAAATCAAATGTAGAGAGATCTGAATAATTTAAGGCACAGGAAGCAGGAGGAGGAGGAGGAGGTGCAAATGGAAAGATGGTGAAAAGTATCATTTAGGTTGACAGCGCTATGTGCTAATGTGTGTGCATCTATGAGGGCAGCGCAATATCCCGGGTAATGGTGAATAGAGAAATAAATATGAAAATATCATGTGGGGTGGGCTGTGTAGAGTGATCACCGCTGGCTGTTAAGCAAGTACAAATTTGATGAGTTGTTCTCTGATTGATTGATCGATTTGCTCATTCACCTGCCCTCTGTTATCTGCACTCCCTGATGGTGCTTTCTTTCACTGGCAGGTGTGTCTGTAACTAACACATTAACTAACCAGGCCAGAGCACTCAGTGTCCTCTGACAGCCTGTCATTTAAGCTCCACAGCCGCAGAAAGGTGGAAAATAGTGGGGAGGGCAGGAAGGGTGAAACAGGGGGAGGAGGGGCGCGGATTAACATGTAAAAGAGAAAGACGGGGGAGATTAAGAAAGGGAGGGGGGGGGTGTGTGAGGAGGAAGAGTGTGATCGGCTGTTATGGGGGTGGTGGTAATGAGGTGGGCGTTGAGGGGCAGTGAGGACGGATGATGTTGACCTTGTCCAGACAACTCAGACACACATGCACAAACACACACAAACACACACACACAGGCACACACGGGCACAAACATGCACGACTGGTGATCAGGTAGGTTGAGTCAGATACAAGTTTCTGAGGTAAAAAATATCAAATACTTGGCTCCGTCTCTCTTTGGTTTTCTCTCTTTTTTCTTCACCCTCTCTGTCTGCCCTCCTTTTATTAGCACACACACACACACACACACACACACACACACACACACACACACACACACACACACACACACACACACACACAAACACACACACACACACACACACACACACACACACACACACACACATACACACACACTCTCGTAAATCCCTGATTACCACGTTGTACACCTGTCCAACATTATGATGGTATCTGGCACAAACTGCAGTTGTCTCTAGGAAAGGTACAAAGCGCCCTCACTGGCACAGACAAGCACACACTCACACTCACACACAAAATGGCAATGGACACACTACCTACATAGACATTTTCTGCATGTGCGTCCATTTGTACATTTATGAGCATGTGCCTGACTACAGTTGCGTGCGAACATGGCTGTATGTTTGTGTTTGAATGTTATGTGTGTGTGTGTGTGTTTGTGTGTGTGTGGGGCCTGCAGAGGCCGGCCTAATGAAGACACAGTTTTATTGTGTGTCAGGCAGGCAGGCAGACAAACACTTTGCCAGTTTTTCTGGAACTGAGCTGGGCTGCAGCTGGTGATGAAGTGGAGCCAGCATGTGGTCAAGGCTGACATATACTATCTACTGGTGACAGCAGCGTCATGGATACACACAGAGACAGTCCCACCGAGGCGGGTCTGCACCTTACACACCACAGACACACATCTATCTACCAGAAGCACATGCCATATGCAGAGGCATCGTTTAGATATACTTATCAAAAATATTCCAAAGTGAGTGGAAATCACAGATGGTGTTGCTTCTAAATACTATTACAGCCACAATATATATATATATATTACTTAGAAAAAATATTAAGTTTAAATATTCAGGTTGATGTATTATTATTATAATACCCCAAAGCTGAAGTGCAGTTTAAGCATGCTGACGTTAAAGTTTTGGTTGTATTTTTTCACCTTGCCTTGTGGTTTTAAAGCTGATTATGGTTTCTTGCCATCATGAGGAGTTATGGTCATTCACCACTAGCTTCAGCCATTGTAGTGTTAACAAGACAAGAGGTTAGAATTCACCCTCTGAGCAGAAATACATCTCCAGGGTAGACAGACACTACAGTTAATCTCTAGTGGAAATTGACAAACTAATGACCCGTCCATGGGCTAGTTGGTTAGCATGCTAACTTCAAAAGTGAGCAGCATGTTAAAAGTAAAACAAACACACGGGCACACCATCGCGTGGCTACGTCAGCTAGCATCACCACTTTCAGTGGACTTTTAGGTTTGAATGAATATGAATGTCGGGACTTATGGACACTTTGATGAAACCCCACATGAGCAGTATGGAGCTGTTTTATGTTTTTTCTGTTGTTTTATTACGTCTGAAGTCACCGGTTACTTCAATTGTATTGGATTCGTCTCCAACACTGTTTACCCCTGAGACTCCAGAAGTGTTTTGTGGACTCAAACACTTCACCAACCCTCCATCAGCATAGTGGTGAGGAGATGATGAGTGAATTTAAATTTTGGGTGAACTTTCCCTTTAAAAGTTAGATGAGAAGATGGATTTCTCTTTTATTGGCCAGGTGGAGTCACTTTCTGGAATCCAAGTCATCTGCATAGATCAGTTGTTTCCTACTATTATTAAACATGAACCTAAAGCTATGCTAACTTTGCTTTGTTCAACTTGTGCACCCTGACCTCCTCCCAATAACTCAGTACAGAATCACCACTTTTCCTTAATTTATAAGTTGAACCAAAGAACATTATACAGAGATAAATTACTTTCTTCTAGTCTTTGAACACATATTGTATTTTGTAGAGACTAGATATAATGTGTGATGTGTGTTGAAGAATATTGTGAAAGATGAGAAATGAGAAGCTCTTTATTTAAGTCTAATTCCATTTCCTCCCACACTCAGACCTTGATGACCATACAGTGAAAAACCATTTATTTTTCAGTAGCTACATGGAGAAAAAAAAATCAAAGCGAAGACAAAAGATGAGGACTAAAATGATTATTCCTGTTAAATATGTGACTGTGTGAATTACTGAACTACTTGGATCTCTCAAAATAGTCCCAACAGGCTTATTTGAGATAAAAGAAGGGTTGGGAGGGTATTTCCACTTAATTGTGTTCCCTTTCAACTGTTTCTTCAGCTTGACAAAGCTTACAAGAGTATCACAGTTTGTAAGGTCCACAAATAATATTAATTGACATATCTAGGAATACCAACATATCCCTCAATAATTCTTCAAAGGGTAAATACAAAATTTAAATTGAGCTCTTCAGATTATTGAAACATTTCAATACCTGCATGTTGACAAAGAATTTCACTCAAATAACCCCTAACATTCTGACAGAATCTGCCTGTACAAATAGTCACTTTCCAACCAATGGTTATCAATGACAGGGTATTAGATGAGGAACATTCTTCTTGTAAAGGAGATATGAGAGGATAGAAGCCAAATGTACCTAATGACCAGATTCACACCACTCCTGCAGTGCTGCAACACACTGAATATATATCTATATATCTTACACACAGCAGGGTTTGTATTTTCTCATATTCTCACCTTTAACAATCCAAATGATATTGGTGAATCAAAAAGCTGTATTTGACTTTGCATTTTGTTCATAGGAATTTAGTTTGATTTTATTTTGATTTAGTTAATTAAATGTGTTATTCATGCAGTATAGTTGCACAACAATTATCCAATGTCAGTCCCTAGATGGATCTTTCAAACAAGACGTAATCATGTTCACTAAACAAATTTTGAGTGAGCTATTTTAAACCTTTAAAATTTTAACCATAGTTAATTATAATCTGTACCAAAAACTCAAATAATTATCATTCAACAGCTCTACACCTTTTAAGTCTCTTTTAACTAACTTTTTTGTTTTGCAGCCAACCAATGAATTAATGTTTAATTAATTAATTTCATCAACCTACCAACACCAGCCCTGTAATTTTGGCAGCTGTTGGCATTTTAAAAGCTCAGCGTTTAATACGTGGGTTTGCTCCAGTACAGTCTGTATAGAGATGCTAGTATGAGGTTGTTATTAAAGTACACATGGACTTCTGACTGATCTCAGAAATCACCAGGGACTTAAGTTGGTACTGTTCCTTTCCTCCGGTCACTCTCCTTTTTCCATTTGTCTCAATACACCTCATGACAGCAGCCATAGAGCCCCGGCCCCCGGGACACAAAGCTTTTCGATCATGTTGAAGCCTCGAAACTAATGTGTCACTGCCTCATATTAGCATGGTGACTTCAACACTGTTGATGTCCACGTTTTCTACATGAATATGTTATATGTATCAACCCACTAAGACCAAAGGCGCTGTATAAGAAGCATTCAATAATCTGAGCATGGTTTGAAAACAAGCTCCTTAAACTTGGAGCTTTTCTGCTAAACTTGACCTTCACCAAAATCTTTACTTCTCATGCCCTTTTTTAGATCAACAAAACGTTTTAACTGCAATGGCTGGTTACTAGTGGTTTGTAATAGTTATAACTGATCATGCCTGGTGTACTTTGTGTATCTTTTAAAACTCTTTGGCTAAAACCAACAAAATATCATTGTTACCGTAGAAAGAATATATGCTGTCCATCACACTTCCTGAAATCAGATTCTTTTTTTGTTTTTGTGATGAAAAATGATATGTTTTCTATCCGTGGGTTCTTCTTCTTAAATATGTATATATGTATATGTATGCCCCCAGTACAAGTTAGTATGTTTTACAATAGCAAACCTCAGAAAGTACTGCAAAATTGCCCTTACAAGCTTATACACAAAGTTGAACTTCTCAGTGGACAGCTTCGGTGCCCCAGCTGCAATCTGGATGTACAGTAACTTGGACAATCAACTGGGAACATTTAGTGAGACCGACAAGTAATCAGCCTCAGTAGGGGAAATGATCATTATCAGCAACAGAGGTATCTGCTGGCAGGATGAAACAATAAGCTTCATGTGGTTGTGATTTCAAAGTAGAAGTGAACTGTCTGCTTGCCTGTCATCCATCGCTCCCTGGGTGTTCCTGCAGATCAGGGAGAAGTGGGAGAGGAAAGGAGGGGGAAGGGGGAGAGCAAACCCTGTCCAAGAAGAAGTATTATTGTCCAAGAAGTATTAGTTCTCTTTTTAATTTTAGCAAGACGAGGAAGTCGGAATTCAAATGAAAGAATCGGTTTCCATCCAGCTAATAGTAATCCATAATCCCACAGACGTGTCTAAAGCACAATGTGGTCGCTGTGATTAACGTTAATGCCTCCCCTACTCAATTTATTGAAATGTTGGAATGAACACATTTGGTTTGGAACCAATGCGCTGGCTTGTGTTTAAAAATGTGGAGGGGTCGGGGTAGGGGGGCTGGAGGGATGAGACGAAAGTGATGGAAACACTGTAAAAGTGAGAGAGGGGGAAAGAAAAGAGGAAGTAAGGAGAGGACAGAGTGAGAAAAAAAATCTGTGCTGGATACAGAGGAGGTGGGAATGATTTCAGGGGGAAAAAGGAGAATGAGAGTGATAAAAAAAAAGGCAATGTACAAGCAGAGAAGAGAGATGAGATGGCTGCGAGGAAACAAAATAACTCCACGGGTGAAAATTGGTCCACCCTGGTCTCATTTTAAGGCTTGCCTGATGATTTTAATTTCTCGAAATGGCACACTTTGCAGACAGACACCAAAAAAAGAATGAGAGCAAAAAGAAAGTGGTATTAGAATAATTAAACGCGGGAAGAGGGTCGCAGTTTCATTTTCAGCAACACTTCAAATGAATTCCTGTAATGATCCTGAAACCTTGAAAAGGCAAAATCCAATCAAACAATATCTACTGGGCTTCATTTTCTGTGCTGGGGGAATGACCCCTCTTTGTCAAAGGGCGAGTCATAGAGGATGTGGGTCGCCATAGACATACAAATGAAGGGCGGACAATTTGGTCTTGTTAAAGCTATTATGCCTACAAGTGCGCGTGCGATAATGTCGAGGCACACACGCACACGCCAGGAAACACAACTTTGTGTGTGTGCCTGCAAGCATGTGTGGGTAATAAAAGAGAATGATTATCTATGTGTTTGAGCATGTGTGTGTATGTGCGTGCGTGCATGCGTGCGCTGCAGCTTTAACACTTTGCGGCTGTGATATGACTCATTGTAAATGATGCCATGGAAGGTCAATTGTGGAGATCAAAATGGATGTTGATGGAGGGGAAGGGAGAAAATGTGTCATGTTTTTCCCCCTCACTGCATACCACTGCAGAGGCATTTTGATTTAAAAGAATAAATGGATCTGCTCAGGGTTATTTCTCTCTGACTGGCGCCATCCAAAATAACACCCCTGGCCCATATTTCTTGGAGGAGCCTCATGCCTTGCACCCATTGTTTTTATTCCCTCCCCTACCTTTGACCATTGGAGAGGTAATCAGGCATGAGTGCCGTGGATTACGGCACGAGTGGATGAGCAGCTGCAATGCTCCAATGACCTTTTGTTACTCATTACTGGACCTCCAAAAAAGAAGGGAAAGAGGAGGGAAGAGAGAGAGTGATAGAGAGAGAAAGAGAAACATAAAGGAAAATCCCAAAAAAAGAGAGGAGGCCCTCTGAAATCTTTAGGGATATTGAGTTCAATGACCGTGATGTGTTATTGTCTGCCTCGCCTTACCCAGAGCAGATGTTAAATGGACTGATTGACAGACAGTCATAATCTGGTCTGTGGCAAAAGATGAGGGGGGGGGGGGGGGGATTTGTGATGGAGAAGGATAAGGGTGTAGAAGAAGGGTAAAAATTGCGAGGAGGGTAACTAAAGAGGACAATATAGAGGATTGGCTCGGCCAACTTGGAAGGAAAGAGAAGTGGAGGGGAAGAAAGAAAGGGAGGGAGGAGAGAGAGAGTGGGGAAGGTATTTACGCATGGTAATTGCGTCACCGGAGGGGGCAGTCTCGTATGTTTGACCTCCAGGTCCTGCAGGTGTTTATGCCCTATGCACACACACACACACACACACACACACACACACACACACACACACACACACACACACACACACACACACACACACACACACACACACACACCTCCCAACTGTCTTGTCTCCTCACCACAAAGGAACATAGCAAACATTACATGCATTTGGCAACACTCCTGCTATAAAGTGCAGCAGCAAGGACAGCTCTGGCACATGCATGTTCCTAAAAAGACACACACACACACAACACACAAGTATGCACACATACTGGGAGTTATGCCAAACTAACTTTAAAAAATAACCACTTAAGAATTGGGTGGTGCTCTTCCTCTGATGTCATCCACGCAGATGCTTTGAAACCTTCAAGCCCTCAATGCTGAAAGCAATTCAGATGTGAATATTGAGTGATTGAATGCATGCCAGGAGGTGGAGGCGGACCCCCACACCCCCACCGCCGCCACTGCCTCCGCATCCAACCCTCCCCATTCTCCGCACCCCCCCAATGAAATGGTTTCTCCTACAATTAATGCAGAGCACCTGTGATGCTCGATAAAGAGTGCCGCGCTGTGCACAGGTGTGGAACATTAGTTCTGGGGGTGTTCCTTGAAAAAGACAAGCTTCTCCCTCTCTCTCCTGTAATAACACTCGATGACACACACATTCACTGGCGGAGTGCGCGTGCACACACAGTTAGCACAGAGACTTTTGCAAGGGGTAGGTGGAGAGCTGTGCTGATGCTTTGAGAAAAGTAAAAATATGCAAATGAACTTGTTGCCCAGGAACCAATCCTGTCCTTCACAGTACTGCACCCATCAGAGCTAAGGTAGCCATCTTTGAATGTGTGAGCATGTGTGTTAACATGAGTGCGTGTAGAGGCCATACGTTGTGTTTGTGTCATCGAACCCATTTGGAAAGTGGGACAGAACTGCCCTGAAAAGTCACTGTGCTCTCTTAAAGCCCCGCCTTTCATCATGCTGGAACATTTAAGTAGGTACCAGTTATGGGCTTTCATAGATTGGATGTAAAGTTCAAAGAGGAACTCTTACAGAAGGGGAAAATAAGACTTTACACTTAAAATCTGACTCGAAAGAGACAGAGGGAGCGAGAGAGAGATGCCCAACCTTAGAAGTAGATCCTTGAGAAGAACAAACGGACTAACAAACATATTAAAACAGAGGAGCAGCAGTAAGGAACATACTAAAAAGTAATGTGCTTGTATTTCTAATGTCTGTTTTGATGCTCTTAGCTTAACCCACTCTCTAACAAGGTCATTAAGTATAGCCTACCAGACACAGTCCCAGATAATCCCTTAGAATTAAGTGTTTCTGCGTGTTCGTGTTGAATATTCAACGGAGTAAATATAGCTGCAGCTCACTGCCGCTGCTGTTCTGAACAGTAAGGAATAACAGACTTAAGTAGTTTTTCATCCTTGCTACTTACATTGTATAGAAAGAGCAATTTTGAAATGAAGGGAATCACAATTTGTGGCAGAAAAGAGATGAAAGGATGGAATCAGAATAGATGTCTTCATGAGGAGACTAAATAGAGAATTAAGCCAAAGAATAACAGCTTCTTTCTCTTGTGACCTGTTTCCATCCACTCACCTGACCTCTGTCTTTATTGACTCAAGTTGAAACATGAACGACTTTAAAATCATGTTCAGTCCTTACATACCTCACTGATGACAGTTAAAAAGTGGTGCTACTGAGAAATGTTTTGATGAGCAGGTCCTTATTGAAGTTGTGTTCACGCTGAAAAGGGTGTTGGGTATGAACATTCCTGCCAGTGGTTCTACACTATTCCAGCTATGGATAGGTGATGGGAATACACAAAGAAAAGTAAGAATGTGCCAGTAGACTGCAGAGAAGAAGATCTCGAACATGGAGGGAATGTTAGGTTACTGCCAGTTGTTGTCAGAGCAAAAGTTTTTTTTTTACCGTTAAAGTATATCAGTGTCTTGGAAAATGATACTGTTAGGATAGGATCCACTTAAATTATGACCTCAGTGCCAACCCCTAATGAGCTGTCCTGTCAAATTAATTATTGATCAAGTGAAGAGACCCGTTACCCCACCTGGGTTTCGGACAGATGGGACCATATTTCAAAAAAAAAATTCCAAAAAGCCTGTTCCAAGTTTTGATGTGATTCAAGTGATTACTAGTTTGTCAAATAACAACCAAAACCACCAAAAATAATTAAGTACGTTCACGATAAAGTACATTAATTGCTATTGTGTCACAATCATGTTAGAATAAATTGGAGCCTCAGAATCCATGTGTTTTTTTCATGTATATTAAGGAAAGCAACATTCTACTTCAAATGTCAGCAATCATTTTTAGAGCAGGTGTCACATTTTTCAAATGGAGAAATAGCTCATCTGGGTACAAAACACTTCCTTTATGTTTTCATTGCTGAAAATGAGTTTAGTGCCTCAGAGCTACATCATTAATTATGCACTTGACTTGAATCTGGATAAGTACAGACTCTGACCTTGGGCTGTGACAGTCCTGTTGTGACCTTTTTCCCTCTCTGTGAGAACAAGGGCCCACACACAGTATTCCCACATCGTCATCTGGAAACATCATTGTCCTGTCTTCGCTTTTTAGTTCATAAGAAGAATGAGTGTATTGTTGCATTCACGTCATATGGAAATAACTTCTTGAACAGCCTAAGAGTTTAAAGGAATGGATTTACATTGGACGTACTCTCAAACTGGTGCCAGGATGCCACGTTTTCTATGTAGTTTTCTTTGTTTTCACAATATTAATATGGAAATGACGAATGTGAAAGCATTTGCCAACATTAGGCAGCATTCCCATGCTAATATTCGATGGATCATTACAGTGACGTTACCAGCTGTGGTAGTCAAATGTACTGTCCTTTATTTGCCTTATTTGATTACATAATTTCGATTTTAGGATTGTAATGTGAACACAGAGCAAGAATATCGGAATCATTGAGTGTAAAGAGCTTTACAAAACAGCCTCTTGGGGGCAGCGGAGCAACCTGAAAACAACGCTCATTTATTATCACCTTTTAAAGCAATTGGCAAACATTTGCCTATTTATACAGCAGATAATATTAGCATTCCTTGTGAGGTTTTTACCTACCTAACAAAGAAGTCCAGTGTTCACTCCAGTTTTACCATCCTAGTCTCTACTAACTCCTGCGGAAAGTGTCTTACTCTTAGGAACTAAATGCTCCTCTGTGTGTATACAGTAGTTGCTAACTCTGTATACTGTTGGGTCGGTAGTGTACAGTGGGTTTAGCTGTAAATAGCTGCCAGCTGCAGCTGGAGAAAATTTTAGAGGAGAAAGTGGGGGAAGCTTGAAATCTAAACAATAAGGTGCTAAAAGGTCCTAAAAAGTCACATGGTAAACCTCTGTGGATTTGAGATTAATGGTCCCTTTACACATAGTACAAATAGTAATGGAATAGTATTTAAATGAAAAGAAGACAAATCCCTAATAGATTAAAAAAAAAAAGTTTAACCCATCTGTGAGTAATGAATGCAAACAAACATTCATTAGGAACAGGGAGCATTGGGCAGCCTCTAGGAAAAGGTTGGCCCAGATAATAAAATGATTTAACAGTAAATTATCAATAAATAAATTATACTGGGAATAAATAAGTAGATACAGAGGAAACACAGAAACCTAAATACAAACCATCAACAACAAGAACAGAAAATAATCCTGAATATAAATTCCTGATTATGAAAATTGATAACAGTATCAGTTACAATGGACAACCCTGACTTAGGCCAACACCAACAGAAAACGTGCTTGGCTTGCTGCCGAGAATACAAACACAGCTCTAACACCAGGACCAGATGGCTGGTACTAGTGGTCCTGGTACTCCATATTCTTGAAGTACCCCCTACAATACCCCTTGAGAGACATGGTCATAAGCCTTCTTCTTCAAGTAGGCAAAAAACATCTAGATCTGATGAGCAAATCCCAAGCTTGAAATTCACATTCCATCTCCCGAATCGAAGGTTTGACAATAGTCTAAGCCTCCTCACAAGCACCCTAGCGTAAGCTTTCCTGTGTAGGCCGAGCAGTATGATACCCTGGATCACACTCTCTGGTCCCTTTTATTATGTATGGTAACAACCACCCCAAACAGTGCACACGTCAATCCATGTCCAGAGCCTCTTCATCTCAGGGCAAAGCCCATCCATACCAGGCACCCTTCCAATGAGGAGCTTTTTGACTACCTCAGTGGCCTTTGCCAGGTTTGAGTAAAGGCTCCTTTATGCTTCTGTGTTTTTTAGGATACGGACAGATAGGACCGCCCTATCCGCCATGGAACACCCTCCCCGAGCGCCTCGGAGAGCTTTTCGTGCACCTCTGATTTTTCTATAAGGCTTCCGCCGAGAATTCAAACTCTGCCTCTTCTTCAGCGGATATGTAGTCCCTCAAAGTATTCTTTCCACTAGTATCTCCTGTCAGCAGTTCATCTCCCCTACTGAAATCAGTTTGGGCCAGGCCCTATTTTCCTTTCCTGAGTTGTCTGAACCAGAACTTCCTCAAGGCCAATGGAAAGTTCTTCTCCCTAGCCTTCCCGAACTTCTCCTACAACCAATTGCTCCACTAATGGCTGTAGCCACAGCCATTCTGGCCAACCATGCCCAAAATACCCTTTTCACCCTGACAGCCTCCCTCACTCCTAATGTCCACCAACAGGCACCTGCTCTGACTACAGTGCCAAACTCATTTGTTTTCCATGTTCCCAACCTCACCTAGGATACTTAAAAAGTTTTTTTCAGGGGTGGGAGTTTAAGACCTCGATTCCAGGGGCCCCATCCAGGTGTTGTCAGGTCACTCTTACTACATGTTTGAGTTTATAAAATCTGGCACTCTCCCTCACCATTTTTCCAAACCCAATACCAAATAATGACAGCTCTGCTCCTCTTTTCATCCGTGTAGAAGATATGCGCTCCAGCTCTGTTGATATGACCACAAAGTCAGGTGTTCTGATATCAAATACACTCATGAACCACCGTATGCTTGAACCCCCCAAGTCCGATCACCAAACATCATACTGGTGTTTAATGATTGGACTTACGTCTACATAAGTTTCTCCATAATTTCCCATTGGAACATTGAAATCCCCAAGGAGGACTGTAGAGACCCAGGGTGGTGTGCTTTTCAGAGCTTTCCTCTCAGCAACAGCACTTACATGGAGATGACACTCTCATTCTCCTGGAAGAACTCTAGCAATCGAGCACAGAGCTTGAGATTCACGAGTATCTCCACACTTGCCTGGTGCCGCAGACCCTTTGCAACTCCAGAAAATGTAAGAGCCCAGCTTCTCTTTAGGATTTGGTTCTAGATCGAGCCAGTGCTTTGCAGGTGACAACATTATCTAGTTCTAGTTCACTCCACCTTTTGCACCAACTCTGTCTTATTCTTGCCTAAGATGGTGATCAAGTCCTCAGGACCAGTCGATGGTGCTAGGGATCAGCTCACCTAGGGAAAGCCCTTGCCTGCCACCTGGCTTGCATTGCAGCCAACCCTGGTACATATCCCTGGTATGGCCACCAAACACTTGTCAGTGAATCCCCTGGCAGACTCAAGGAGGAGGGCCTGTTTACCTGGTCTCAGTAAGGTGACACTTCCTGCACCAGTTGTCAGTAAGGATTGTATCTGTCACTGTATGTCTGGTCCCTCAACTCTGACCAACTTGATTTGGTAAACTTTACCAAGGGTTGGTCTCAGCAACACAGTTCCCAGGATCACCCGAACTCCTTCAACGCATTAAGGTGGCAAAGTTTTACGCTTACATCAATATATGACTGCCAACTGCATCATAACACTCCCGTGCAGTTTCTACATCAGACCATATACAGCTACTATAGTACTGCTACAATTTACTGAAATACAGTCATGACAAATTTCTCCTTGTTGTGTGTTTTCATTCATGATAATTCAAAAAGTAGCAATTGCTTGATTTGAAGACAGAATGTTTGTTTAGTGATCACAAAAAAAACAATGCTGACCAATAAGGTAACATTATTAATCTTCTCCAGCTGTCAGCTTTTAAAGATTCAATTTCCATTATGGCCTTTTCACTTACCCATTATTGTCCCAAAACAGCCATTTTAATTTAATTCAAAAGAAGAAGCCTGTTTTGTATTTATACAATACGATATTTGCATGTAAGACGAGCATTTGAAACTGTATGTTTAACCATGTGCAAGTCTGTCTTTGAAGTTTCCTGCAATCTCCAATGGCACATAAAAAAAGAAACTTGAACCTGCGTCTCGGTTTTCTCAAGCTGTCTGATACATTAAAAATGCTAATATAAGACTAAACTGATTAATAATTAAACAATTACGGTCATGAATCAATAACTTCTGCACATATTTTTCATTAGTAAATTGCACAGAGTAAACAAAGAAGCAGTATTACCAATTCAAATGCGGATGAAGAAGAGGGAGGGGGGGGAGCATTCTAATCGTCCTAACTTTGATGAAAAATAAACATTCGAGACAGTCACTCAAACAGTGAGGCCTCTGGTACAATTTTCCAAAGTAGATCATGTTGTTGCCTTCGATACACTTAGTTGGTTGATTATTCAAGTAAACATGGTTGGAACATTTTTAATGAAGTAGTCCAATATGAGAAATTCATGATAAATCTGGTGCGCATAGTCAATGTACAGAACATTTGGCCAGATTTGATGCCCATCTGAGCCTCTTGAACGTTGATCTGATTCCTCTGGCAATCTGTCTCTAGTTGGAGGAACTCAGTACAAAGGATAAAGGGTATTTCTCTCTGCAAAACCTTTGTGCTCCTGTCACGTTTATCCATTAATGTCAAGGTGACACATTCATGGATCTCTCTTGTCTGTGGCTCGACATGTATATGCATCTTACCGTCTCCCCTACCAAAATGCCAGTGTGGTAATAGCTGATGCCATGGCTGTAAGTGTAAAGTCTGAGAAACAAGGATAAAAGCATAAACAAATCTGTGATAAAAAATATGACATGGCTATCAGCATGCAGAATAAGCCCGGCCCTGCGAGCACAGGCACCCAGATTAATGATAAATTACGAGGACCTGGGCTTGTTTATAGCACTCATTTTCCCCGCTGCACCTGCTCATATTCTCTTGGCCTAGAGCAGCCCCCTCTCTCGTTTTCTATTTTCTCTCTCCATCTCTCATACTCCTTCATCTTTCTTTCTCTCCCCCCCGCCCCCTTTTTTCGGTTCTCTGAGTAGGTGCTTATTTAAAATGATCCTGTGTTTCTAAAGCAGTCTGCCAAAACCGGTGGGACACCCCATGAAAACATAATCTGTGGGTGTATAATTGATGTCTTAAAGGAGAGAGGAGGGCAAAGAGAGAAAACAGAGGGATATCAAAAAGGTAAGTAAAAGAGAAGGGAGAAAGAAGGACTGAGAGAGGGAATGAAAGACAGGAAAATACGAGCAGGGAGGACACAACCTAGAGATGGAATAACACAGGAGTGGGGACTAATAGTTTGATGCATAACGAAACAGAGCGAGGAAAAAAACAAAAAAAGAAGCCAGAATGAGATGAGAGCAGTGGGCAAGCGCAGCAGCCTTTTGGTAGCAGCTTTTGTAATACACCACCCAGCATCAACGCAATGCTTAATTTTAATATTAATTACAAATATCTCTCCACACAACAAGGAAGTAATTTGACAATCACTTTGGCCCCGAGTACTGTATTAAATGCAAAGTGGGGCTAAGGGCGAGAGCAGTCAATATGGAGAACTAAAGTCTGAACCCCCCCCCCCTCTTCCCTTCCCTCTGTCTCCCTCCCTCCCCCCTTCCCTCACCTCATTACATGAAGTGTGAATGTTAATTCTAGTGGGTTTATTAGTTAGAATCAAGGAGGGAAAAATGAGAAGAGGTTAGCATTTTTATTGTTCATTACAAGTGGCTCTCTGGTGGTACCTGCGAACTTTTGAGGGGGCTGCTGTTAGGCCATGGCTGGGTGTGTGTGTGTGTGTGTGTGTGTGTGTGTGTGTGTGTGCGTGCGTGCATGTGTGTGTGTTTGTGTGTGCACGCTTGCACGTGTGTGTGTTTGAAGGTGGGATGATAAAGGGAAGTGGGTTGGTGGTTGGCGGAGGGGGTACTACGAGTGGCTATTGTCTGATTCATAATTATATTTTTATTATGACTGAGCTCGGGGGCCCCCTCACACTGTACAAAGCAATTTCTAGTAGAGAGCGCTACGAGGGCAAAGTGTTTACATACCAAATTATAAGAATATACTGACAGCGTTTGGTTGTTAATAAGCCGTAATCACTTCCCTAATTTAATCCGGTTGCTATGGTAAACAAATGACACTTGAGGCTGATGGCGGTGAAGGAGGAGGCGGAGAGGAAGAGGTGTGCCCAGCTGAAGGAGGGAGAGAAAAATAGCTGATGAAAGAAAACTGACATGCAGACACACACACACACACACACACACACACAGAGACATTCCTCTGACAAGACACCTGCTGTCCTCTGTGTATCATACACGTTTGGAGGGTTGTGTGTGATCTGTTAAAAGCATGAGAGGAGCGTGTGAGTGAAAGAGTGTGTGTACCTACATGTGTGTGTTGGTCTGAGACAGCTGCCTGTGCAGTCAGCAATGCTGCTCTCCTCAGAAAGCAGAAAATTGTGCGGCAATTGGGCTAATTGTACGGAATGATTGATGCTAGTAGAACCTACAGTGCATTAAAACACAAAAGCACAATCATAAGTGTACACACACACACACACACACACACACACACATGCTTACTGGCTGCTACACATAGTCCATTCTTGCAAATCCCATAAAAATTTGGTTTTCAGATAAAAACAATAGTTGAGACAGAGCTGATCTTGTTTTCTTGTTTTTCCTTTCTTCCTTTTTTAAAGTAAGTGATAGAACCATAACAGAAAACCTGTATTCAGAGTTGAAACATGTTGCTGTTTGTATTGAAGTCTTAGAAAGTCTTTTCATGTTTCCCCTCCTGCTCTTTCCTGTCTTCTAAACAAATCTCTGGTTCTAGATCCTCACATTTGGCAGTCCTCTGCTTTTCTGTCGTCCTTGTACAAAACGTGCAATTTGAAGATGTCACCTTGGACTCTGGAAAATCCATTATTTAAAAAAAATAAAACACCATGAAAAAATATCAATAATTCAAGGCTGATTATCTGCAAATCATTAGTCACAGGCTTCATATGATCTATTCCCACGGTCAATTAGGACCAGAGATGCTTTAAAACCCAAGTGCAAAGAGAAGAAAACCAAGACAAGTCCGACTTTACACACGACGAACACAGCAGGGAGTTGGTTTTATTTGGTGAACAGCTGACACGTCCATAAAAGACAATGAGGATGTACTGGGGACTGTGAAAATGCAGTGAGAAGCATGATGATGGTGACAATAAGTGGGGAGGAAGATTGTGATAACAATCAAAATGTGGACAGAGGAACACCCTAGTCACTCATCACAACCCCCTAATGCACACACACCTTTTGTCTCAGGTTGAACTTGCTTACAGCAAAACATTGGAGACTGTCTATATGACACCAGACGCTGATTGCTTGGAGATCTGTCTCCATCAAGAATGATTATTTATTAGAATGTTCACTGCTGTCAGATGCGGCTGTCTGCTTCAAAACACGTTCCAGCGACGTCTTATTCACCACAAGTCAGGACCTTCTTTCTTTTAAGGGGTATAGCACAGAAAGTGGAATCGTGGTAGTCTGCCCCGCCGGCTTTATCTCCTCACAGCCTGCTGATTAAATGTGAAAACCTAAAGGAAAATCTCCACTTCTGCACTCTAATCCAGCAAATAAGAGGGACCGAAGAGAAAGGGGATGAATGGTTGACAATGGCTTTCAATCCAAAACCCTTGCAGAGGAGAAAATCCTTTACCTGTCATTCTTTAGTCTGTGTAGCAAAAGTACAGATGATTGCATTGCAATAGTGTCACCGTGCTGTAAATCCACTCTCCAGTGCGACACTAAATAGTACAGTCAATCTGTACCATTTCCTTTCATTCATCTTTTTGTCTTCTTTTTTAGCAAATAAGCATTTGTAGCTGGGAAGTTTAAATAGTTTAATGGTGGCAGTCTCATTAGGGAACGAGGCTCTTTACAAACTGGATCCATTGGAGACTAGAAGGAGAGAGTGAAAGAGAAAAAGAGACAGAGAGAGAACAGCCATCCTTGTGGCTCTGGTAATGATTTTCTTATTCTCTCTATCTTCTCTTATAGATGCATATCAATATATATCGTGGTGTCGGCGTTGAGCCCGCCACATCCAATATCGCCTGGACATTTTACATAATTATTATTTTCAGGAGTCACTGAGGTCTCATAGAAGGGAATGTAAGTGACAGGCGTTTAAAATGGTTTTTAAATCATGCGGGATAACCAGGGCCTTTCAGAAATAATTGTGTCAAACTGCTTTTCACCTTTTTCGCCAATCAATATGCACACTTATTCATGGGCAGACGACTATCCATCAAAAGGCAACGTTGCTCTTTAATATACATGCTTGCATTTTAATGGGCTACTTTCACAACAATACCAGAGACAACAATGAGTTTCTGTGTAATATTCCCATAAAAAAAAAAAAATGATGATATAGCCACTTTCACATAAGGCATAGGGCTCACTTGCCTTTCTTGCACACACACTCACACATACACCTGCACATGAGGCGTGCGCACACTCAGACCCCAGTTTGTAAAGTGGTGGCCTAAAAAGACGTAATCGCATTCGCTCTTCTGCACGGCTCGTACATGACTTAAAACTAGATTTCATGCATGCTTTCATACTAATTCACTTGCTCATATTTTTCATTTTGCCTGTAAAAAACTCTGGGAACAATCAAAAATTATTCCATTCTCCAATTAAGCTTATAAACAGGACCAAGACAGGGGGAATCTATTCATTTTCTTTTGATTAAAATTATCGCCACTTGCAAGGAGCTTTGGGGTTTATATATTAAATAATGCATCATTTCATAATTATATAGAACATATAGATTTTTTTAAATAGGATACTGGGCAAAATGGTAACTTTAATTAGATCGGTGTGTAAGATATCTCGGGGGTATGATAAAACAATGTTAAATATCTCACAATGACTGTAAAATATGTTCCAACAGATAATGAAACACAAATAGGGTCTCGCTTTACCGTGGCTCCTATTTGTTGAAACATCCCCACGCGCATTTTGTGGAATTTCATAATTATATTGAAAATGTGATCAGGGGATAACGCAGCTAGGTGCTAAATATGATGCCGCAAGTCCCCCACCTATTCACAGGCATACATTATCATGCTATTACTATAAGAGTAAATTAGTCGCAAATAACGTGCACCGAGCAGGGGGGAGAGGGGAAGTGAATTCAGGGCAGAAGACTCCCTCAAGATGCTGTGTTTCATCTCCTGTCGCACACACTCTCACAGACACACTCAGTACATCTGAGCTAATAAACAGGCCCAGAAAGTCATGGGTGGCGTAATATCCACACTAAGATGAGCTAAGGCCGAAGATTAGCAAAGAACTAAAGAGCACTTGGCAGAGTGAGAGGGGGTAGAGACGCTTTTACAATTAAAGCAGAATTAAAGATGCACTATACCAGCAACACTTTGCCAAGCAAACAATGCCTGCAGCCTCTTTCAAAATTGCAGCAGGCTAATTTGAAATGAAGGACAAACAGTGGCTCTGTGCGTGTGTGTGTGTGTGTGTGTGTGTGTGTGTGTGCGTGTGTGTGTTTGAGTGTGTGTGGTGTGTGTGTGTGTGTTTCCAGAACTTTCTTCTATTATGATTGCAGCCATACAGATTGGTCTATATATAAAGTATGTAAATGTCGTGTGGCTGCGACAGTCAGAAGCGTCAATAGAAGTTGACAGCTGAATTATAACCGCAGCCGAATCCATCAGTCTTTTGTTTTAGCCGGAGAATGGAGAATTTTTAAAACTCAACAAAGGCCTTTAATCAAATTCTCAAGGTTGTAGGCTTTAGCATTGTATTAGTTTAATAGTTTCTGCTGCACCATTGACGTTAATGACACATTCCTATGTAAATATAATGTGGCTCCCAGAAGCCATCAAAACATTTTAAGGTCCAGTGAATACAGTTGCATTTTTTTTCCCTTTCAGCCCCCCCTCCTCTTCCCCATACAGAAATGTCTTTTTATTCAGCAATCTCTGCACAGAGCATGGTGATACAATAAAAAGGAGGGGAGATTGATTAATGGAGACTTTAAGGTAGTGATGCGCAGCACTGATACAAATAACTGTGGAGAGACAGAGAGGAGAGGAGATTGTGCCTCGCTCCCTTCTTTCCTCCCTCACCCCCTCACCACATACACACACGTCCTAATCTACACACACAAGCGAGCACGTGTATACACAGTCTTTTAAAGAATTCACATATGGAAGCACACATTTGCCACAGCTGTGACGTGCACACACACACACACACACACACACACACACACACACACACACACACACAAACACACACAAACATTCAAATCAAAATCACATGTACAGTTTAGAGGCCTTTGGCATAGATTAATCTCCCGCGTTTGAAAGATAATGAATCTGCATATTTTCTTACCACCATCAGACACTGATGAAAGCATTTAAGGGTAATATAGCTGAATACATTAAAAGCGGCTACATGTTCTAAGAGGCTTCATAACACGTTACTGTATCTCGACAGAAAGAAAAAGGAACTGGGGACTTATTGGCCCATATCTTAAGTACGGGTGATAGGCTGCCTTTTGTATGTATGATTTGCTTAATCAGCTCTTTGGGGGATGTGCTGTATTTAAGTGGTTGTTGGTAATTTTAAAGGGGGGGTGCGATCAGATACTTGAGCGCTGACATTGAGATCACACCACATATGCAAATGCAGAATGCATGCAAACACAGAACTGTGTTAGAGGGAGACAGAGAGGGAAAGAGAGATGTAATAGAGATTTTTCATACCAGACATGTACATATTAGCTAAGAATAAGCTTTCAATTATGACTCCATGTTTTGTCTCCTGGATCTCTGCAGTGTTTTCCTTCAGCCATTGTTTAATGGAATTATCATCTATATTATATGTCACATATCATGGTCTATGCCACACATTCTCTCAGTATTGATACGTTTACAAGACGAAATGTCTTGTAAACGTATTAATAGTTTTATAGATAACTATTATCAACAAAAAATACTTAATGTTCTGCGAATCCGGCTGAACATTTACTTTTATTATTATCATCATTATATTATTATTAATATGTAATTAAGAATTAATCTTGTAACTTGTTGCAAATCTGATTTTAACTACTGTATATGTTGTTTTTGTAGTTTAATCTATATCTCTATATTTTTGATTGTTGTGGGGTAAAAAAGTACAATATTTTCCACTGAAATGCATGTAAGTAGCATTAAAAGGAAATATGTTCCACTGCTACAATACAGAAATGTAATGAATTCATTAAAAAAAATGAAATTAATTACAAAAGTTTAAGTTTGACCATTAGAAAACATTTGTAATTATATCACATTACAGTTATTTCACATTCATGTAGATGTTGATCACAAATAAAATCCATATCTACCTGTATCATGTGATTTCTATATCCAATAATCTCACTGGCCTATAAGTAAAGTGATATAAAGTGTAATTATTTTCCCCCATTATATCTTTGTGTTTTTTTCATAATTCCCATAACATGAAATTAAACTACACGGCTACATACCATAGAGAACAAATTGAATAAGGCGACTTCCAGCAACTTTAACTGGGTACTTAAGCAACAGAAAGGAACCAATCACAACATTATAAAGTCCTCTACTGTACTACAACAGGTCATGTGTTTCATTCATTTTTTGTGAAGAAAATATTTAATTTGCATTTCATGCATTGTATTCGATCGTGGTTATGTTTTGAAACTTATTATCCCAAACGTCCCTCAAAATATTACCCAGTAGATTTTCATTGTTCACTGTGTAATGCAGTTTATATTATATGCAGATTATCATGATTACAGTTGGCTCATAATCCATTTAGAAAGTGCTTACAGTGCCTTATAATAGCATGTGAGCTACACTTGGAGAAAAATGCCACCAAATAAAAGATCAAGTGCATTTGAGCATTTCCATTACACACATACTCATACACACACACACACACACACACACTCACACTGACTCGTACTCACACAGATTCATACACACGTTGCACAGATTTCTCATGCATCGTCTTCCTGTGTGCTCTGGGCTGTAACATTTGCCTTGTTAGTCAAGGAGAACAATCTAATTTGCAGGCAAACAAATAAGAAAAAAAGATGTAGCTGCAACAATACCTCAAATTCCTTCCAACTAAAATCCCCCCCTTTCTTCTTCTTCTTCTTTTTTAATTTACAATGCAAAGTGTAAAAATAAACATTGAGGGTTCAATTTAGTGTGGTTTTCAGCCGTGGCATCTAATCCCCCACCCCACCCCTCGTCTCAGTGTGCTGGAGGTTGGAGAGTTTCCCCAGGGTGGGTGTGTGGCGGGGTTCTCATCTACTGAGAGATAGGTGGGCAAAGAGGAAGGTTCTCTCACATTTCACACCTTCTCACACACAGGGTTACACACACAGAGGAAGATGTACCCTCAGGCCCTGAGGGAGGCTCAACAATACTCGCTGTACCGTAATCTCACACACACACACAGACATACACACACACACACACACACACAAACACAATACTAGAAAATGGACACTCAAAGACACTTTTTTGCCGCACACCACTGTAACTGTTACACACACACACACACATATGAAGAGTTTGTTTAACAAGTTTGTCCAACCCACACACACAAAAAAAATGGGGGAAAGATAGAGGTGAGGGAGGAAGATAGAGTGCTGCTGTGTTGGGTCCCTGCCTCATATTAGAGTTCTTCACACAGTGTTTGCTGTCAGTCACAGTTCGGACCCAGAATAAACAATCTAATTTTCTCTACATGTACTTTTGCGTGACATTTACACTGGAACATATACTGGCAGCAGGAAATAGCCGTTTGCCTGCTATCTACGAGTGCCACTGACAAAAGGACTGGCGTCTTCCCTCCTGTTTCTCTTTCATATGTCACCAACTAGCTGCCAACCTTAATCCTACTGTACACAGAGCAGGTAGTGACTGACTGATACCTGTTCTCCCCTCAGGGTCTACAGAGCTGTGCAGTTGCGGCTGAGGGTGTTAAGTACATCAAATCTGTACACGACTCAACTCAGCTGCTGCTGATACCAGATCTTGTACATCGCTGAACCTTGACACTTCCTGTACCTGCTGAGCTGCACACCATATCTTGAGGAATGCAGACGAGACTGTGTGGGACATTCAGGGCTTACACAACTCGCTCCCAGCAGACTGTTAGACCTGTTAGCCAGTGACGACTATTCCTGCTTCTTAGCATGCAAACCTTTGAGAGACTTGCTGCTGCAGTTTGGTTTTGTTAATGATTGTTTTATAGTTCCAATGAATACATCATCGATAGGTTACAGTAAGTTAAATAAAATAAAAACTATTCCACTTGTCAAAAACCCACTAACACCCACTAACCTCTGCAATTTTTCTGCAATGGGAATAGATACAATCAGCATGCACTGCTGGGTCAAGTGACTCTGCAGTAGACACAGGTCTAAATCATCTCCGACCCCAAATGGTTGAAAAAAAACGGCCAATAACCATTCCTTACAGTGCAAAAGAGGTATAGATTTCAGCTATATGTATTGTTTATATAATACAACTTAAGTGTTAAGTGTTTTATCCTATGAGTTTAATGGTGAGCTCCCACCGTCCTGCACACCTTGAACACTACGCTGTTATGAGGCTACCAGCTGATAAAAAGGCCCTAACAGTAAGAGGCATGGCAGAAGCAACTGGAGAAAGAGAGAGGGTGGGCATGAGGCAGAGAGAAGTGCGTTTTATATAATTTTACTTGCTGTTGGATCATAAAATGTTTGTTAGGTCTGCTGCCATGGATAAATGACGGGTGCAACAGCGTGAGCGAGCTGATTAAAGCCCTATCTTCTTCAGAGTAGGAGGATTTTCACTCTGACATTTAAAGAACAAACATTATGCTCAGTTGGGTGGCATATTTGCCTATTGTTCCTCTTTAAGATAAAACTTATGTCCATGTGGAAGTTTAAATCTTCTTGGGAAGCTGTTGTATCTGAGTGTTTTTCTTTATGTCAGGGCGGCTCAGCGCCTCTCTTTGTGTCCATGTGTTTCTATATAGTTCTTCAAGGCTGTTCGTGTGTGTATGCGCGTGTGTGTGCGCCCATGTGTGTTCCTGCTTATAAACCCTCATTTAGATAGACCTCGGTCCAACTTTGGCGGTGGCCCTCGGCCACATGGACTGGTCTGATAGAGCACCAGGGTCTACGGGAGTCACACACGCTGCTGTTGTGTGGCGGGGCCTCTCTTATCGGAGCCGCCAGCACGGTAAGCTAGGATTAGCATCTAGATCTGTGAAGACTGGACGTCAGCATGGGGGACAATGGTGACGGAAGAGAGAAGGGCGCAGGATGAGAAGTTGGATATAGAGGGGGTGGATAGAAGAGGCGGGTTACAGCAGATAGAAGGATGTCATACTCACTTAGAAGAGCAGAATGAAACAATTCTGCCATCCCCCACTAACTGGTGTGAACAGTTGTTTTCTTTCTCTTCTCTGCTATAATGCTTTTCCCCTTTCGTTTCACTTCTTTTGTCCCCGAGGACAAAGTGCACGAGAGCAGCATGTGTCCATGCCTCCTTGGACAGTTTTGGTGGTCTGATGTGGAGGACGCACTTCAAAACCACAGAAACATCACACTCATGGAGCAGGCTAAGTGGGCCCCGTTTTTGAAGTCTTTCTTTGAAATAAGCAAGGCAATCCCTTGGCCCAGGGATCATATTCTATTTACGTTCCCTTTGCCAACGACACAGGCAACGCTGGCCAAATTCACAAAAGAAGATCCACATTGGAAAATCCGGCTAATCCCTGATTGAAAGTTCATGTGTTGGCTTCGATGGATAAGCTCTGGCAGATTTTCCCAGGAAAGGGGAGTAAAGAAAAAAAAAATGCAACAAAACTGGGATCCTTTTCGGTTAAAAAGTGGACTCAGTGTCAGTGGCAGGCAAGCAAAGCTCATGTCCGCATGTCAAGAGCTGCCTTTCATGCTCAAAGCTGCCGCCGGGTCTGTTTCCTCGCCCTGAAGGGGGAGGTTATGTCGTTGTCTTCACAAGTGATGGTTGTGAGTCGGTTGTTCACAAGGTTGACTTAAGAGAAGGCAGTCAGGGATGATGCTACCTTTGTTTTTTTCATTGCTCTTCACTTTCCCCGAGTTCTTTGTACATTTCTTGCTTCCTCGATTTCTCACCCACTCCTTCCTCGCTCATGTTCCCAGTCTGTCTCCCACTTTTCCTCCATCCTTCCCTCCCTCCCTCCTTCCCTGGCTGCCTCTCTCCTCTCTCTCTCTTCCAGGGGTGGTGGCTATGGCTAGAGAGCCTGCACAGATGGCAGGCCAGCTTGCCTTCAGGGGAAGGGCTCCACAGCTTAAACTTCCTCCATTTTCCCTCTTTTCTTCTTCTCTTTTCTTCGGCTCAAACTTTTGGCCTGTAACTTTTCGTGCCTGGCGAGCCTTTATCTCGCCGTGCATGATGGGAGTGGGGGGAAGGCCGGGTGATGGAGGGCTGTGTGTGAGGTGAGGTGGGTGTCGCATGAGCTGTCCTCAGATCAGAAGGGGCCATCAGTGTCAGTGAACCCAACAGAGAGGGCTGTAATAGTAGTGCGAGGTCACTGACCAGCCAATAATCTCACACTTCAGATTGTCCCACTTTAGAAAGCATTGTATTGTATGTCTGAGTTGTGTTGAGAGAGAGCTGCAGCTGATGGTTTTCTGCTAATATGACTTTTTTGCTGCTTCTTAAAAAGCAAAGGATTCACTTAGACAGCAGAAACATTAACAAGCACAAGTGTTATAACAAGTCAGAGTTTCCTACTTTGTGCCAACAAGAATCCTCAAGAATCCATCGCTGTCTTCCCAAGATGACCCTGTGATAATGATATTATCACCTTTCCCCATCTCTCCACATGTCATTTCACACTCGAGTCAACGCGAACACTGTTCCTCTAGTGGTTTGCTGTACTTACAGCCATCACCACCATAAGTGGTCTTGTTAGCCGTGGTCCCTTCCCTCTTCATGGGATCAGCCCAACAACTTGACCTGTGTCAAGTGATTTCCTGATAGCCACCGCTCTGTGTTTCACCTGCTCCCGTTCAGCTCAGCAGGACTCTCCAGACTCTCACAACTTATGACAGTGTTCAGCAAATGTTTGAATACAATCCTGCCTAAGATTCTGTAATACAACATATAATGTTTGCGACAAAGAAGATACATACCAAAGGTTGCTTTAAGAACCATGGTTCCTAGAGTGGGTTCCCCCCGTCCGCTTGCAGGGTGCCGCATGACAGCATGATTTATTATATTTCTTTCAACCATTCTTTTATTACATTATTTAATCAAATTATTTTGACTTTAAAAACATGGCCACAATTACCTACGTTAACTAGATTTTTCACATAAAAAACTGAGGATAACTTAATATAAATAATATTAAATAATAATAACAATTTATGCAAGATCAGAGAAGGCAAATGAAATGAGAGTAAGACCACATAAGAAGTAAAAACTATGAAGTAAATTAGGTCAAATAGATGGAGCAGAATAGAATTTAAAACATTGACGAGAAGACAGCTGAAAATTGACAAGACTCAAGTATTGAGATAATAGAGATATAATGAAAATGCTGTTAAATATACAGTCTTGTCACAGTCGAGGCTGATGTTAGTATAGTAAATTGCTGGAACACAAGCTGTTGAATTACACAGCACTCAAACACAGTACTGACAGTCAGAGCATGTGATAGAAAGAATTGAGGGCTTAGATGCTTATTCGCATCTCACTTAAATGTGACTGTACGGTGAAAGCTACATGGCCTCCTGCTTCTCGTGGTGAGGGTGAGCTACCTGTCTGCTCCTGGAACCCTCTGTCCACCGGGGGAAACTCTCCAGTGCAGCAGCAGCACTGCTACACTCTGGACACAGATTATAACACTGCTCAACAGGAAAATATCCATTCATTATAGGATAATATTAATTATGGAAGAAATGTTATTATTGAAGAGAAGCAATGAATATTATTAATATTAATTAATAATATTATATTTCACCAATTAGCATACTTATTATTTTAAGCAAAATATTGACATCACTTCATATATGTCATATGTGACATTTTTGAAATTGGAGGAGGCGCATAGAAGGAAGCCATGAATGAAACGTTTAATATACAACTTTAACATAGTATATTGAAAGTTATCTGTTGGTCACAAAAATTGTTACAGTAAAAAAAAAAATTAAGAACAAAAGTCTGCAGGAGTCAGATGTGGATCAAATCTGGTGCATAAATGTTTTAGAGAATTGGTTCACTACAGTCCCCTCACCCCTTCCTGAATCTAGTGGAATCAAGTCATGCAATATTTTTAGTTTAATGTGCTCAGGTTTTGAGCTACTTTGCTCAAATTTCTGCCGACACTCAGGGACTTTTTGTTTGTGTGGCTTGCAGAATTAAAGAACAACACTTTGATTGATGCACAAACGCAAAGATGAATGTGTGTATGTATTAGCCATTTGCTGTGGGGTGAATGTGAGAATAAAGCCGTGGTAAAGGAAACCAACATTTAAGGAGATTTTGTTTCTGCTGTCCTGTTTTTCACAGGAGAAGATCTTAGGCCTCATAATAACAATAGTACTTTTTAGCACTTTTCATTAATCTAACAGTGGTCGTGTTGTCATTGTGCAGCAGATGAGGTTTTGTGTGAGAATTAACACTCACCTTGACCTGTGACTTGCACTCTTAATTATGCATAAAATTCTAATTATATAGAGAGATTATAACATTTTTAAATATGATTGGAGCATTTAATACACTTTAAAAGTTGTACATGCCGGTAGACTGGCTGTTTTTTTTTTTTTTTACAACGCTCCTAATTAAAGATTAGAGAGGATTTGTCATCACTCTGCTTTAAGCATGTCCTAATTCTCATTTTCATAAAACATCTGTGAAATAGTCTATATTTAACGCATGTGATGGCTATTTTATGCACTTTTTTTATGCGTGTCTCATGGACATCTTCATGTGCTGAATGTGTACAATCAGCACGGCCGAGGGACCCGGGCGGAGGGGGGGAGGCGAGCCTTGATATATGAGGGAAAGACTGACAGAGAGAAACATATAAAGAAAGAGGGCGACAGCGAATGGAGAGGAAGGGGATGAAGGAGAGCTGAAAAATGATTCCGGACTTTGTCAGAGAAATCAATTGAGAAACACATAGACACGGGCAGCAAATTGGGTGATAAGGCCGCCGTGTCCTCCCTCTTCTTAACGAGGAGCACTGAAGCATGAGGGTAAATACAAGAGACATCTCTCACTTTCTATCTTTCTTACGTTTTCTCTCTTACACACACGCTTGTTCTTTGAGCTGCTCCGTTGCTCCCTCTTGTCATTATCTGTGTCTGTTTGTTTCATTAGACTCTGTCGTTTCTATCTCTCTCTCTCTCCCTATCAATACATTTATGCATGTTAATAACAGCTGACAGGACGACAGGATGCTGCTGTGACTGCAGTCTCTGGATCACATGTGTATGTGTGTGTGTGTGTGTTTGGGGGGGGGGGGGGGGTGTAAGGCCTATCCTCTGTTCCCAGGTTTGTGCGAGGGCGACCAGAGGTTACAGCAGAGTCTGCCCGTACTTTGAGTCTAACAATGCACGCAGGCAGGCAGTGGGAGCTTGGAGGTATTCTGCAGGTGTCGCAGAGAAGGACCCTTCTGTAGCAGTGTGTCTTGGAGCCGATCTCCACAAAGCTGCCTCTCCCGCTGCCAGATGGACCCATGCTTTTCCCCACACTCTTGCTCTCCCAGCTAAGACCTAGGCTTTTCTCCCTCCTTTTTTTCCACTCCGCTTCCCCTCCCTACAAAAGAAAAGCGCTTTGGCTGAAAGAAAACCACAGCTGAATTTTATGGTGCCGCATCTTTTGCCAAGCTGATTCCACAATTCAAAGGGACAGAGTGCATGGAAATGCTGTTTTTGAGCCGCGTTGTCGCTACGCCTTTTTAAAATGCGAGTTTGCATTGGCGGATATGTTTGCCACACTAATATTTCCCTTCCCAGTGTGAAATCTTGATAATATCCAGAGTTGTTCAGAGGAACACAGCTCAGAGTGTGTTTGGAGTGCGCTTGCAGCAGATCTTCTGGGGTCTAATTCCTGCAAAACCTAAAGAAGGTGACAACAGTGTCAGCGCTAAATGTGATCACACCGTCTATAGACATCATGCTTTACATGTCGGTGTGTGTGTGAGTGTGTGTGTTTGGTAGAAATTTGTATGCCAGAGAATATGTGCCAAACACACACACAAATACTGGCACACATTCTTTGGCACATATATCTCCAAGCACAAAATCCATTAAGTTATAACAGCGCCCTCCCCGCACCTTAAATAACTGAACGAGATGCAACACAACTTCAATCGCACGACCCTGATACTGCAATACCTCGCACTGAGCGGAGGGAGCGCTTACTTACTCCGGGGACAGAATTAACATCCAATTTCCCACTTCTCATTACAATTCAATAAAAGCCAATCTGCTTTTACCTTTAGAGCACTGTTTTGGGTGGATGCTTTCAGGGGGCCCACTCCACTCTGAGCCCAATTAAGAACATTTAAACATATTAAAATCTCCCAAGCTCTTCACTGTCCTGATTACTGCTTAAATATAATCTGCTTTTATATCCCCTCTCTGCCTCTTTGACTCATTTTTCCTCTAAAATTATATCCATCAGTGAGGATTTTTTTTTTTTCTCTACAGGGGATTCAGGGTCGGGTGAGTGAGTATCTCTACCTTTTATGTGGTATATTTAGAAGTGCCAAGTTTCTCATACATATTCTGCCTTTTTCTATACAATCAGCCACTTACTGCAGAGGACGCAAATAAACACGTCGGTGACTTAACACCGCTTAGCCTCTCGCACTGTTATTCTTAACCACCACCAGCCTTGACAAGGGTATATAGTGTGTTTCGAGAGGCCTGTGGTTGAATATTGATGTGTATAAATGTTTCGGATAAAATAAAGGCCCCACGATTGCTCTGTCGTTCTGTCACATCTATCAGCGAAAATCCACTTTGCTCATCTCCATCACCAGTATGCCATCATGTGGGCATGGCTAAATGGGCCACAAGTCATATCCGAGTGTTAAGTCAAACTGAGTGCTTACACCAACATACGCTAACCTGATATTACTCAGTTGTTGCTGCCTAAATTACGAGATTTCAATGCAGCTTAAAAAATAAGATGTCATTTGTTTTGGGAAATTAAAATTCCTAAAATTGTTAGATTCTGTTTTTTTTCTAG
This sequence comes from Limanda limanda, assembly GCF_963576545.1. Taxonomy (NCBI): domain Eukaryota; kingdom Metazoa; phylum Chordata; class Actinopteri; order Pleuronectiformes; family Pleuronectidae; genus Limanda; species Limanda limanda. The sequence continues at coordinate 30,443,529 of NC_083638.1, read as the reverse complement.
GTTTATTACCATGTGTGAACATTTTGAGACTTTTCCCCATTTGCTCCTCTCCTTACACACACACACACACACACACACACACACACACACACACACACACACACACACACACACAAACAAGCAGCATGTCTTTATTACTTTGAGATTTATACAAACTAAGGCAACCGCCAACCTTGCTTATTTAATCTAGCTCATCTGGATTTTTCCAGCACTTGGATCTGGATGCAGGAGCCTCTTTCATGGTGACTTGTCTGTTATCTACAAACCATTCTCCAGGTGTGTGTAGAAAAGTGTTTGTCAACCGATGACTTTCCCTTGTTTATGTTCCACTACACAAACACCACATTGTACAAAACAATCTACTTCTGCTTTCATAAATGAGTGCAGCCCATTCGGGTACTTTGCCCTTGTTTCATGTCCCCACTCGCTTTTGGGTGAAAACATACCTCTGGGTTGAGTGGTGGGAATATAATTCTGAGGTGTTTGCTAGTATAACAGCATTAAATAAGAAAACCTCAATTCTTTTTTATGCATTAGGAGACAAAGTCCTATGGCTTGTGAGCCCTTTGCTAACCTACTAGCTTGTGTCTGTGTATGTATATGGTTGGTTGGTTTTGTATTTAAATAGCGCTTTTCTAGTCTTCATGAACACTCAAAGCGCTTTACAGTACAGTTTTTACATTCACCCAATCACACACATATTCATACAGTGCATCTATTCGCAGTGCTTAGTTATTCTATGGGGGGCCATTCGGGGTTCAGCATCTCGCCCAAGGACACTTCGGCATGCAGATGGGTCAGACTGGGGATCGAACCGCCGACCTTCAGGTTGGAGGACGACCACTCCTGTTTTCCTAAATAGGCCAATGATTCCATCTTCATCAAATCATGTTAGATCACAGTATTAAGGTTGGGTCACACTAGAGGGCGACAAGGCCAAGATTGTCAAATAGGATTGTGGTTGTGGGGACTACATGCAGGGTAAGATGGTGAACTACTGCAGATAGCGAGCTAATGATTTACTTGTAATCAGGTAGCTCACTTCTTTCTTTGCTGTGCTGTGAAATCCCCTTGTTGTTTTCCTCAAATTATACATCCTTTTAGATCAAACTATATGGTGCAGCGACTGTATTACATTGATTTGAATGTGAATGCTCAAGAGATTTGGAGATATTTGGTATCTGAGCCAGATGTGAAGCCACTGATTGGAGTAACAGCCTCAAAAGAAAACATTTGGATTTAGCACTTTTAAAAAGACCAAACAAAGCCTTCAAAACCTTCTCACCGTATAACTCATAATATCCATCCACTTTTAAAAGGTTGCATTTAGCACACTGTGGAAATTAGAAATGACCCATTTTTCTAACCCCACTGAGACTAAAAAGCACATTCTGCAGGTACATCTGCTCACTTAAGACAGCTGAACTTCAAATTATTCACAACGCATAATTCAAAAGCGTGTGTAAGTCAGGCATGTAAAAAAAGACACCTTAAATTATACCATGCAAACTCCGGTGTCTCATTAATATTACAGGGACTATTCTTTGACTTCATTTCATTTCACTTCTCTGTCTGAGTGAGGACAAACGTTGTAGGAGGGGGGGAATTAAGGTGTGCAAATCACATTTCAGGGTTCAGTGTACCAAAAAACTACAAAATTGTTTTAACCTTTCCTTCTCCACTGCTCCCGCCTCCTCTGAGCTTTTAAAAAGTATATACTTATTTTTTTTTAATGACCATGCCTCTTTTATCTGGGTGAATTAGTTGGGGATTTTCAGGGTTAGTTTCATGCTAGCAGGACAAAGCTTTGTTTTCACTATTCTCTCGTAGGAAACTCATACCGGTAGTCGACACTAAAACTGAATTGTTTTTATTTAAAAAATGTACATAAATATATATATATTGTAATTATAAAGTATAACTTAACAAGATGGTCAACATTTCTCATTTTAACACAGACTGATATTCTGATATTCACTTTGTAAAATGATACGTGGCCTAAAGTTATGACTTGATCATTATTCAAGTATTACTTTGTTCTCATAAAATCAAATCTTCATTCACACAATATTACAAATTGTTTTCTTAATATCACAACTTTGTTGTAAAAATCTCCAAAATCTAAAAAACTTTAACATAGCCATACTACTCTGTTGCAGCAAGTGTCACCATTGGTCGGTTTAGATTCTAATGATGTGGTCCTTTATTTGCAATACTTCTGAATGCTGTCTGCACATTGCCTGTAAGAACTGGTGGGGAGTAGTAATATTGTGTTGCTACAGCTCTCCCACATTCAGACTTTTCAATTCAGTATTGAACTTTTTTCCCCCCATTTATTTCATGTTTTGAATATTGCTCAGTTTTCATATCACAAGAATGCAAAGTTCAGTAATGGGAAGTGTTGGTGCTGAGTCGAAGCGAAGCAATTTCAGTTTCACCATCCTTCTAATATGTTGAGTTGTAGGCTACATAAATCTCATGAATTATGAGATCCAGTTGTCATTTCCAAACTCTGGCTGTTTGAACAGAGCCACTCTCTCTCCATCATTCCTACTCACCAAGCTTTACTGCAGCTACCTGTGCTCTGCATCTCAGAGTGGTGAATCATTCAGCAGCAGGATTTACTCACTTTGTCACAAAAATACTGTCTGACTTTAGCTTGAGAGGAGGAGAGAGTTAAAAGTCAGCTAAAGTACGTGTAGTTCTTTACTCAACATCTAGAGGAAGTTTTGGATGTGCCATTACCTTAAAGCTTGGGTTGGAAATCCTGGAAAATGTATTTTTGAAAAAAATACAAAAAAATATTCGGCCACAGACACCAACTTTTACAAAAAATAATTCAAATCACTATTCATGGAGGCTATCAGGACATGAAGAGGATTTCAACAAATCAGATAAAAAGTATTTCAGAAACAAATGACCAACCCTACCTATTCTTTTTTTTAAAACTCACGTTGCTAGCCTGAATATTTTGTTGAGAGGAATGTGGATGAATCTTTTTCTTCCAAGATCTGCTCATGTCAGATAAACACAGTGACAGAGCCAATGTGTTACAGATCGCAATATGCCTTTTACTAAGCGTAGTGCAACAGGTCAAGTGGTTGAACAAGACTGGGGATATTTTGAGCGATGGAGGATAATAATCAGGAGGATACAAGTGTTTTTCCACAGAACATGCATGCAGGTTTGCATTAAAACAGTAGATAAGGTCTGTCACATTATCATTTGTTTTTTTAATCTATTGACGGAAACTGATTTTGTTAATTTTTTTATAGCGGCTAAAACAACCTCAACTAAGGAGGTTATGTTTTCACCCTGGTCCATTTGTTTGTTGGTTGGTTTGTATGCTTGTTTTTCCACGCAATTACACACACAAAATATCCACAAAACTTGGAGGAAGGATTCAAGATTCTTTTTTGTCAAATACACAGTAAAAACAGGCATTGTACGATAGAATGAAATTCCTACTTTGCTTGTCCTACAATAGCACAGAAAGAATGATTTAACACGAAAATAGAGATTGAACACAAAAAAATACAGACAAAACTATATATAAAAAAAAAATTGCTGAAAAATAGACTCATATAAGTTTCTACAGAATATTTATTAAGCACAAACAAAAAAACTTATTTAAAATTTAAAATATATATTTCATATGTATATTTTTTAACATAACTAAAGAGATAAAACAATAAAAAATGACCGCAAAAAACAATAAGATGATTAATGACTGGAAGGGTAAAGATGTGTCTAAACATTTTACTCATCAGTATGAAAAGCTTTTATTTCCTCGTAGCTTTTACTGTATATATCAAGGCCGAGGTCATTGGCTCTCACATTAAAGATTCATAAAACCAGTTCTAGGGATATGGAGAATTTATGAAACACTCACTCCGGCAGCTTATTACTGTAAAATTGCTGATATGCCGGTGGGTGAGTGTATAAGAAAACAATGATACATTCTTCTGCATACAGAAGCCACTGAAGATGCAAAAGAGTTGCGTGGAGCTTTCTGTAATGGAGGGCATCAGAGTAAGCAAATAAGTATTTCGATGGTAATATCGCCAACCTGACGATCTCTCACATACAATACCCGTTTTACACTCCCCCACCACCACTGTCTGTGGAGCATCATTATGCATGGAAATGACTGGTGACTTGGAGAGCTTGTTTAAACTGAGAGAAAACAGAGGAGCGGCTACACTGAGGAGAGATGGGAGGATGGGATAGATGAAAAGACTTTAACTGTTTACTGTCGATGAGGTGAGATAAATCCGCTGTGAATTTAGTGGAGAGAGATGGATGGATGTAGGCAGGGAGGACGTGGGCAGAGAAGTTAAATGACCTGTATATATGTGTTTACTTACTGTTTATGAAATGGAACTAATGGTGTCGGAGGTGGGATATTCTGTCTTCTCCTCAATTTGGGAAATCTCTATTTTCTGTCCGTGTGCAAGTGGCGTAGTGGTGTGTGTGTGTGTGTCCATTTCCATGTACTCTTACAATCTGTAGGTGTGTGTCCATCATGAGCATAGTTGTGCCCATTGTGTGCGTGCCTGTGTGTGTGTAAAAATTAATGAAAGCGGGGGCGATGATGAACAGTTTCTGTAGAATTCTGTCAAAGGTTAAGAGCTAGTTATTTTTAAGAATGACATGAATCTCGGGGAGACAGTGATTGCCTAAATGACCACTGTAATTACCAATTACTTCTTGAAGCAGAGAATATATTCACGGCATGTAGCCAGCTAAATACAGACAGGCATTAGCCCATTTACGTACTAATGCACATAATTTAGATCCTGAAAAGGGCAGATGGGAACACAATGGAAGATATAATAGATACCATCTAATATCATTCCAAAAAGAATATTGGATTCATGGGAGATGAATATTACTTTATGTCAGATTGTTTTTCCATAAAACATTCAAAATACATTTCATCTTTCCTGCTCTTGTTCTTGCTTTTCTCCCTCACTCGTTCCCTTTTGAATCCTAGCACTGCCACGCTGCGATCGCTAACGAAGGGTACTGCAAAGGAGACTTGTGTGGATTCACTCGCCTGTTTGGTAGGCTATTATCCCCTTTCTGCATTAAATGACAATGAGGGTTTGTCACGTTTCACGCAGCTATAGCCCGGCATCATGCGCTAGTTACCTGACCTCATCTGTGGCACGCAGTTCAGAAGTTAAACTTTTGACGCCCACAAACAACAAAAGGGGTTTGAATCAGAGAGAATATATATGTACAGTAAATGTATCGTTTCCAGGCTTAATTTCTCTGTCAGCCAGCGTCTGCAGATGGGGCAGACGAGGGAAGGAGGAGAGGAGGAGATGGAGATGGGAGAGAACACAAGGAGAATAACAATGGCTGACAGGCCTGACTGGCAAAAGGATATTTACTAAATTAGACATAAACTGCAACGCTCTGCATCTCTACCAAGGAACTTGTAAAGTCTCATAAATAAGTAAAGCAAAATGACAGAGACAGAGCACGCAAACAAAGTGGTGTACAAAGTCAGACTGAAAATGTGAGTGCATACTGTATGCATGTGTTTGTGTGTGCTTGGGATGTTTTTTTTGAGTTTGGGATAATGAGTTGTCATTTTGCTGCTCTTCCCCACTCAACAACAACCTTTCCCCCTCTCACTTACACTACATATTGCTCTCTTCCTCTCAACTCTCATTTCTAACCCTCACTCTGTCACCTCTGTTATTTTCAGTCTTGTGAGTCGCTCCTTGGCAGGATAATAGGGACACATATTTGCTCTCGGTGTAATCTTGTCTGTGTTCTATCTGATAAATACTTGGAGGAGAGGCTGATTGTTATAGTTGGCGCTGGGGATCAAAGGGAGACGCGCCGAGAGAGGGGCGAGTGTTTTGAATCCAAACTTTGAGCGTTATGACCTCACCATCCTCCTCCTGCTCCCCGCGCCGCGCTGCTCACTCGTGGCAAAGTCATGTCCGAGCCGGCCGCGACCCGTTTAGAAAGGGATTAGCCTATTCCATGTGGGCTTTTTCTTTAGCGAGTGCTGGCACTACATGGAAACCAAATCCATAGGGGCCCTGGGATCCACATACTAATTGTAGTAATAGCTATAGGGGGAAAAACTGTCTTTCTTCAGAGCCATTTGAAAAGCTAGCCCTCTCTCTGCCGCCAATATATTATCCCCCCCCTTTATCCATGCACAGCCCCATCACAGAATGTGTCAAGATTTAAAACGGGACAGGATATTTTTAAGTAGCAGAAACAAAGTGTGTTGACTGTTTATTTCTTTCTCTTGCCTCCTGTCATCTCATGCCAAAGCTGTTTAGCAGCAGTATTGTCACTCCTCGCTTTGCCACCGGCTCCATACTCTCACTTCTTCATATTCCTCTTTTTTTTTTCTTTATCTTAAAACAATACCTGCGTTTTACAGTGGCAGCACTTTTTTAGCAGTGTCTTTATTTTCCCTCCTCTTTTTTTTTTGGGCATCATCACTTTTGTTGGCAGTTGTCGTCAATAGTTAATGCCTCAATGAAAAAGGTTGACAAACAAAAAAGCGTTGGGAAAGGGGGAGTTTATTTGTTACATTTTGGAAGTGGATTTGTCTTTCTGCTCCATGAGCACTTACCTTACAGGATACTGAAAGCCCTTTGGCTGAGAAAATTTAAAGTGATTATTATGTTAATCATGAGGCCTTCTGAGGCCTCAGTCTTTCGTCTCCACTCACTGGCCTGGGCCTTTATAAGTGACAGTATGTCTAAACATTAAAACAACACACTCTTCTTACAATGAACACTGCTCATTCAACCCAGACAGGATTTACTAATATATACTGTTGTGTGGAGCAACCAGCTGCTCAATGTGGCTAATGTTAGCTCATGCTACCTTTTGCAGCATTACCTGACTTTATTGTTGTGTCTTACTGTTGGACTATAATTTACCAATTACCAACATCATGCATGTGTCACTTGTGACTGTTATTCAGCTACATGGTTTTGCCTGTGTGCACTTTGCTCGTGTCAGTGGAAAATGAGTGTGTGAAACAAGTGCTATCAAGAGGGATTTCTTGGACAAGATGACACAAACTGTCAGTGCTCTGCTCCTTCTGTGAGGACATTCGTTCTTCTAGCATTTCAAAACGAACTCCTGGATCCATAATTTAGCAGCAATTCAGATTTTCTCACTCTTGTTCATTTTATAATCAGATTAGCTCAATAACATAAGGAAACAAGACGGTTTACAGTTTTTTCTCAGCACAGAGAAGGATGTGTGCACTTTAAATGTTTGCTTTCTGTTAACCAGCCTCAATTATGCAATTAAAACTGCAGACATACCCCATATTTATTAGTTAGGTGGATTCTGCTGTAAATTCATGAAAAATTATTTTGATAAATAATTTATCATTCAGGTCATTTATAAAATAAAATTCACGGATTCTATCTCAGCTTCTGCTTTTCTTCTTCTTTGGCTTTCTTCTGTTAAACTCACTTGAAAATCTATATGTTTTAAACTGATGGTCACACAAACTTGTGATTTTTCCACAGATTGTTGACATTTTATCGACCAAATATTAAAATGTAAAATGAGTCACTGAAGGACATTATTTAATTGTTAGCTGCAGCACCCCTATCATTTTTTTAATCAAATCTAGTTATATATGAGACATGATACATTTTTATGTCAAATAAAAGTGTGGTGATTGATTATTAAGATTCCTTCCAACATTAACCATTTAAACTCTAATACAGTATCTTTAAAAATATTCTACAATAACTAAACACACAGTCTTTAAGGCATGCATCTCACATTGATAAGGTATTGAATTGAACAGTAGATTATGTCAGCATCAAAGCTATCTGCCCCTTTATTTTAATAAGAGTTTATAACCATCCAGTGATCATATCGCGTGATCATGTAATTATTTTATCAGCTTTATCAGTTATCTGTAATGTGGCTGATCCGGGACTTGAAGCTGAACCTTTTTTATCTGTGATCAAAGGTAAGAGTGTCTAATAAATGTACATTAGGTGACATGAAATGGAGTAAAACCATCATTTCAGTGCTTTATCTGCAAATTAGTGAAAGTGAGAACTCTGTTGCCACAGCAGATAAGCGTGTGTACAAAATGCTAACCCTGATATACATGCGCATGCAAGTATGTGGTGGCTGTGAAGCCATGGCATTTGAATGACACATTGATGGCCGCGGCTCGTACGTGGCATGCCAAGAGTCCAGAAGATGGAACCAGTCTGGATCGGAGCAGGCCAAGAGCTTAGTGGGGAGTCCACAAACTGCTCAAAGCTGACATTTGTGCCTCCAGGAGGTACGCAAACAGGGATAGACAGACAGTCGGATCCAACACCCCCCCTCCACCAGCACCACCCCACCTCCCTCCTCACCCCCCTCCCAGTTGTCTTCATCTCTCCATCAATCTCATTTAATTGTTTTTCCATTGGAGATGTTGTACATAGATAACTCACTGTACATTATTCCTCCTCCTCGTTCGCTCCAGCAGCAGTGCCATTTTGAGAGCAGGCCCTGTCTTTGGCTGTCTGCGGGACGGCAGGGAAACTGCTGATGTGCTGTGGATCGTTTTTCTCCAATAGCGCCGCAGTTCATTTAATGGGCTCAGGTTCTTGTTAAATCATGCAGACTGATTGCTTTTATGTACTACCGCACCGACTTTTCTATTTCGCCACAGAATAAACAAAGTGTTTAAATATGCAGAGTACACGGAGGGGGCGAAAGTTGCGCCTGAACGTTCAAGCATGGACAATCATAAAATCACATTTTCTGAGGAGAACAAAAGGAATCAGACATGTATATTTGATGATAGCAACATATCCTCTAACCCCAAAGTAATATCTGGTATGAGTCCAGGAAAGAGGGATTAATGAAAGGGATTATGTCTTACTCCTGATGCTCAAGGTTTTTCATGCATTACTACAGAAACCAATTAAGCATTGTGTAACAAATAAACAAAAGCAGATGTTTAATGTCAGAGCAGCTATTTACACAGACTCTTAGATTTAAATTCAAGCCTGCTTGATTGAGTATTGATCAAATCTGATCAGTTGCAGTAAACATTTGAATCTGAAGTGGGATGCTTTTTGGATGTTCGCTTAGGTACTTTCTTTTTGCTTCAACAGACATTGTGAAAAAGCATCACAGCACTATTGATTGTCATGAACTACAGAGAATAGTCAAGTCAAGTTAAAGTGTAGTTGACCAGAGTACTGTACACATACAAAAAAATAACGCAAAATACATGAATAAAATCAAAGAAATGCTATGATGTGGAAAAAAACAACTTAAGGACACTACAAATCCCTGGAGAACATGAGGCTCTTCAGTCTTATCTTAAATGAGTCGACATAGGGGGAGCACTTGATTGTAAAAGGTTGAGCCAACGCTTTGGGGCAGCTACTGTGAATTACCCTTATTACCCTCTGTCTCAACCAATGAAGAGCCAGGAGCACATGATCAGAGCATCTGAGAGATCAAGGAGAAAAGGGAAAAGCTGAGATCTGTATTTAGGGGGCAGGTCATGAAGTGCTTTAGTGACATTAAGAAACAAAAGAAACGCTCCTGCTAAAACAGAAAAAGACAATAGACCAAGTATAATTTGAAAGCAGAATTTTCCGTTATTTTCTGTACAGTAGAGACAGAACATCTGTCCAGTTGTTCGACTGACTGTTAATAAACACAGTGGATCAACTGTGCAGTGGTGACATTTGAGCAACTAATGCAAGATGAACTTTTGCTTCACGTTCTGTATTAAAACACCTCACTGTGTTGTTGTGTGGTCTTTCTCTGGGAATGAAAGAGCTGCGTCTGTCGCACATTCACAGTTTAAAAACGACTGGGAGAAATATCAGTCATTTAAAAGGAAAATAAATACAGACACATGACCAAAGTGTAATGAAGATGCCACGAGAGAAACCAGCATACAAAGTGTAATATATATAAGTATGCATACGTTTCTGGCATAGACTTTTCATTAACTTGTCAGTATGACTTCAAGTTGTGTGTTATAATTTGAACACATACATTTGAATTTGATTTCACTCATTTGAGAGCCTACAGTGTCATGTTGTCTGCTGCACACTTAAAAGCATCAGTTATGATTACGTATTTCAAGATTTCTGTCCCATTCAGCACCGAACATCTACAGAGTTTAAATAAATTCCCCTCATTCTACGTCACCTACTGTACACTCTTTATTCCTGGTCAGTGTGAAGACATAGCATTGTGCGTTTCCACTGTCCTGACGTGACACAGTCAAACCGTGGACTCAACAAAGTGAGATCTGTCAGATCAATAAAAAAAAACCTCTCTGCATATAGTGCCAACCAGCACTGATGACTTTCATGAGGAGGCTTTCCAACAAAATTATGCAGTGCGCCATCAAAGTGGTATGCATCCACTTTAACAAGGACTCTTTGTTTTATGCTGTTGCTCGCCATGTGTCATTGACTTTAATGCCTTATAAATACCATTGATATATTAAATTGGTATTACACTGCCATATTTTTATCATCTCTGAGCTTGTTTCTGGCAGTTTTATAGCAAGCGATAAGAGGAAAAAAGAACAAAAGATGAAAAAGCCTCAGCCTTTTTTTTGGAGAACACTGATGGTGAGTTCTGTTCATTTCACTCAGGGCACTTTGTGTTGATAGCTTACTGCGCACATAAGAAGCGTGCGGTGCTAGAAATAATTGTTCTTTTCATGGTAAGAAAGGCCATATCAATTAAGGGTAAATAGTCTCCTTAGTTATTGCACTACAGCTCAGTGGTATGCCGTCAATTGTTCCCCCTCCTCTTTCTGCTGTATGTGCACAAACTGTGTTTAAGCCTTGTGACGTTATCAGTGTTTAAAATGAAAAATGCTCACAATTTAAGCTTATTTGTGAGTCATCGTGTAATAAATGTGCGCCCGAGACGGACAAAATGACAATCTTTAAAAAATGTGCTCAAAGAAACTATTCATTTCCATCTTAAAACAGTTCTTTGTGGATGGCATGCTTTTAGCAATTACACAACAGTAACAGTTGGTCTGTCTGTTGAGGCCTGACTCTGCCTCTTTGTTTTCTCTCTGCTCAGAAGCGTAGGGATTTCTACTGAGGGCCTACTATTTCTCATTGCCTGGGGACTTGACTTTGAAAGGAAACAGACATATTGTTTAGTAAATAAGCAGCTATAAATCACCAGGGAATTCAGTGATATGTTTGAAATATCCACAGGTAGCTTCCTTCATTGACAAAATGAGACTGTATAATACATGTGTCTATTATTACCAAGCACATCACTTTCTCATAATCTCTATATTTCATATTAGGAATGATACCACACATTATTGTTTTATGTATTTCATTATTTAAATGCATCGCCAGCATTCTTCAGGAGCACTGTTTGATATGTTTAATGTATGTGCAGAGTGCCTGAGCTAACACTGTGTCGTAACTAAGACATCAGCAACCTCCACTAAACTCAATCCACTGTATAATTGAGTCTCAGTAGACGTAACATTAAACAAAAAGATACAAATCGTGGGGCAAATACAGTAAGCTCTCATTCTACTGTTAGATCATGAGTCATACGTCAGTCAGAGGAGCAGGGACATGATCACTGTCACATGTATAATACATGTTTTTATGTATGTTAAGTAATAACCTTTGACCCCACAAAGCTTTGTCATATATACGTGATTTGTCTGAATGTAGGATTTGTAAAGGAGTAAAAATATTTAGTTTTTATAATATTTCTTATATATTGTAATACTTGTAATGTAGTTCTTGCATTTATATAATTTATGGAATTATTAATACCAAATGCATAAACATATAAGCAGCAGTTAAATGTTGTAGCTGATCAAAGTGGTGCTCTGTTTAACCACTTTGTCTATATGACCTCATAACAGGTTATGATGTGTCTGTCTCTTCAGCCCGATGCCCTTTTATAACAAGCAGTGCAGTATATTTTACATAATTTTGTGATGTATACACATATATAATCATATTAAAATGTGATTACAGGACCTTATTTCTGCTTCACAGTTTTTTAATGTTTTTTTGAATTGTTATATTTTGAAATAAAAAAATGTGTGAACTAGTTGTTTTTTTGTATTATGTTGTGTTTTGTGATGTGAGGGGGTGCATGTGTCTGCACTGTGGGGAGAATTAAAAATATTGTGTTGCTTCAGGGACAAAACAGACGGCAGCTTTCCTGCAGCAAGGTGCGCCACTTACAAGCGCCTCCAGTGTGGAAAGAGTCGGTTACTTTCAATCCCTGCTGTTTTGCTAGACAGCACACAATATCAGCTTGCTGCTGTAACTTTACTAAAAATCTTTTCAATTCATTTACTTATATGTGTGCTTGTGTTGGTAAAACAATAAATTGCAACCTGCCTTTCAAGTGTCAGAATAATGACTTTGTTGAGCACCTCCAATGCAAATCAGATGCAGAATGTGAAAAGATGAGACTGAGTATTTTTGTCCACAGTGTGACGACGTTCCAAGTGTCCAGGGAGAAAGAAGGTCAGGGATTACAAGTGAACAAGACCTTGGTCTAATCACCATGAGCAAATGATTGACTGGTGCCATGTCTGGCCTTATGCTTTTTGTCACTATGCCAGCTGCAACATCCCGTGTTAGTCCCCAGAAAGATGCATCTTCTTTGATACATTCTTAAGTACACATCAGACACAGTCAAATATTAATCTGCCATGCTTGCCAGCCAAACAACATCTGTCTCAAAACACGAACTAACATTCTCAGTTTTTCATTTTTGGCTCGCAAGCACATACCCTTCCAACTTCAGAACATCCATCCACACAACTCAGCATACATTTATGCAGTTATTTACCAATTCATAAAAATTCAAATACTCAGAATAAAATGTAGCAAACAGAAGAGCAACCATAAGCATGAAAACACATCAGATTTATTCTGCCTGCCTTGTTTACCGGTTCACGGAACACTGCATGCAAACAGAATGCAAATGCATTTGATTGAATCAGGTGATGCCGAGGTAATTGTATTTGGAGAAATGTCCAAGATTTTTTTCATCATTATCAGTGGGGGGTTTTCTTTATGAAATCCATCTTAAACAAAAGCTATCGTCACTCCCGAGCCTTGTGATCTTCCTTTGTCACATGCGGATGTGGATGCGTCTTTAATTTCCTTTCAATTAAAAGTAAATATTCGCCTTTATTTTTCCCCCACTGTGAAATCCAAACAAGAGGAGTCAACATGAGCAGACAGGTGAGGAATATTCATTTATATCTGCCTGCCGTTTTTCTTTCCTCTTTTTTTCATTGTTGATGCAGATGATGTGCTTCAACAGGCAACACTGTGCCTGCATGCCTTCTATCAAACACACCCACGAGTTTGCAACCAAAGAAAAAAAAAGAAAAAGAAGGAAAACCTCTCCACTGGCTTGTCTTGTTCAGAGCCGGATGGGAAAGACAAACAAACACCAAACAAGTGCAACACAACACAAACTTTACTTCATCATTAAATGGCTGTTAATCCACGTCTCCTATAGCTACAGCTGCTTTGATCAGAGCAAAATTGTTACGAAGACAACTTTTTCTTTTCTTCTTACTGTCGGTTTGCTTGTCACCGTAGATATTAATGCGCTGACAGCAGTATTCCTTACTGACAGCCACTGCTGTGAATGTGTTTAAATCCATGTTACGTTCCATCAGCCCACTGTGTTGGATTGAAACTCTGATAATCAGTAGGGTTTTTTTTTTCTATTGCCCACAATAGAAATTTCTTTCCTTATTTCAAAATTATATATAGTAATACATCGACTACAAACAGTAGTAGTACTAATATTACTAGCTCTGCTGTGCTGTGAGAAAGTACTGTGTAATGTAATTACTTATTTTTAGCATCAGATTAAATTAAATAAATCAAGTAATTATATTACAGTAACCATTTTCAATAATACGTTGTCAGTCTGACATTTTCAGAGTTGACATGTTTATGTCTTGGACATGCATTCAGCCTAGGAGGTCAAATCTGGTGAAATACGTCGTAGCTCAGTTCTACCCGCTTCAGGAAGATGTACAGTAAATGCTTCTAGACTTTCAATCTATTGCTAATTGTTTTCGGTTTCTGCATTTCTAAAGCTGCCTTTATCAGTATCTATATATTAACAATGATCAAACGCCTATGTAATGTTAGGGTCACTCAAAGAGACAAACAAATCAAGGAGATCCTTATTTCCACTAGGGTTCACTGCCTAACACAAGAGAACATGAAATAACAATCGAACCAGATACTAATTCTCCTCAGGAGTCGGTGGAGACCAAAACAAAGCTAAAAGGAGAATGGATATTGGACCTCCATTTACCAGGTTGCCAGACACACAACTTTGTGTCTATTCAGTTTATAACATTTCGCTGTTTTGTAGCATTTACCTAAGTTCTACGGTATAATTTCCCTCTGCAAAGGAATTAACGTTTTCATCTGTGTTTGGTTTGTTTGTTTGCAGCAAAATGCAAGAACCACTCCACCAATTTCTATAAAATGTTGGGGTGGGGCATGACCCAAGGAAGATTCCATTCAAATTTGGTGTTGATCCGGATCAGGGAGCAAATCCTGGGATCTTTTTAACTTTCTATAACATTGTGAGATGGTATAATAAGTGGGAGTTAGGCCTAAATTCTTCTGGTTGCCGTTATAACAATAATATGAAAATAATTTAATACTTTACACACACATGAGAGACTTGATTCACGATTTCAAGTGCACACCGTAATGTGAATGTTTTAGTCTTTGGCATTTTAGACCCCTGTGTGATGTCATCATGCTTAGAAAGGGCGGAAGCAGAGCACAGAACAGAAATACCTCCCTGGGGTCTAGACACTGGTGGTGTTTCAATTAGTTATGCGACATCCTCTGCCCTTAACCCTCGACAAGAGCAAAGAGGAAAATCTACAAAAAAAAACTAAAACAAGGGAAAAACGTAGCAACCTGAGGAAGAGTCACATGTGAGGGATCCCCCTCCCAGGAAGGACAGAGGTGCAAGGGATGCCGCATATATTAGGTATATCGTGTCTTGTTGAATTCAGTCCGCAATCAGCTGGCACCATGATCAGATGCTGCCATCATCCACAATCCATCGTTGTGATCCATGAGCGGCTACCAGCACGATACAGGATTATATGAACACGATCAGTTGAGGTCGGGGATCCGGATGAGGTGATGATGACTCTGCTGAAGACTGGAGGAGATTGGTGTGGAGGTGGGTTATGCACGTCAATGAATGACTGCTGACTGTGGAAGAGAGTAGAGGGGATTTTTAAAGTTACTGACATGTACTGAATGATTGGCTGAAAGAGACCGTGGCAGATCTGATTGGCCATTTAGGATCGCCCACAATCAGCGGATCAATAAGCAGGTCAAGTCTTCCTGAACTTAGCACTAAGCTTAATTTATAAAGTCTAAACTTCTACTGCTCCTACCACTATTATTGCTACTGCTGATATGTTTATTTCTATTATTATAATTGTTGTTGTTGCTACTGCTGCTGCTAACACCAACTGCTAACCTAATCCAATTCTTGGACAGCATGTCCAAATACCTAATGTTTTCTTTGGTAAAATCGTTTTTCACAAATTTGCATTCAAAGTTGAAGCAGTAAGTAAAACTAACAACACTGTATTCAATTTTCTAATTTCATATCAGGAAGGACACTGGTTTACCTTAAGTAATACTGAGTCAAGGACTTGATTTAATTTCCCTGATATCATTAGCAGGTCACATTTCAGTGCGTAATATGATATAAATTTTGTTATCCCACCCTTCCTCTCCCTCTCTCTCCCTGCCTGCACTTCTTTGTGCTTTTAAGCTAGCCTGGTTCCATGTGCCCCACACAACGTGATGGATGGTCCCATCCTTTACAAATGTTTTATTGCAGCTGTCAGTAGCCAAAGGTGGCACAGGCATACTGTAAGAATATGCATGTGTGTGAATCCACCACACTGCATGAAATCAGAAACACAGACGCCTTCTTTCTTTCTTGCAGTGTATGTTCATTATAAAAGGGGAAGCAAAGTTATGTCTGGATGCACACAGATCCTACTTTGATATCTCACCACAACAGGGTGTCCCAGCTGTTCTTTATCAAAGAACTCTCCTGATTTTACACATGAAGTTCAGATGACAGTCAAAGGGAGTATCACTCAGCCTGTGACAAAGACTGCATAGGTTTGGAGTTTGAAAGACATGAGACAGGTCTAATGAGGGGATATGATTAAGCTGTACTATCAGAAAATGGCAGACACCCTCTCAACATTTAAGAGTCAGATTAAAACCTTCCTTTGATAAAGTTTATAATTAGAGCTGTTTCAGGTCTGTCTTGGACAGCTCTTAGTTATGCTGCTATAGACTTAGATTGTCATCTGACACATGGAGCTTCTCTTTCCTCTTCTCGCTCTTTATCGATGGAGGGGTGGGTGAAATTTTTGAGTCCACCCAAAAACACTTCTGGAGTTTCAGGGTTAACTTTGTAGAGCAGAATCCAATACAATTGAAGTCAATGGTGAGTCCTTCTTCAGATGTAATAAAACAAAATAAAACCATAACATGCCTCCATACTGCTTCTGTGGTGTCATCCAAGTATCCGCAAGCCCTGACATTCAAATTTGACTTGAAACGGCATCATTGACACTGTTTTTTAAACCTAAATGTCCTATGATATCTCCCCCCGTTGTGCATTCAGGGTCCGTTGGGAATGCTAAGTCCGCTAGCTTAACCATTTCTGGTTTGGACTTCTAGGCTTAAAACACAGTTTAAATTACCTCGTTTTGAGTCGAATTTGAATGCCGGGGCTTGCGGACACTTGGACAACACCATACGAGCAGTATGGAGGCATGGTTTTTTTTTTCTGTTGTTTAATTAAGTCTGAAGATAGGTTACTAATGTCTTCAATTATATTGGATTTGGCTGCAACACTGTTTACCCCTGAGAGCCCAAAAGTGTTTTGTGCACTCAAACACTTCAAGCAGCCCTCCATCGGTATGGGCCTGAGTAGATAATGAGTTAATTTTCATTTCTGGGTGAACCATCCATTTAACCTTCAACAAGAATAAGGAAAAACTACCAAAAAAATATCTATTAACAGGGAAAAAAAGAATGTAGATAATGTCTCCTCAATACATTTTACTGACTGGCCTTCTTTCCTGGAATCCTTGAGCCTTATCGTTGCCGATCCAAGATCTCGAGTCCGGCCACATAGTGGATTGCGATTATTGTGGCAGCTGATTTTGGATTATGACTATAACTAGACTGCTTAGATATAGAATATACCTACTCCCATATACTAATATTATCGGCTTACACTATCATTAAAGTGTATAATCATATGATGAAATCAAACCAGCTGGGACATACATTGACAATGTAGTAATGTCTTTTGAGTTCTCATGGTTTGGTAAATCCACATGTTGATGACTGGTGTGATCCCATCTCAAGGTCTCTTGTTCTCTTGAGGGCGACTTGAATGAATTTAACTATCATTTGAAAGTTTGTTTCAATGGCTATCTCCGATATTTTTTTTTAGTCCGGACCAAAGTGGTGGGCCAACTGATAAAGGAATTGATAATCCTATTCCTACTGTCACACTGCTAACATGGCTAAAGAAAATCCAAAAGGTGGCTCATCCCGACATACAATATGAATATACTATGATCCATGAACCCAAAAACACTGAAGCCTGAAGAACTTTATTGTCACTGTCATGGAACTTGGTTCCTACTTCTCTTAATATATCCATGACCTGGATTCAGTGGAAACACTGATACTGCTCAGTCTTTCTGCCTCGTGTTATGTCATTAAAGGCCTGAATAAATACAGCTTTGGTGATGAAGCTTTGGCTTTAGAGTTTACAAATCTAATCAAACCCTTAGACCTGCATTACCAGCATCCAGAGGTCCATCCTGAGGTCACAGCATTGGCCATGTGAAAGACTAGTAGAAAGGTGAAGGAAAAAAAGACAAGATGCTTACAATAGAGACCTGGCTGTGTTTGTGCAGGGAGGGGTGGGGGTCCCAACCGGAAATCTAGGTTTCGTTCTGTTGTAATGAATGCTTTTTATGCAGGGTGGTCTCTTTAGGGTGGTGGCTTGTCTTTCACTTGCCAACCTTTTCTCTCCCTTGTCCTGTTTGTCTTCGTCCTTGTAAGGCTGCTGCAGTTAGCCAAGGTGAGTTATAGAGTTACAGGGACTGCTACTTCTTCTTTGCTACTGTTTTGTTGTTTTGACCCTGCACCGTCTGGATATTTTTGAATAACAGATCCTGCCGTCCCGGGTGTTTTTCAGGGGGCCTCATGCAAAATGAATAGGGGTGGCACATTTTATTGAAGTTTGATTTAAAATGGGAGGTGGGGGCTGGGATGGGGTGGGGTGTAAAAATGGAGGACAGACAGAGGAAGAAAAGGCAGGAGAGAAAAAGAAGGCTGTTATCATAAATTATTTTACTCATATCCAGCCATGCTGATGTATGTTGGATTGGTAAATAATGTATCACCCCAGTGCATAATTAGGACAACAACACTATTCTTTTTCCTCATTCATGCTTCCAGATAACTATGTGGCTGTTGTTTGATTCCTCCTCCTCTTTAATGGATGAAGAGGCCATCTGATTGATCTTGATCTGAAAAAAGAAGCCCACTAAATGGCCTTTAAGTGCTTCTGTTGTTCTTGCACAGTATGTGCGAATGCGATCGTTATTTTATTTTTTTCCAGATTCATGTTTATATCTAGCAGCGTGTGATGTAGGTTATCATGTGGATGCTCATTAACATTTAGACACAAAATAAGCGAAGGTAATGTTTGTCGCCAGTCATGTACATGTACATTGGCTTCGCAGATTCATTACAGACTGAACGCCACCGCCGTTGATTCTAACGCAATGTGACAAAATGCAAAGCACTGTTAAAAGAAGGCGGGAAAACGAGACGGGAACGAAGAGGAGGTTATTATTGAATATGTGTGTGTGTGTGTGTGTGTGTGTGTGTGTGTGTGTGTGTGTGTGTGTGTGTGTGTGTGTGTGTGTGTGTTTGTGTGTGTATGTGTGCATGTCTTCCTCTCTCGTCTTTCTTCAGAAGGAGATAACACCTTTTGGAGGAACTGCCTTGAAGAATTATCCCCTAGACAGGATACATGGCTAATCTTCAGCTTTGAGCCATTACGCTATATTTATCTGTGACCCCCTCTCTCTTTATATTATTACAGTTTAAGTCCATAAAAGTGTGTTTAGACAAAGATGAAGGCATTACCTGCTCAGAAACCCCAAGTGCTATTAGAGGCTTAGGCCCCTGCCGATGTGCGCTGGATATTAAATATCCTTTATCTTAAACTCTCTCCCTTTCACACAGCTCTCTGGGTAAGCTGATATCTCACTCTGCCCTGCCTTATATTGCTATGGACGTAATAAATACACAGTAGTACATATCAATGGGCCAAGTTTGTCCCAGTCCCAAACGATTATGTGAGGCATGCCTCCCTTTTATGTAGTGGGAGTAGCAGGAGAGCTTTTATTTATTTCCGTGAGAGGTTAAGGACAGATATAGTTACAAAGTCAGACAGAGCAGAGGAGCAGAGCAGGTTATCTGCTGAACCAAGGGGACGAAAGGTGAACCGCCCAGGTTTCTCTCTCACAGACACACACACAGACATACACACGCACACACACACACACAAACATACACACGCACACACACACAGTCATGTCTCAATGATATCAGAAGACTTTACAATGACTCACATTCATTTTAGGCAGACTTAGTGGAACCTTAGCCATTCTCGTCCTAACCTTAACTAAAATATGTCTTTATTGTTCTAGTCTATACATCAGCTATTATTTATGTTGTAGAGACTTGGTTTAAGTTACCATTAGCAACTCTGCACAATATAACTGTGTTAATATATTTATGTCCTCAAAACACGAGTAAAACCTGAACCACACACACACACACGCACACACACACACACACACACACACACACACACACACACACACACATGCACACACATCTATATTCTGTCATAAAAAGAACTGTGCACACACATACAGATTGCGTGTCAGGAGAATACAAGAGTGTCATTATGGCCTATACTTAACATACAGATTCACATTCATCATTAACTGAATGTCTTGGAAAGGGAGGGGCCCAGGGCATTAAACCTCCACGGAAGACAAAGGGGAAAAGAATTGACTTTATCGTCTTAAGGACATTTGTAATACACACCAAATCTTCACCAGTAATGTAATATTCTTTGAAAAGGACACTTCTCTCCAGGGCACAGGAACTTGAGATCCATATCTTTAACCCCTGATGTTATCACACTGGAGCACATTTTTGATTCAGCCCATTTTTTGCTGTAGGTCTGGAGGTCTTTGTGTGGATGATATTTCTAATGTTGCTGTGACTGTGTGCAACTTTGTCAAAAACATTTCCAGCTGTCCAAACAACTGACAAAAGTTGTACCTCTCATGTGCAGAACACTGCACTGAGGCAGGTGAGTAAGTGCATAAAGCAATGCACTCAAGCGGAGTATGACGTGTGACATAACATCAGCCTGCGATGTTCTTTCTGTGGAGGCCCGCATGTTTATTTGGAGTAGTCATGTAAAGATGTGCCTATGTCCCATTACACTTGAATGTCGTTTTTAGAATTTCCTAAAATTACCAATGAAGACTTCGAGTCAATAGTTTTATGAGGAGCTCTGTGACACTGTACGAGACAGTGGCTATTTGGACTAAATGCTAACATTAGCATGCTAACGAATTCACAGTGACATTACCAATTAGCACTTAAAAGAAAGTACAGCTGTGTCATGTGGGGAGGTCATTATTATTGCAGGTATTCAATCATAACCCAAGTTATTGGATTATTTAATATTTTGAGTTGATAATAGTGCTAGATAAAAAAATATTGATATAAATGTTGGTAATAAAGTAAATAACAATACGTCAAAAGAAGTTTAACCTTTTCTCCCAATACCTCCAACGTTGATCCGCTAGAACTGCAGTTTAATGAAGTCAATGTACGATCAATGATTTGTTACTTAAATGTCCGAAAACATGACTTGAGACCCGAATGCATAAATCGGAGATAACTTGACCCATAAATATGGAAAAATACAATAATGTGCGTAGTTTTACCTTTTGGAACTGTGCCAAACTGTCATGAATTATTAATAACACAACCAGGATGTGCGCCACGTTTGCACACTTTGCAGCTGCTGGCACCAGAATAAAATGGAGAAATTACTCTTTCACTAAAAAATGATTTAGTCCATGCACATAAATGAATATATAATATATATAAATATATCCAGCATCTCACCCATTTAAGTCCCTGCAGCTGTGCAAATGATTCTGACACATGCATTACTGTATTATGTGCTGGTTCCTGCTTTGAGTCAATAAAGTAGTTTATGTTCTTGCTTGTTCTTATTTAAGGAACTTTCTCCTGTTTATCCCAGTGTCAGGGAACGGCCATCTTCACATGTCTCCACAGATGTTGGGTTCACAAGTCTGTTGTTTGGCTGAGACACTCAAGGACAATCAGAGACTTGTCCTGAAGCCACTCTACTGTTGTCTTGGCTACGTGTGGAACTTTCACAGGTTGTGTGAACTCTTTGTATCTGGCTGCATTCATCCTACCTTCTATTCAATTCTTTAAGCCAGGTGATGAGCAGCTGGCATACTTAGTGTGTGGAGCCCTGAACCAAATGATTCAAGATTTGTCTCTTTAGACTAGATAATTATTTTCTTTAGCTCTCAAAGTCCTTTAAATGCTGTCAGCCGGCTGTCACATCTTACTCAAAGTGTCTTCTGTCTAGTCATTCTGTGGTAAAGACTTTATTGATGGAGAGATGCTGAGATGTCCGTCCCTCCAGCAGCTTTTCCATCTCTGCAGAGAACTTCTGAAGCTCTGTACTGTTGGTTCTTGGTCACAGCCCTGACGCAGGCCATTCTTGTCCCTCGGTTTATCCAAAAAGCCAGCTCTCAGAAGAGTGCTAAATGATACCAAACTTTGTTTTCATAATTATTAAGGCAACTGTGTTCTCATACATGTAAAGCTTTAGATTTATTTTGCAACAATTTTAAGGTTTGTAGAGAGTTTCTGGGACATTGTGTTTTTGTTCCAAGTGAATTATGAAACCTTATATACATGGGTGTGTCTCTTTCGTACCTACGTCCAAACCATTCACATTGGACTTCATTCAAATTCTGGATATAGCTTAAGGATAAAAAAACTAAACAGGTGACACTGAAGTCTCACAGCGAATGTTCTGACCACTTTTGTAAATGTAAAAATGTTATTTTCTTTTTTGCATTGTAAGTTATTCTCTATTATTTGAGGCTAAATTACAATTGTATCTATATATTTAAGATTGAGGCTACATCCATACTCGTATGTTTTCATTTAAAACAATCTCTGTCCACACAAATATTTTGGCTCCGCATCAGTTTTAATCCCCATCCATACTAACAATCAGAAAATGCATATCACGTGTCTACTGTGCGTACTCTGGGTAAGCTCATGTTGGTATAACAGGTAGGCCTGCTGGACTTGGAAAGTACTGCAGATTACTTGAATAACACAACAGCTGTTAACAAAGACAACATGGTCGGCAACGCTTGCGATCGATTATTCAGGTCGTGTTCTACACTGGTAGAAGGGGATCCTCAACAAATCACTGAAGGTTATAATGATCATAAAGACCCTATCATAAAGCGGTTGTGATTGTCTACGTCATTTTTTCCAAACATCTCAGGTTCTACCTGTCCAGACTGAAACGGTGCACCAGTGTTTTCAAACTAAAATGGCACCATCAGCATTTCCAAACTCTTGAGTAGTGTGGACGCCAAGCATATCCGTAGCAGAGGTGTTTTCAAATGAAAGGGTAGTATAATGACTATAACATAAATGTTCAACACAATTTGACAAAAAAAAAGTGTGAAATAGGTTAATGGCTCTGAATCCTGTGTGAAGTGTCTGTATGAATCTAAATGTATACTTTGAACAGATGAGATGTACAGACACAGCAAATCAGAAGACACAAGCAAAAGGGCAAAACAACCCAAACATAATATCATCCCACTAATTAAGTCCACTTACACACACAAAAGAAAGTAAAGCAAACAAAGAAGATAAACATGGGTCTCAGGGTGATGAGAGCTGTGCCCTTTATAAAACAGAAAATATGTCAAATATGTTTTCTCGCTATCTGATTCTTACTTTGAGTTGCACATTCTTACATGAACACAAAACTAAAATGATTGAGTGGTTGTTCCCCACCAACAATTTATCTATGTGTGTTTATATCTTTGCTCTTTTCTCTGCTTTTAAATGGTGGCTCAGTATCAAATAAAAAGGTGATGTCACCTTCTTGAATCAGGATTTAGTTCACCACACATTCCACATGTAGCAAATTAAATAAAATAGTGAGCGGGTTACACCTAAACATGTGTGTGGCTCAAAGTTTTATTATGAAGAAACACACAAGAGCCACGTTTTGAGGGGCTTTAGGGTCTGAAATGAATTACAGTAAAATGACAACTAATGGTAAAAGTGTCAAAGCTGTTCTGACTGACCACACTCACACTGTCTGACATGTACATAAAGACTGCCGTGACAGCCTCCTCCTGGCTGCACCTCCCTTATCTCGATCCAAGATTTTTTTTGTCTTCCCATTGTCATTGTCGTCTGAACGAGATCAAGTTTACAAATGGAAGAAACAGTGCACATTTCCAGACAGCCCCTCCTCTTAGCCATTTATATACCCTACACGTGAGTAGCAAAGGAAGTGACTGTGTGGACAATAAAAGAGAGGTCAAACTTTCATTACTTTCTAACCTTTGCCTATAGCTGGATTCCCCTCTGATCCCCCGGCTGGTGAGAGGTTTAAGAGAATGAATTCTGAGACCTTCATTCTAAAAAACATGTTTAACAAATTTGTTTTATTATTGTTTAAAGGAAATGTAAGCAGATAAATCCTGGAAAATGAAGCTGAATTCTGCCACTGTGGTCACATTGCCAGTCATGGATCAGTTTCAGACAGTTGCAAACTGCAGTCACACATCTTATCCAAGATTATTATGGAAATTCTGTTTTAGTGTAGATGTTCATTATACCAAAGCACTAAAGCCACTGTCTTTTTCTCACTCTAATAAGGCTAACAAAGCAGGGGCCCACTTACCTCATGTTTCCTTTTCTTCTTTTCTCTGTCTCGTGCTCACGTTTGCCCCCACTCCCCCCCTGTGCACCGAGTCACTTTCACAACTTTCATTACCTCTCTGAGGGCAGGCCATGCTAGCTGGCAGGGGAGATGGTATATATCTCCTAACTATAACCCGCCATCCCCAGAGTGTGGAGGTCAATGAGATTAACCTATAGCTCCTTTTTTCCCTTCATTATGCACTTCAAATTACACCCACTTACAGACAAGAGGAAGAAAGAGGGAATCATATATGAGCTGATATCTATTTAAAATCTAATCCCTTTGGGTGAACTGTTCAGCCTTTCCATTTCTCTTATGTTTCTGCCTATTGCCTCAGGGCTCTGCTGTGCTGTGGTGTGCTGCGGCGCCGTTCAGGAAGGTGCTATAACCTCGCCCCTGTTCATGTTAACTTTAGATTCATCTGTACTAACATAGGAGACACTTAAGATTGTAACTTCCAATTTTCTGTTATTGTTGCTCGGTTAAACATGACAGACCTGTTCCATGTTTTCCAAGAAGCTTACCACCCAGCTTGCACTGATTATTTACTGTGGGTTTCAATGGTTGTACCTTGAGGAACATCATCTCTTTCTAAAAAAGAGATTATCAGTTTCCTAGTGCCCCTTTTTCTTAATCAATTCACAATCGTTAAGAGTTTGTGATTACCAAATAACTTGACAGAAATGTATGTATTTTGACGAAATAGATGTGTGAAAGGAGGCATCCATGACATAATTTGCATTCCTTGTAGCTGAGTTTTGAATGCGGAGAACATGTTTTGTTCCCAAGACATTTGGTTATTGTTGTTGTATTCTCTGTTCATGATCTATTGTATGCAGTACATCTGAATCCATATAAGAATAATCTTCGTCATTGAGTTTCACAAATATATATAAAGTGGTTGGACAAAAAGGTAAACACAAGCTATAAACACGATTTGTCAAGCAGGACTTTGATATGTGAGTTTTCAAAGCAACATGTGGAGTTCTGACCAAACCATCCGTACCCAAACTCTGAGCTTCCTTGGCCCTTTGGAATTGAAACAATGTGTAGGAATGGCTTCAGTTCAGGCAAAGAGAATGCACCTGACCACAGTTTAGACATCCACGACAAAGGTTTTTAATCTTTTTGTAATTAGAGGTTTCTGTTCACTTTATCATTATGTGTCATTGACTGTAGATTGATAGGAACAATTGGGGATTTTATTCATTCATTCAATAAAAAACTCAACACAATAAATTGTGCAAATTAAATTGACTAAAACCAACATGGGCTTTTTACCTCAGGACTAAGACGACATCTAAAAATAGCAGATGAATTTAACAAGATCTGCCCCAGTGGGCAAAAAAACTTTTTAATAATCACTTTTTTCCCAGCAATATCCGTTCACTGTATTTGCATCCTATAATTGCCTCTTTACATTGTAGTTTTAATTGTTCATGGTGGAGTCACTTGGAGGACAGAAACAGCACAATCACATATACTGTATACTGTAATGTAACGGACAAGAGTCAGTCTTGAAAAATGTCATTTTTAAAGTTCTCTTTTTTCTTTCTTAGTTTGTTATGGAATCAGACAGATTCAAGTTTATTATATTATCATAGGGACAGGCTGGTGGAACTAATCTCAGTACAGATAGGTCAGCAATAACAATAACAACAAAGTGGGTGAAGTAGGTGCAAAAAAACAAACAAGCAGTACACATGTTCCCTTATCCGATGCATGTTTATGTGATAACTGTATGGCTTTGAGGAAGTAGCTCCAGTTAAGCCATTCTGTCCTGCATCTTCTGCTAGAGGGGACACGCTGAAAATGACAGTGAGCTGAGTGGAGAGCTTCATCAGTGACCTTGACTGCTCATGAGAGGGTGCATTGTATATGAGTATTTTTTAGTTTCGTCCTTTAGTGCGGGTAGTTTGAAGCCTGTGATATTTGACGCTGTGGTGATAACTCTATCTATTTTCCTTTTTGTATGCTTAGATGTGTTTCCATGCCAGATAGTAATTAAGTGACAGGATGCTCTGGATTATAGCTGTGTAAAATTGGACCAGTAGATACGTCGTCTGTGTTTTTTCAGTTATCTCAGGAAGTGCAGCCTCTGTTGGGCTTTTTGGGTTTAATGTTTGCCCTCATGGTCCCATTTCAGATTATTGCTGGTGTGTGCCGAGGAACTTAAAGGAGACGGCTGTAACTGGTTGGTTGTTGATGAGGATATGTGCTTTTTCTTCTGAAGTTGATGATCATTTCATAATCTGTTTTTATTGTTGTCCTTTCAGGACCAGGTTATTTATCCATACACCAGACAACTGACCTTTGACCTTTGGTTTGTATCTGTTTATTAGCTCTGCCAGAATTATGTGAAAACATCTGGATGGAAACCTGGTGGAAGGATGTGGTATGAATCAGGAAAGACACCAATACATTTTGGTGCAGATCTGAATCAGGGGGCGGATCCAGGATTTATTTAAACTTTCTTTAACATGACGAGATAGGGGAATTTACGAGAATAATTCATGGATTTGATGAAAAAGTCAGACGTGTTTAGGGGAGTGAGCTTTTTGAGTGTGTGCAGATCCAAATGAATATCTGGGTCTAGTGAATTTAAATGTGGTTTCATAACTGTTCATAACTGTCGGCCTTGCTGGAGGTATGTAGGCTACTGTCCGACTGCCATTGTCATTGTGAACATGTAACCCACATCTGGCACAGTTACAGATATTCTCTAAATGTATCACCTGAGACAACATCATGTGGTTTCCAGAAGATCCTTGAATGCATCCTGTGGACACTGATGGACAGACACAGGGTCACTGCAGAGCAGCAGCTCACACATGTCTGTCACAACAGAGTTTCCTGGAGCTGAGGTGCAAGTGACTGAAGCTGGCGGTACTGTCACAGGAAGGAAACCGCTCAACTTCCGGGAAGCTGTGAGAGAGAAGTTACCAGAAGGAGAACTCTGAGGGGCGTTTCCTCTCAATTTCTAACAGGGGTTGTCCTGGTGAGTTAGTGTGCTAACTGTTAGCTAGCTGGTGGAGTGTGCTAACTGTTAGCTAGCTGGTGGAGTTTGCTAAGTAGCATTAAAATGTAGTTATAACAGAGCTAATTTTATTTCAGGAATGTCATAGAGACCAGCCGGGACAGTATGTATGATACAACATATAGTGAATATACTAACCTGCTGCTGCTGCACTTTTATTTGCTAGGTAAAGCTAAATGCTAAATGTATAGCTGCTGCTATATGCTTCAAGCAAGTGAAGTATACAGTGCATGTTATTTTGGCATTGAGAAACAAATACTGGAAAGACAGTGGAGACAGTGAAGTTCATTAATGTTTATCAGTGAAAAGAGTCATGCAAATTATAATAACTTTACTGAACTGCACATTTGTTTGCAGGCTGTTTTTCTCTTCTATACGGTGAGCTGTATCATCTGCTGTCAGGATTATCATGGCTGCTGGTGGACGTCCTCATCTCGTGTGGACGCTGATGTGTGGACGCTTTGTCATTCGGTAAGAAACAAATCACTTGGAATTGAAATTAATTTTTTTTATTATTTCTTAATTTATTTCAGATTTCCCTGAGATCCCAGGTAGTTTTTTTTGAAAAGGACATAATGCTAACATGGAAATAAATTACATAATGTAAAATGTGTAACAAATGTATACTTTATATCTTAAAAGGATCCAAGACTAAACCAAATTCAACCAGATATTTTGAAGAAGGCATAGGGTAATTGATAACTTTATAGGACCTTTCAGAAAAAGGGTAAACTATAAACTTACAACCTTGAAGAACTCAAGGAACTAACACTACATGTTAACCATTTCCTTTGTGGAAACATTTGATTATTTTGTATGGTCATTGATCTAGTTTCAGTTTATCCTAATCACTTTGGTTGTAAGTTATTAGATTTTACTTGTAACTTAGCAAAACCATTGCAAATATATATATATATATATATATATATTCCTATTTTATGAGTCAATAGTTGTGTGTAATTTGTGGGCTGAAGGTCAAACTGTTTATAGAGTCTGCAGTCACCAATCTCCTTGTGGATCCAAGATAACCTATAACCAACCAACTTTCCAAATCAAATGCCAGTCATTGATAAGTAAAATACTCGACCTGGGATCAATGGCATACTTTCCCCAGGGGAAGATTGTCCCTCTGAAATAAAGGTTTCAGACTTTACAAATGGAAGTCTGGGAATTTAATTCTAAGTGCAGTTGCAATTAGGGATGGGCATAATTAATCGACGATCGATTAATTGATCAATAAGAATTTCCTCGATGAAATAATGTTTTCATCGATTAATTGGGTAATTACACATTTGACCACGGGGGGCAGTGTTTGAAAAAAACACCACAGACCTATTCAGTTACCTGCGAGTTACCGTGTTACCATTTCCAAAGTAAACACGAAGAAGTCACGGCGAAGTTTAGCTTGGGACCATTTAGAATTAAACAATGACTTGGTTCACTGCAAACACTGCGAAGCTGTGTTTAAGTACAACTCGGCCACGACTCAAATGATGTACCACTTGAAGAACGCACATCCGACGCTGGTTAATGGCGGCGCGTCCTGCTCTCGGTCTCACTCTCAACCTAGCATCAACTCGGTGTTAGCACGGAGGAGCTGCGATGCACAACGAGCAGAGAATAACGTTCCCCAGGCTAGCCAAGTTAGCACAGAGCTACCTGTGTATCATGCATAGACTGTATGGTATCACGGCGACGACAGTCCTCTAAGAGCGAGTTGTTTCGGCAGCTGGACTGACGGTCACCAGGCTGCGTTCGCGTCTGACTCCAGAGCATGTCATCTTTCTCAACACAAGTCAGTAGGCTGGTGCTGAAGTTGTATGTGAGTTACTAGTTATTTTTATGAAGCTTTCTCGACTCGGTGCCTTGTTTGATAGTTTTAGTTACATGTGGCAAAACCTGTCAGACCTAAGTATTATATATTTGTGGTTAAGTTATTGTTTAACATGCTTGTTTTTTATATTATTAGTGTTTAGTAGCACCGGCTTCTAGCTGTCGGCTCCGCTGCTTGAGGTCACGGCAGCGCATATTTTGTTCATCTTGTAATAAAGATCTGAATGAGGAAACACGCTTTGTTTTTTTTAATTTTCACTGCATTTTTATATAGCCTATAAATAGTGAATTTTTGAATATAAAAATAATAATGATTAATCGAAAATTCGTCATTAAATCTCCCGACGATCGATTAAGACAATTTAATCGAATGCCCATCCCTAGTTGCAATAACTGTGCTAGCAACCACAGTTTAGAGCAGATCAACCAAAATTGGAAACTTAAAATACATTTTACACTAATGAATATTTACGACCATAATTGTGTACAAACTTGATCAAGAGGACCTTAATTGTGAGCTGTGGTTTTACTGCATACCACGACCTAAACTGACCCTGTCGTTTTAATTATGTTATGTTAGGCCTTATCTATCCTGCCTCTACCCTGAAAGTTCATGGGCCTATTATAATTCTTTCTCACTGACCAGATATCTTGTCCTCGATCAGTCATTGCTAAACTTGCAGGCAATTTCCCATCGCTTTTATGAGCAACGCTTGTAGACAAGAGGCCCCCCCCCCAACAACGTGTAATTAGTATTAGCAATACAGTTAAGAGATCAACCCCGATCAGTGGCTGCCATAGAACAAGAGGAAGTGATGTTCAATATTATCTTAACAGTAGTGGTGAGGGGCAAATTTGTTTTGTCTGTGAGCACATCTGAGGTTTATCAGCTGGAGGACGGTGTGAATGATAGAGCATCATTGTGGTGGGTGTGACTGAGTAGGCAGCAACCCGTCTCATGTAACTTCCTGGTTATGAATAGCCGCTGTGGAAAGGTCAATGCCATGACAACCCTGTGATGGATGTCACCAACGTCCAATTAAATTCTTCTAAAAAAGGCGCCTCGGAGGCTCTTGTGTGTGCTTATTAAATATAAAACAGCTAAATCAAAAGTCTGACGGCCTGCTTCGCTGTGTCTAATGCCCACTAGGACAACCAAGAGCATTTTTTATTCCTCAATTATCCATGTTTTTGATGAGGGGGTCAATAAGGGGAAGAGCACTCGTTATGAATGTTTGGAACTAAGCACAAAGGTCACAACACAGAAACACACAGGAACACACATCTTTTTAGACATTTCAAACTTTTTTTTCTCCCCCCTCGCTCTCTCTCTCTTGAGATAAAGAGAAAAGAGCAAAGAACAATAGTCCCGTGTTTTCAGGAATGCAAATATTTGTCGCTAGGTTGTTGAAGCTTTCTTCTCGAATTTACCTCTCTTTCTCGCTTGGGCTCCCTCTCTTACATACACACACACAGACACGCACACACACACACACACACACACACACTCATGTAAACACACAAGCCGCTTTGAGGAAACTAGGACAGACAGTCAAGCCATGAATAAGAGGATGCACGTTTTAATTTGTGTATTATTTGGGCCTTTGAAAATTACAGCACATGTGGATGTGCGTACACCGTAGACACGTACATGCCCGCACGCTCGGATCAGCCGTCCAGCCTCCGTTTCCTTCCTCGAGTCCAACAGTTAAAGTCCTTTCACTTTTTATGCCTACCTTTGGTTGAACTTATGCTTCTCTTTTTTTCCTCCCACGTCTTGTGTATCCACTCTGAAATTATAGATGGGGATAATAATAATAATGTCATTTTGTACCAGAATCTTAGTCATTACCTGCAGTAAAGTGCTTCTAATTGATACCACCAGAGAGATAATGATTGCAATGCCCTCCAGGAACATATTATTGCAATATTAACCTTTGTATATACTTTTATGCAGAAGACTCTGGCACATTAAAGGATCTCTAAATCTTACTTGTGTGGTGTAATGCCATTACAAAAGAATGGATACTCGGAGGTGTGCCCTTTTACTGATTAAGTGTGTCCAGGGGTTTCAGCCATCTTCAGGAGATGAATGGCATGGAAGTGCAATTTCCAGTGCATCTCTCTTCTCTTACTGGCTAAAGCTTTCTTTCGTTCACATTTATCCCTTTATAGCTGTGCGTTGTAATTAGAGTTTTTCGGATTTCTCAGCATGAGCATCGAAGTGTTTTTTGTATGTTTATTATTTAGGATTGGCTATTTGCATGTCACCATATCTTATGGTTGCATGTGTCTGACTGTCATATCTGCCCGGCCATAAGTGTACGCATTGCTGTGTGCATCCCTGATGTTTGACCGGCTGCAGTGGCACAGTCAGCTAAACCACAGCCCACACCCCCACCCCAAAACAAAACAGTATCCAAACCAGCGGCTATTTTTGGACACAGTGTCTCTACCACGGTAATTGGCCTACACTGGGGCCATGATCCTCAGTATCAACCGCAATCCAACATTCCTTTCTTAATATTATTGCATGGAGTTGCTTTGTATGTATGTGAAATTTACCGAAGAGAAGGAGCGTGTTTGCAGTTTGATTGCTCAGTAAACTATGATGTATAGCTGTTTGACCTGATGTCTTAAAAAAGCTCAAAGGGCAGCAGCAGCAGTAAACTGATTTGTAAAATAAAATCCTATGAGAAGATAGCGAGACCTTTTGGTTAAGAGACATTTCCGCAGCAAAGACCAGAGTACTGCTGACAGAGGGTAAGCGAAAACAAATTAATTCAGTGAGGACTGCTGTTATGTGTGTGTGTGTGTGTGTGTGTGTGTGTGTGTGTGTGTGTGTGTGTGTGTGTGTGTGTGTGTGTGTGTGTGTGTGTGTGTGTGTGTGTGTGTGTGTGTGTGTGTGTGTGTGTGTGTGTGTGTGTGTGTGTGTGTGTGTGTGTGTGTGTGTGTGTGCCTCGTTGCGTGTGTGTAACTCATGACACAGTCCAAAACAGCTTCTTAAGACCTGGTGACACAGGACAGGAAATTGGGATATCTGAATATGCTGGAGACCTCTTGGCTCGGTCTCACATAGGCCCCCACCCCCACACTCCACCCAACTGCAGTAGCAGGCTTCTGCCTCAAGTGGGCATGGCACAGAGAACAGGTCTGACCCTTGGAGGATCATAGTGATGCAGCTCTGGTGGAAGTGCTTCTTTTTTTGAGTTGACCAAATGCATTTTGAGGTAATTGAATGTAAAGACATTATTTAACACTGACAGGTAACTAGATTCATGCAATGTGAATGAAAATGCAATTTGAAGCATTTTGTTATCAAGAGAAAGTAGATAGTGTTTACAGTTGTTGAATGGAAGAACGATTGCAACAGTTTTGTCAGCAAGTGCCCCAAAACGACAATAATTAATAATCCCTCTGAAAATTGGTTAAGTGTCTGTGCTGCCTTCAGACTGCATTGTGGTTTGTCCTTGATAGGACATGTTAGGATGACAGGGGTGTGTTGTTGACGATGTGCATATTGAACATAGAGTAATATTACTATAGGAAGAAGTCTCATAAATGTGACAACCTTTTTGTTCCAAATAGCCATGCTGCGTTCACACCAAACATGAAGCGGGATTTTGGGTTGTGTTACTCACGCAAGGATAATTTGTTTTAAGTAGCATGTTCTCTCCTGGAGAAGACTATTGAACGACTGTTGGCTTAAGTAATTACAATTTCTGTGTTGTACCCTTTTGTGGAAACGTTGGAGAAGCCAGAACCATTGTGTGTGGGTCCACAAGACCATTCGGAGGGGCACACAGCTCATGGAATTTCAACGTCTTCTCCAGGAGCTGCGTGTGAATCGGTGTCATTTCCAGCGTTCCGGCATTTCCAGGTTAACCAGTGGCCAGATTGATTATTCAAGTTCGAATATTTTAACTCAAGTGGATGAAGCTTATTTGCATTGATTTTGTAATCTCATTGAGTGAAAAATTGCTTTGCATTTGGTGTGAAACAGCATTACCCACTAGCTGGTGTACATGTGAAAGCATTTTGTAGCTTTCAAAGCTGTAGAGTTTTTCACAGTTTACAGTTGGCCTCCTTTGGGTCCAGGTCCGGTGGAGTCCTCTGGGCTTTTGCCTGAAGACCTCGACTGTATGGCTTTCCCATCAGACTGACTGAGTACTGTTGCTCCTTTCCTAAGCATTACCATTGTTACGTCAGTGACATGGTTGAGGGTACACCAGCTGTATTTATTATGTTGTGGGTTTTACCACTGTGTGCTTTTGCCAGCTTCAATCATCTTCAGTTCATTCGAACACATGTACCTGCTTCTTATTTCCAAGGGTAGGAGATGGCCTGGAAAGATAAATAGTTGGGCAGGAATTTTTTTGTGTTTAGTATTCATCTCATAGTTGTAACACAAGGCCCACTTGTCCTTGACTGCTTGTTACAAATAACCCACATAATTCCCACAGGCTCAGAGATAATTCACTGATAATTTAAGGCACTGGTACTGTGTTGCATTTTCTCTCACACACACACAAAAATCAGCACATTCCTTTGTTGTTTTCTCATTGTTTCCCTGCTGCTCCTGAGCTGACACTAACCTAGTAAAGCGTCTCTTTTGTTCCGGGTAACGGGAGACTGTTGCTGAAGTGTATACAGAGGTTAGTGCGACTGAGCCCTTTTGTGGTGTGGCAGCACCTTGCACTTTATCTGCCGTTTAGCTTCTCTTTTCACTGCAGAGCCACATTATCTGCTGATTTAAGGAAGTGCTGCTGAATCAGGTCAAGGTGGTGCTGGCAATTGTCAGGAAGGTACAAAGGGCTTGGAGTGCCAACACTCAATGGCAAGCTTAAAAAAAAAGATTACATTTTCTCTGATACTAAAAATCTGGCCGTGTAGCAATGAATGTTCTCACGTTATGCTGTTTCTCAGGACCTACAGTTGAGGAATATTTTTGTATCGGGGCACCATAAAGAGATACATTTTTGTGGTAGTCTTCCCTACAGGGAGTCAGTGTAATCCTACAGAGCATTAGATGGAAGGAGACAAGAGAGAAGAAGAATGGACAAGGAAGAAGTGTTGAGATGAGGGAAGGGAAACGGAAAGCGAAGAAGAAGCGAGGAAAGGGGGAGAGAGTGGGAGAGCATGGGGAACACTGGGGGAGAGGAGTAATCACGTGTGTCCGGCGGAGGTCACCACTGGTCTGCAGGTTCTAATTATGTGCTAATAGCCACTGAGGAGGTCATTTGGAGCCATTAGCCAGCGCCTGTAGGTAGTTAACGGCCCACAGCATAACCCAGCCTCCTTAATGTTCCCTGTGAGGCCGTTAGCGCTCTGTCACCAGCCAGCTAGCTGCCTCGTTACTGCGATTAGAAACCAATTGATAGGTAATAGTAAAATATGATAGCACACTATCCAGGAAATATGGACTCTGGTGGAAAGGTGAGAGGACAGGAGATGGCGAATGGTTGTTCGTGAGAGCTTGTCTGTTCTGGAAGTGAAAAGCAGACTTGAGGCTGAGGGTGACAACTGACTGACAAACAGGTCGACAAGTTGTGTCAAACCTGGGAAGCCCCCAGATGATCAGGATGTGTTTGAATGTTGTTGGATGAGTTGAATTCCTGGCCGTGTCAGTCCTTGTGAAGATGAAGTGTGATATTTCACTGTTGAGTGGGGGGGTTAATGTTAGCGCTGCATTGATATGGTTTTATTTTTCAGGAATCCAAAGAAGTAGCACTTACTTACTCACATGTGTAGTGCGGTAAGGTTTAGCCCCAGTTTGTGCTGACCAAGTGTTGGTGTCATGTTTGAGTTGCAGAGTTAGGCATCAGATGTCCTAGAGAGTATATATGGTTATTAAAAAAAACAACAGCCAGAAACTCTCCTGGGAATTTTCAAGTCTTCAAGGTCTCTCAGAATCTAGATTTAAGATGTTGCTGTGAGCGTTTAAATCCATCACCCTGCCTTGTTCGACACATGTTGTTTTAAAGAAATATAAAGTATTGGAAACTAACCACAACGTCTACCAATGTAGGCCTATTACTAAAAGGTTTAGGTTCGGCATAAGTTTGGCACACAAACTGAGCAAGGAAATATGTCATCTCTTGCTCCCAGCTTTGTTCGGATTTGGAAATACATCTGTAACTTGAGAAAGGGAATACAAGTTTTTTTTTTGTTTACCAGAGGGAAGTTTTTTCATCCAGATGGTAAGGACAGGCTGTGGATTGTGGGAATACCTTCAGAACAGCAGTGATCGTTATTAGGTGACCTTCTGGATTTTTCAAAGATTTAAAAAATCAGATGCTGCGTGCT
Source organism: Limanda limanda (assembly GCF_963576545.1). Classification (NCBI taxonomy): domain Eukaryota; kingdom Metazoa; phylum Chordata; class Actinopteri; order Pleuronectiformes; family Pleuronectidae; genus Limanda; species Limanda limanda. The sequence continues at coordinate 30,408,125 of NC_083638.1, read as the reverse complement.
GTCACTCAAATGTAATGGTAACACATGAGGCCCAATCTGGGGTTAAGTAAAGATTTATGGTACGAACTCATGCATCACCACACACACACACACGCACACATAGTCCACACACACACACACACACAACCACACAGACACACACACGCACAGCAGTTCGTTTTCCCTTATGAAAAAGAAATCAAATCAGTATCAAAACAAGGATATTCTAGACCTACTACGCAGAACATTGTTCTTAATCAATTAGAGTCAGATGTTTTCATTTAGATATATTTTGTTTCTGCTCTGGGCGAACTTCTATTCATATGATTTAAATTAAAATCACACTGGTTATCAGTCATTGGCCGTATACTTCCTGCTCCTCCACATTCATCAAGCCTGGACAAGTTTGATCTTGAGTATACTCTCTGTCCTGGCAAATAAAGAAATGCAGGGCTCCCTGAAGAATCGCAGATTTGTCTGTGATGAAATCTCAAGGCAGGGCTCTAAATATTTGCCTGTACTGTATTTGTGTGAGCATTTCATTAACAATCGGAGCTGACAAACACACACACTCTCTGACCCCAGTTGTCGGGCGAGAGCTTGAGACAGTAGTGTGTGTTTAGTGTGCATTTGTTGAAAACATAAATGCCTCACATGAAGGATTGATGTCACCAATAGAGGAGATGATTGCAGTGGAAATGAATCTGGTGTGGTGAACGTTTTCCATAGCCAGGATCCTGGCTCTTATTTAAGGCCCTGTCAGAACTTGAAAGTGTAATTGATATAAATTCTAAAGCTTAATTTTTAAAGTTTACAGTCACTGAGGGTTCAGGGCTTCAGATTGTTTAAAATTGCACTCACTCCCTTTTCATTAAAGCGGGACGGTCTGAAAACATTTGTTCATCAAAGGGTTGCTACAAATTAGACTTTGAGGAACTCAATTTGAAGTAAAGAAAAGCATTTATTTTCCTCTGGGGGAAGCCAAACTTTCGTCTTGTTTGCATTTAAATATAAGCTGGGCACAATATCTGGCTTTAAAGATGCAGTCATTATAGACACAAACATGGACACTCACACTACACTTGCCATTTGCACACACTCGCCCTAAACTACATAATTTTATAGTCCCCTCTAAAGTGGCGCATACAACACCATGAAAACATTGCTATCATGTTGCAACCGTGCACTTAGGTTGTTGTGTCTACTCCCTATGAGCCAGAATTTGCAGTAAGGCCTCTGCCGGAACACACAGACATGTTTTAAATCTGGACCTGGTAAGGGTTAAAGAGAGACTGAAAGTCAGATAGAGATGGCCAGAGCAGTGGAATAACGTCTTAATCTATCTGAGAAGTGAACAGTGGCTGGTCTGTTTTTTGGAGCACGCTGTCTTGGATGACTCCCAAGCAGAGGGGCAGGGAGCGGAGCCATCTTCAGCTGCTAGTCACTAACATGGCAGTAATAAGGCAGTGATGACCCTCCCAGGACTGCCGGCCAACACTCCCCCTGCCTCCTGTCCCTTCAGCACAAACACAGGCCGTGCACTTGAACAGAAATGCAGCAAAGCACTGAAATTCTTCCTCTGTGATATATTGACTTCCCTGCTTGCTCACCAACTCCCATTCATTTTAAAGGAAATGCAATAATGCTCTGAAAAGCAGAGCAAGATAATCAGTGACTTTAAACACTAGTTCAGCTTTTGCATTACACTTTAGGCTTTACACTTTCAAAATTTGAAAGAAAGTGAAATGTGTGGGATGAATTTATTCATAATATAATCAATGAGAGCAAGGAAGCAGTCATCAGGATTTATAAGCCCTAATGCAAATGTAGAAGTTAAACAGTACTCAGAGGTAACGGGAATAAACGTGATGCTGCTGCACCTGTTGCAGAAGCAAATGAATACGCTGCCAAACCATTTCCTCTCTGCCTTTACAATGTCTATCACTCACATACTGTATAGTCCTCTATAAATAAAATAACATTTAAAAGCATACATGTGCCTTCTCATAATAAGCTTTCATGCAGGAGCCTAAAGGACTTTAGACTTTCATTAAGTTTTCTTAACATGTTAAGCGGCAGATAAGGCTTCACAAATAAATAAACACCATTCATTTGCATGACAATTATGCTGCAAATCATTATATACCGTATTTAGTATAAGTATTTTTTCTGAAATGCATTCATATTTGGCTTTTATCACCTTAAAAGCCTCTTCCTCATGCAGCTGAAATTGGTTTCACACTACTCACTCTGCATACAATTAATTAAAGCCACTGAGATCTGTGTCAGCCTGTAAAAACACGGCTGGCCAACAGTTTTGTGTGACTGCTTATAGTATATGGTGTTGTGCCTGTGAGAGTGCAACCCTCAGTGCTATGTATTGTTCGAAATTTGCATGCTTAAGTCCATATGGCAACTTCCTTTTGACCTGCTTTCCCATCCCTGATGCATTGTCAGGGCTGTCAGCCGATAAAGAATCACTTGACTTGCTATAACAAGTTCAAAAGGAGCTGATGACGCGCTGTTGATCCATGGAGAATCGGCAAAAGGAACACCCCTACTGCTTGCTGCTATCACTCCCATAGAGATAGCAATATTATTGATGGGGAATGGTTATGCTAATTTCTTTAGGGGGGGATTTTTTTTCTTTCCTTTTTTGTAGAAATGCTCTAAAAAAAAAAGGAAAGAAAAAAAAGAGAAATTCATATGCATCAAACTGAATTCCATACAACCATTTAAAGGAGCAGCATGAGAATCTGATTTTCATAGTGCATAATGAATGTGGAGTATCTTTAAAAGAGGGAGATATGTTTTGTCTGGGAAGGAGAAGAAAGCTGATATTTAGGCTATCTATTAATGTCTCGCACAATGCCATGCGCGCGACCACACGCACGCACGCACACACAAACGCGCACACACACACACACACACACACACACACACACACACACACACAAATGCACATACACGTACACACACACACACACAAACAAAGGCTAGTGTGAGAAAATCTTTCAAAAAGCACAACAATTAAAGTATCAATTATGTTAATTCAAAAATGGTGAAATACTTGTTCATGTTTCTGTTAATAATAATTCTGACTTTACATGGACCAAAAAAAGTTGGAACATTTCATCGCCAAGGAAGTTTTTGTGAAAAAGTTTATGAAACGGGCTGCAAAAAATGATAAATGTCATTAAAAACATTCTATCAATTAAAAATAGTAGAGACATGCTGCAAGGTGCGGGTCTGTGTCACGCGGAGATGGAGTCTTTCTCTCTGACAGAGTGACCATTAACATGTGTCTGCCTCTCTCTCTATCTCTCTCGCTCTCTCTCTCTCTCTCTGACACATGCAGCATGGCACAAGCGGCGTGGTGGCGGAGGGAGAGGATGATGATGGTGATGACGGGAGGAGGAGAGGGGGGTTACCAACAGGGCTGTCATGAATACGACCCCCAGATATTCCATTGTGGACCCATGTCCGGTTCTGAGCACATGTGATAGTATCTCAGTCTGTGGCATTAATGTGTCTCTCGGTTCGACATTTTGAATAATCGGGGCTGTCTGCCGTCATCCTGCCACTAGCTGTCAGCGGTCTGTCTGTCTGTCTGTCTCTTATCTCACTCCTCTTCTCCTGCTCTTACATTATAGAAAACAAGCTGCCCGTGCAAGGGAGCGCTTGATACTTTTTTTTTTTATTATTATTATCAAACCCTTCCCATAATTACCCCATAATCATTATATAATCCTGTAACAAAGCCTCTATTGAAGCCCTGCCTTTTGTCAACGCTGGGACACTGCATCTATAATTGCATTATTTAGTCTCTTCCACCCTCATATAGAAGCATTATATATCAAAACCATCCTGCAAGACAGATTTTAGTTGCAACAAAGACTTCGGCCTTTGCGGGACGTCTCCACGTCGTATGCTTTTTTTTTTAACTCATCGCAAAAAAAGTTGTGCCAACTTCAAGTTTAGAACTCCTGTTGGAAATATCGGGAAGGGGTAAAAAAAAAGAAAAGAAAAAGTATTTGCTTCTTTTGCAGAGTTGGTGCTTTTCAAAATCTCCAGAGAGCCGCGGAGAAACGCGTTCATTCACAAAGTGGACGAGCCGCATTAGTGATGTACCATATTTTCAAATAATTATCTTCATTCCCTATTGCGCTCCCAGACAGAACGAATAACCCGTCAATACACTGAGAGAGAGGAGCAAAAAAAGGGGCAAAAGCGAGTTCCCGAGGAGAGGCTTTGCGTCTGTGTGCACGGGGATTGGCAACACAACGGGGCTTATTTACATTAAATACGCCACAAGGTTACAGTGCAGATAGATGAGCGTCATTTTTATCACTCATTACTTCTCTTAAGCGGTGGCTGACGCTCAGGACGCGCGGGAGGCATCACTCATTTCTCCTGGAGTTTCCCCTTTAAAGCGACGACAAGAGGATGAAGAGCCGCAACAGTTCACTTCAGTGAAAGGTAACGCTTTCTACTTTTTGGAGTAAATGTGTGTCCTGGCTGTCTTTACGCAGAGCGGGTTAATCCAAGCCAATCGTGGACCGCGCGGTGGCTGCGCGGCGAGCCTGGCTCCGTGTGAACGCTGGTGTGCAGTGTGTGTGCGGGGGGTACATTTGTGAAATAAAACAGTGTTTATGGTCAGGTTCAAGGTCAGAAACTAAGTAAGGGGACCGTGGGATGGGGTTTTTCCGCCACCTCTCTCTGAAGGTAGTGGGGGAAATGTAACGTCCAGGGGATTATTCCTCTAAAGCAGGTTCTGTTCACCGCTGGGCTCCGCTGCTTTTTTTTCTTCTGTCCCCGTCAACAGCGAATACCGCAAGACCCGGGCTGTGCGCAGCCAGTCCGCTCCGCTCGCTACAATGGAGTTCCCTGTTAACGGTACAATGCATTTCACCTACCAGAGAGGGGCAGTTCAAGCTGAAGGGGATATGCTGATGCCTGGGGATCGGCATCAATGCAAACGTTTACTTTTAGTAGACAGCGCTTGAGAGAGGGGCAGGAGGGCGAGGAGAGGAGACAAGTCCGTGCAGCGGCGTCTTGTCTCTGTTCAAACTCGGGCAGCGCGGCGGGGAGCAGCTGTAGGGACAGCATCGAGGAGTGGACAGTATTTAACAGGTCCGAAGACACTTTTCAGCTCCCACGTCATCCCGAGAAAGAGCACGATCGGGTGAAATCGCATGGACATGCTTCATTATTCAATGAACACTATCTCTCGCAACGCACCGTTTACGCGCAGGAGTTAGCCGGCGCTTCGCCAAATTTAAAAGGTAAGAAGTGCGGTGGCTTACAGTAGCTACAGGAGTGGGGGGCTTTTACTGGGGACTTGGGAGTGTATTACTCAGTGGGAAGTCAGTTTTTCTTCTGGGGAGGATTGTGGTTGTTTGTGCGGGAGCCTCGCAGCGGGGGCTCCTGATGTCTCCCCAGCCATGATTAGAAAATAACAGAGCAATTATCCGTAGCGAGTGACGATCGTAAAAAACGGTGACAAAATACCAGCTGGGACCTAGGCACGGGCTGCCCGTATCGACACCTTGCAGCCAAACGCGGAATAAACTATTAGCATTATATGTATTAATTTTAAATCCAACTGAAAATTATTTATAACCAGTTTTGTTTTTGTTTTACACGTTTTACTCTGTGCGTAAAGAGGTGCCGTGTACGGCTGCACGGGCTTTTCCAATACTGTTCGTGCAGATCACACAGTTACAATCCTCAGACTTTTTCTCTTTTTTAGAAAAGTCCAGCCGTGTGTTCCCGTTAGAGAGGGGCCACGGAAAACTTTTCTGCCGACACTTGTGCTGTGAGAGTGCAGGAGGAGGAGGGTGGCGAGGAGATGTGTGTGTGTGTGTGTGCGTGCGTGTGTGTGTGTGTGTGTGTGTGTGTGTGTGTGTGTGTTTGTTGGGGATGGATTAAAGTTAACCGGTGCGTTTGCCACCATGTGTCAAACTTTTGAGATGGAAGAAGAGCCGGGTGAGACCTGCCATTTTGTGCAGTGATCGACCTCTCCTGAATGAGGAGAGGTCCCCGCGCTGTGCGCCGAGCAGACGCTCTGATGGCATTTGAACGGGGGGCGTTAATGTCATATGTGGAAAACAATAACGCACATATCATCAGCCGTGTGCTTGACATTTGGTGTCAAATTCGGTACAGGGCAATGTAACAATAATTATAATTTTTTATTGAGAGAAGGTGGTAGAAAGTTAAAGTAAAGGAGAGTGACAGGCAGCGGTTATTATGGAAATATAAAATGACAGAGCCCATTAGTGAATAATATTTTTCCAGGCGATGGAAGAGGTCGAGTGTGTGACATGTCATTACACTCCGTCTTTCAGGAGTTTCATCTTCTTTTATGTAAGTTTTTTTAAAGCTCCAGCTGACATGTTAATAAATCTCTGCATCAGTATTGTTGCTTACATGATGGGGCTGTTCTAAATTATCTGTAACAGCCATGTAGCACCGGGGATGAGGCTTGTAATCCCATTTAAAGCCTCTGTCTAACCTTCGTCTTGGGTGAGGAGGACCTTTCCCTTGGAACTGGAGTTGACCCCTGAGTGATCTGACACTGCTTATCCAGCCACTTCCAGCAGCCACTCGCGCTGCACAATGGCTGTGAAGACACATGTCATCATTCTTAAAATACTCAACAATGTCGATCACATTGTTTCCTACTGTTTCTCTAACCTTCCCTGAAGTTTTCTTGAGTCCACAAAAAAAGCAAAAAAAAATAAATCTTCCTCAGATTCATTGCGGAAGGAAAAGGAAAAGGGATAAATAGATGTACTGTATGAGTGGAGATGCTGTCATTGTTTAATGGTATGCACAGGGCGGATATTATGTCTGAAATAGTGTCTGGGCGTAGACCCTTTTTGTCAGCACCTTTCTCTCCCTTATTGGAGATGAAATAGCAATAGAGAACTGTCCCTGCTCCTCTGACAGTACAGGCTGCTTCACAGACCTGCTTGCCCTTTACTGCACCTCTCTGCTCTGCTACAAGTTCAAATGTTGTCATTCTTTTCGGGTGAAAAGACTTGGAAAGGGACAGTGTGTTTAAGAAAAGGCCTATCTTTGCAGACCGGCTTGTGTTAAGGCCTTGGCTGTTTTTGTTTGTAAGTTATTTTAATATTAATAAGGCCTGTTTCTTATTTATAGTCAGGATGTATTTGGTATGATAAACTTATTATTCATTAATTATTCAGGTAATTATTGTTTTTACTGTCATTAAAATATCAGTTTTTTATAAAATGCAAATATTATTTATCCTTAATACTTCATGGCAAGATAAATAGATAAATTCCTGTATTACGGATGGGTGTTTTATTTTGTAGTCAGTATGAGATAACAGAAAAATAAAAAACACACACATTAAGTATTTTGACAATTCCTTCTGCTGTAACTTTCTGAGCAGTGGAGCTCAGTAGCTGTTCTCGGGAGCCGGTGTGTAGCGGTCGCCGTTGATCTTGTATGAGTTGCTTTCCCACCTGTGCCCGTGTCAGCGTTGCAAAGGGGGGCCGCGGGGCATGACTGAGCGCGGCGATACACACAGATCTCTCTGCTGGAATTGAAGGCAAAGGGAGGGATGAGAGAGACAGGAGGGAGGGAGACGGAGGGAGAGAGAGAGAGAGAGACCAGGGCATCTAAAGGGATGGCATCTAAACAGTCCTCTTTTTTACCAGGCTGTCAGTCAGTCAGTCAGCCACTCAGTTCACCGTGGAGGAGAGCCACTCGACTGAAGCCGCCGCGTTGTCAGCCCGACACACAGTGAATTATTTGCATGTTGACATGTACACAATCGGATTTTTTCTTTTTGAAGAAAGGACCAAAAAGCAGTGTAAAAGAAATCTCACACTTGTTTAACAAATGCGCATAAAGAAGGCAGCACATGAGCCGACATCCCAGTACATCGCGAAAACACACAAACCCGCGGTGAAGTGGTTGCACAAATTACATAATCTCGCAGTTCAGAAAATACATGTGTGTAATCAATTGGACAACACATAATTCAGACACAAAGAAGTTATCCTGTATCCTGTGATACATGCAGTCCAAAGTCAACCAGGCAGCCTGACTGTGGTTAGTTGATCCCCATCTCATGTAATTATAGGGGAGAGGGCTCCAGCTGTACAGGCTGTGAGGCCAGGGCTCCCAGTCCGCTGGGATCAGGGCGGTGGTGGGCAGGCCAGATCAGGCTGGGTCTGCTCATCAGCTAGCCATTAATTGATATGTGCAGTCATTGTGAAAGCAGCAACCTCCAAACAGACACACACACACACACACACACACACAACCCACCCCCAACCCATTTGTGTTCATTCCCATTCTGGTTCTGATCTGCAGCCGGGCAAGACGGCTGGGTACCCATGTATTCCAGTATGTTAGTGTATATGTGTGTGTGAGTGCGTGTCTGTGTGTGTGTGTGTGTGTGTCCTGTCGGAGGCGGAGAACGTGCTGAGGGGGCTGTAACACACAGGCGTTAGTCTGGCTTGATCCTTGTAGCTCCATGACCTTGATCTCCAGGGTTCAAGCCGGAGAGGGGAAGATCCCGGCGAGCCGTGCTTGCCGTGTGAGGCTAATATGACAAGCGCACACACACACACACATATAAAGCATTGGATCAAATGTGGGATGCAAAGTCGAGAAGAGACTGCCCTTACGGCAAAACATCACACAGATTACACACTTTTCACAGAAATCTCAAACCATTTGTTTGAATTTCATAAAGAAGATTTGATTTATTCCTCTGTGGTGATAAATTGAAGGGGGCACAAAGGATTTCAGACTCTCATGAAGTTAGTGTCCAGACCTTTTCTCATTATTATGTCTTTTTAGGACCCAATAAGGAACCTTTTTTGATGTGTATTGCAATACCGATGAATGTATTTCTCCATCTTTTGCATCAAGTGTTGATGTCCACAGAAAAGTCTTTTGCTAAATTTATGCTTTATACAAATATTAATTTAACACCGCTTTTATTCAATTGCATCGAATTTGAATCAGGGGTGTCTGGTGGTCTGGTGGTTAAGACACATATCACAGAACCACAACGCTCGGCTCAATTTCCGGCCGAGGGACCCTTGTTACATGTCATACCCCTCCTCCCTCTGCCCTTGTTTCCTGTGTGTCTCTCTCTCTTGATCAAATAAAGGGAACATGGCAAAAAAAGGGAAAGAAATATAACAACTTCAAATAATTGGAATAAATGATAGGAAAATAATTAAACTCTAGGTAAAATAATATATACAAGGTGCTGTATATCCGACTCAGTTATTGATGTTAAAAGCTATGGGAAATATGCAGTGAAAAGGAATAGGTTATCAATTAGAATCTAGCTGTGTGAACGAGCAGCTTTATTGAATCAATCCTTAAATGAGAGTTTATGTACAATTCTCCTGTTGTGTGCTTGCATTGGCGTGTTGCGCTATGAAGATGTCTCACTCTGCACTTAGAGATATAAGCGTATACAGTATATTTTCCCTGATATGTTCTTTGCCATGAGAGCTTGATAAACATTGGCGAAGGTGGTTGGGGGATGGAGGGATGGAGGGTTGGAGGGTTGGAGGAATAGAGGGGCGGATTGGTTGTGGGGGTAATCACAGACGTCAGTTTGATCTAAGAATAAAGAGTGTGGGGCAGATGAGGCTCTGACAGATAGGCTTGACTCAGTCCTCGCATGTCGGGGTGCCATCACAAGGAGCGTCTGCCTGTCTGGGCAGCCGTAGGAAGAGGGTTTGGGAGTGAGGACGAGGACGTATGGACGATAAGGGAGGAAGGGAAGGGGACGAGGTGGTCTCAGAGGGAGAGGAGGTGGGCATGGAAGTGGGTGCATGGAGCATTTTTCTCCTATTTCTTTTTTTTTAGCAAACCTTCCTTCCCCATCACAGTCTATGTTGTTGGTTTTAGTAGCAGACTTTGTTAAATCAGCCTGAGCGGTGAGGGGACGTGTGGGAGTTTGCAACAGTGTGCATACACACAGGAACCCAGGTTTTCCAGGGCAAGTTTAACTGCTCAGCCTTGAGAAAGTCCAGTATCAAGTCAGCATTATAGCCTTGCCCTTTTTCTCTCTCCGTCTGTGTAATCTGTTGGCGCTCACATCAACAACACCAACAAGGAATGTGTTCTGAAACACCTTATCCTCACAACCCGTGATATTCCTCCTTTGTTTCCCCCCCGACTTCCCCGCTGATCCCTCACATTAAGGCGTTATTGAGTTTGGCTTGATTTTATTTTTTATTTTTTTCATCAAAGTTGGTTTGCATTTTGGATCTAAGGATGCATCATGCAATGTCATGACCATTTTCCCTTTTGATGTGTCGAATGGCGCTGTGTTTTCAGCCATGTCATTTCCGCAGACAGCAAACAGCTTAACACAAACAGGCAAGCACACATCAATCAGAGGTCCTGAAGCAGAGAATTGTTACTGCTTAGCATTCAGCCACGCTCAGCTAAGACTGTGGTAAATACCTCCAGTGTTCATGAGATGGAAGGTTATGTGTGTGTGTGTGTGTGTGGCAGGTTATGTCTATTACCCACTTCACATACCATCACTGACTGCATCCTACATGTCATGTCTGCTCTTAAGCCGCCTCTACCTCTCGGATGTGACCTCTGTTAAAGTCCCAGACCTCTGCTAATGAGCACGCCAAAGTAGCACAAGGTAAAGGGAGAGGAAAAGAGGGAAGCAGTGGAGGAAAAGAGGGAGAAAAGGGAGGGCATGACGGTGCGGGAGAGAACTCCTGCACCTTTAATTATGATCAAGAGGTTTTCACCAAAGGACGGAGGCGTTGCAGTTCTGTTGCACTCGTAAATCTGGCCCCGGATGCCGTATATTGTGTCGAACGATTACTGTACACCATTATAGTGCATATTCAACTGCCTCTCCAGCACCTGATTTGCATAATTGGATCTTTAATGAAACTTGCCTTGTGGAACAAAAAATACAAAAAGAGAGATGAAAAAAGTGGTTTGGCATGAGGGCGGGGGGCGAGAGAGGGAAAATAACATGATATAGATGAATGACCCCTCAAATATTTATTGGACTGTTTTTTAAAAGAGTTTTAAAAATGTGTGAAAAGTGGAAGGCATACTGAGAGTTTAAGGAAGACAGTGAGATTTAGAAAAATAATAATAAGGGGGGGAAAAGTGACCTGGTCTGGCCCAGTCGCTCACACGTCAGCGGCAGTGCTACAAATAGGATGAGAAGTGACTGTGAAAGCTGTACATTCCCCGCCAGGTCTCGCGGGTTAAGACTACAATAGCGGGATATTCTCTAGCCCGGGGGGGATTTTCAGCTCCTCTTCTGTCGACAGTCATCTCACCAACTTGTTACTCAGGGAAGATCGCTCTTTTGTAGAGGAGCCGATTCCGCGCTGGCCTGGTGGAATTCCTCCATTGCAAATATTTTGACAATGCCTAATCAGGAGCCATCAGATTTTTATTCTCCATTTTTTTGTGTGTGGATGTGGAGGGATTTTTATGGGCCTTCTTGAAGTTATTAATCTCTTTTTACATGCATGTGTATTTTCATATGATATAGGAACTATTTCAAGCATTTCAAGTAATAATTTGTCAGATTTTTTTAATAGTCTCATTGTATTTGTGTGTTTGCCTAAAAGGTATGAATCTCTTTCCGTGCCCCTTGTTTGTTGCTGTGGCGCGACATCAGTCTAATTGCTTAATTAAATTCCAAGGTGTCCTATTTCCCTCGGCCTTCAGGAGGTGAAGGTTAAAATCCTCCTAGTGCCACTTTCACGCCAACGTGAGGGCCATGGATAATAGCAGGTTATTTGTCCTGTCTTGCTGAAGGATCTATTGCTTACAACTGTCAATGAGAGATTGAAAAAAATAGAAGAAAAAAAACCCTACATTTTTTAATCAACGTGTTATGAGAGAGACTATTAGGTAGCTCTCTCGTTTCTGCCGTGAGTGCCCCTTCATTGAAAAGTGCAACAGGCAGTTGTTAATCGAGTGTTAATGTTCAAAAACAACCAAGCACATTAAAGCAATTGTGTGCATTTAGCTGGCTGCAAGCAGTGGTTTCTCTGTGTGTGGATGTGTGTGTGTTTTTCCACTCTACATCCGTGGGAGTGGATCATGTGTCAAAGCGGTTTACAGGTGGCCTGCAGGGCAGCAGCTCTACAGAGAGGTGGAGGAAAGGCAGGCAAGGTTCAAGTACCTCAGAGGCTCTGACGGCGCTGAACTGAGCAATCCCAGCATCTGAGAGGACCCTTCAAAAGCCTCCTTATCGCACTCCTCATTCCACCATTTCACTCTTTTCTTTTTTTTCTGTCTCTCTGCCGTAGCCTCTGTCATCTCTCCATCCTCTCTCCCACTCCTATCTCTCATTTTGCCTATCATCTCTTTTTTATTTATCCATTCCCCCCTCACTTCTCATCTATACCATCCACCATTCCATCAAGAATTCTTTGTAATAGCTGAGTTGTTGGTGAAAATGACAATAAGTTACCTTTCAGTTGTTTCATACCACACCCAGTGAGCAGTGATTTACTTTTGTCTCGAATCACCCCAAATTCACTACAGACTTTATAGAGAAATATTGAATCTAGACATATCTTTTTAAAAGCAAGTTTAAAAGGAGCACACACTTCATCAATATCTGCAACTTTTCTGCAATTTCCATGAAACACTTGCTGAACTGTATCGGGAGAAATCATAAATCCGATGTTAAGCAGGTTCAGTTCCAATTATGAGGAAGTGTTTGGCGACACTAGAAAAGGAAAAAGTAATTTTTAACCAAGTGCTTCACCCAACAGAGACACACTGCTCACGATACAGAGGTTCCACAGGTCGTGACCTTTTATTTAAGATCAGACAATCATGACACCTGCCTTGGTCTGACTCTGTTAAATGTAAAACGATATTCCCTCAGTGGAGAGTTTTAGCGTCACATAATGGTATGAGTGCTGTTTATACAGTCGGACTCATCAGGGATATATTGTTGTTCTTCTTAATTGGTTGAATTTAAAAATACTCAGCACCTAGTAGCCTACAAAGTAACACATCCACGGAGCGGTAGATCCGGAGAGGAAAGAGATAAATATACAGTAGGCAGAGTGATGACAGGACGGAGTATAGGGAGAAATGCAGGGAGCAGAGGGAGAGAGGGAGAGAGGGAGCGAGGCAGCGGCACAGGGAGAAAGGAGGGATGATGTACTTAACGGTATCTGTAGGCTTCCTTCTGAACAAGCTGCTGCCACAGATCCTGGGAGCCTGCGTTGATAAATTCAGTTTGATAAAAGTCACTGAAATGCCGGCCTGTCTGCACACCTCTATTAAGCGCTGGTACATTTGTCACAGCCAGTGGAAGTCAACCAAAGGGTTTTAATGTCATATCAGGCTGAATTAAAGAATCAATCGAAAGCCCTGAAAGGTTTAGGTTTTTATTTCAAGTGACAGGAGTGGTGTTACAGCTGTGGCTGGCGCTACAGATTACTGGGCTGCAGTTGATCAAGGCAGTCATTTTACCTTTTTTATTTGGCTATTGGGAATTTTGTGATTATTTTAGCCTGGATGCTCATTTTGTATCTGATGACTTTGAGTGAGGGAGGTGTGTGTGTGTGTGTGTGTGTGTGTGTGTGTGTGTGTGTGTGTGTGTGTGTGTGTGTGTGTGTTTGTATGTGTGTTGGGGGGGTGGGTGAGCTCTTGTCATGCCTGACATTACTTTTCTAAATTATTTTTCTTTTTTTAATCAGGAGAAATGAGATCTATATGCATTAATCATCAACCTCCCTTAATATACAGTCGGAAAAACTGAGCGAGGCTGCATTTTAAAAACACACAACTTTCCCCCTGAGAAGCCCCCTTAATACCACATTACTGTTCTGCATTTATGCAAAAGTAAATAAGTAAACCCAAAAGGCAAATGAGCATTCCAGGCGTTTAAACACACAGCCTTCTGTAAACGCCTGCTGCAGCCACGACTGCATCAACTGAGGCGTAGCTGCCAGGAGACACAAAGTACGGGTTGCTACTGTGCTTTATGTATTTTTTTTTATGTACATAAATATCTTGTTTATATTTGCTCTAATTTGATGACAGAATTTCCCAAAACTAGTTATTTTCACGTTTCTGAATATGTGGTTCATCATTAAAAGGCATTAAAAGGAAAGTCAGGCAAGTTTAGAGAGTGTATTGAAATTGTTTGGTAGAGGACAGGGCTTTAAGTTAAGACAGTGATCACTAATTAACTCCACATGTATTTAGTTTTGACAAAACAGACATTTTGCTCCTATTAGCTACAGTCCTTCACTCCTCCTGAACCTAAACCAACTGTCAGTTGCTGATGAAACCAGCTTTGACGGAGGAAATTCATCCAAAATTATCTTCCCTCTCTTCCTTGCTTTGCCTTTTTCCATCCACACATTCACACACACACACACACACACACACACACACACACACACATACACACTCACACACACAAATGCACACACTCACAAACAATCAGTGGATCCCACCTGGTGTTTTATTTAATCAAGTAAAATACACATTTTACCCGCACACATGTGTGAAAGCATTTTTGTGTATGTGTATTTGCTCGCCAAGAGCTGTCAGTCTTTCATGAACTACGTTAAAAAGTGTTGTTCAAGGTGGGAGCTAAATACTTTTCATCTATTATTTATCTGCGTTATTACCGGGGTTGAATTTAAAAAGAGAGCTCTCTGACGTGGGAGAATTCCCCAGGCGCCTGGCTCGTTCCTTTAATACCTCTTTTAAGTCTTAAGATGAGTTCCCACCCATGCTGAAAAGAAACCTTTTACAGATCTCCCGCAATTTTCGACAGTTTTCTTAAATCATGTTTTTTTATTATTTTGAAATGGCCCACCTCATCATCTTCTCCCTCTACAGCCCCAACCGCCTCCTCCACCTCCTCCTCGTCTTCCTCTTTTGTTTTTATCCTCGTCTTTGTTGTTATTATTATTATTCTTGATCGTGAGCTGCAGTTGTTTTCTTCATCTCAGAACTGCATTTTATCTCTTTTGTTGTGTCATTCACACCAATCGCAGTAATGGGGAGAGAGTTAAGTGGAAGTGTTGGGGCCCGGGCCCTTGTTCGGCTTGTCTGTCGGCTGCTTTGGTAAACAGGACTGTCAGATCTGCAGCGAGGGAAAGAGAAAGAGAGAGAGAGAGAAAGAGAGAGGGGAGAGAGAGGGGGAATAAACATTTGCGGCATTTCATCCATGTTGTGGTTGATGACACTGATAGGCTCCAAGGGTGGGAGTGAGTTCACACTTGAAGATGTGTGTCCCAAAAACCATGGGGGTCATCTTGAACAAATTCACTCTTTCTAATCTTCTGCCACTCTGTTGCACCCAGTAAAGAAATAATAGGAAGAGGACAAGGAAGACTTCACAACAAAGAGTTATTACTCAGTTTGAACCGTGCTGTGTACTTCAAGTCACAAGCTGGAAAGTAACGTTTATAGGATGGTTTTAGGTTAAAGTAAAGTGTTAGTCACCCAATGAACTGCTGGGGGCTTGGGATGGGGTACCTTTGTAAGGAAATCCGACAAGTGAAAGATCAAAAGCATTCAGACAAGATATTTAAACAAACCTACAGAGCTGAGTGGCATGGACATTTCAAATAAAGTAAGATATTACTGTCTTTTGATACATTTTTAGCCATGCAAGCCATGCAGTGATGACAGTGCTGGTTAAATCCCTGCAATTAGTTTGCTAAAGAATATCATATCAAAACCGGAAAAAAGGCCCAAACTTTAGAACTGTGATCTTGGTCGTGATATTCCAGAGTTGTCCTTTCAACCAAAATAAACCAACCGTCGCTACACTTCACCCTGCCTAGCACTTGTGACCAGAACTTACTGTTCAACAGGACTTCCTTCAATGCTGTGTTTACTGTATGTTCTCATCCCACCCACTCACCAACAGGACAATCTAATGGCTGGGCTGCTTCGGATTAGGGGTCAGAGAGGTTTGCTCCACAAATTGGAGTTCATTTCTCTCTCCCTCTCCCTCGACGCATCGTAGTCTTTCTGATTGCCGATCAGCCCCTGAGGGCTCTGAGCCGCTCCTGCTTGATCCCTGTGATTACAGTAAACGGCCCCAAACCCCTCTGCTCACCATAGAGCAGGGATCATTTTTGGGATGGAAATAAGGTGGACTGAGGTGGACGAGGTGTACAGAAGACGAACAGTGACGGCAAGGAGAAGGGAATTGACTAACAGAAGCCAGAGTGGACAGAGTCAAACTCCATACTTAAGTGGTTGGTTTGACGGTTGGTCAGTGTGGAAGCCAATGGGGGACAGGGTCCTGTAGAGATATCAAAGCAGATTTGAATCATATTTCATTTATGATAAAAACAAAACTTTAAATCACTTCAGCCTCCTAGTGGTTATTTGAAGTTGGGCATTTGAAGGTTTTTGGACCTTCTCTCTCCCATTTAGGGTTACGAATGTGTCTAAAAAAATACATCCTTCATGCCAGCAAGCACAACAATTTCAAGGTAAAGGGTGCAGTTACTTATTGTTAAATATTAAATAGATTGTAACTGAAAACTGACGGCTGTTTTGGCAATCATACTCTTTAAAAATAATGTGACGTGGCCTTACACTCAAGAGTTTTTTTCAGACCTAATTGGCTCAGTGGAATGAGGGTCTCCACCAGCGGATGGATCCCCTCTCCAGGCAGTGTGTGTTAAGCAGACACGTGTCTGTGTGACCTGTAATGTAAACCCTCAGGTGCTGATTCCCCTACGTGCTGTCTGCCTGTCAGAAGCATGCTTTCCCTCAGTTCACTCTCTCTGGGACTCTGTAGTCTGCACCACTACCTGTCGTGTGTGTGTGTATGTCTGTGTGTGTGTGTGTTTTGAGGCGGTTGGGGGGAATTTGATCCAGCCGTGGCTCATGTTTGTGCGGAACCCGGCGGAGGTCAGTCTCCTCTTCAACGCCTCTTTTTCATCCAATTTCTGTGGCTGCAGGGCGGCCGCTCGCCGCGCTTTTGTTGCCTGAGGTAATCTGTGAAATGATCTTAATTATGGAGGTTCGGCCTGTTCTTTCCCCCCACCTCTTCCTTCTCCCTCTCTCTCTCTCTCTCTTTTTCATTCTTCCTTCTCTCTCCCTCTCTTCCTCTCTTCCTCTCTGTACATGCTTTTAATCAAACAGCGTAGTTAGCTGGTAATGAGGGCGAGGAGAGCACGTGTGCCGCTGCTTACACATGCTGCGAGGCTTCCACACGGAGGAGAAGGAGGATGCTGAGGGAAGTGAGGAAGGGTGGGATGGGTAAAAGACAAATGATTATACAGTTTCCATGACAGGTTTGTCAAGAAAATTACATGGCAGGCTATAAATCACAAATATATTTTGATCTTGCCATAACCAAAACTGAGTGGTATGGAAAGTAGGGTTTGATTTCATGTATCAAAAATCTGTTTCTAAAATATCGATATTTTTAATAAAGCCTGTTTGATAAGTATGTAGTAGCTATAAATTAGTGGTCATATCATGTTGTAAAAGGTCTAAAAGCTTCATTTAGATAATTAAGTAACAGTTTTTTAAAGATTCACTTGAACTTTAAATACAGCAGAACATACACTCACTAATGCATGGAAAGTATTTCATTTTCCACTCTATTTTTATTCATATACAGTGAGTTTTATTTTTAGTTAAATCGCTGTGTGTTTCTTCTCAGTGCACATTTCAAAGTACATTGGCTGAGCATATTTGTAAAAAAGACAAAAAAAAAAGGTGGTGTATTCCTTTGAGGAGCGATGAGAAAGGTTATGAAGGAGGAAGGGGAAGTTGTTGAGAGGGTGGGAGGTGGGGAAGGGGTCGGGGGCTGGGGGGGTTGGGGGTTAGGGAGTTAGCTGGGATCCATTACACATAAACAGCCTAGGCATTGATGAGATGATCCAACCAAGATTAGGCCGACAATCCTGATGGACACTGAAAAGGTGACCACACGGGGAGGAGTGTGTGTGTGTGTGTGGTTGTGTGTGTGTGTGTGTGTGTGTGTATAGCTTCTAGCACAATAGCATATGCCATATGGCCTCATTATGATACCACCCGCCTCACCCATCTCCCCCTCCTCCTCCCCCCTCCTCCGGGTGCCGCTGCCGCCACTCTTTAAGGTTTGTGCTCTGAGCCATTTCCAGGTCACGGCGAGGCCAAAGGGCAGCAGCTAGGGCATGAACGACAATCACGTCACTTTGAGACTGACTTGTTCTTCATGTGTAAAATATGTTATGATGTCGCTTAGATGGTTTGATAATGCAGACTTGCCTTGCAATTTGTCCAAAGGGTTGTATTGGAATCAAATGAGAATAGAATTAAGGATTTCGAGTCCTCATGGACGGAGGCTACAATTAATGTTCATACAATAACATTAAGAAGCAAAAAAATTGATTGTCAATAATCAAGGAATTTATCAGGTGAAAATTGGTTTTGGCTCTTAATTTTGACAATTTATTGCCTCTGTCCTTTTTAGATCATTGTAAATTACATTTCTTTAGGTTTGGGACCGTCAATCTGAAACAGTCGATCAAAGATCATCCCTGGCCTTAAGAAATTGTTGGGGCCGTTTTTTACTTATTTTATGTTTAAATACCAAAAGGTAAGATTAGTTGACTGTGAAATTTTATATGTGATGTTTAATAATATAGGACAATTTTCATTAATATGTAAGTATTTGCTCGAGGGTTTGAGAAAAACAAGGTGTTTGAACAACTTGGAATCTAAGAAATTGTGTTGTGCATGTGTGTAGGATTTTGGACATTCTATAGCCAAAATAATTAATTAAGTAGGATCCTGTGCATTTATGAGTCGTATAAGAACCATATGCTAGAATTTTTTCTTTGGAATCACTCCAAGAATCATACAGAGTGGTTGTAAAAAGTGAGGTAGCAAACCAGTCGTGTGAGTAAGTGTGGTCACAGGGAGTTTTTCCCTGTCTGAAATGTTATTTGTTAGTTGTATGCAAGTGTGCAAGTGTGTTACTATGTGTGTGTGTGTGTGTGTGTGTGTGTGTGTTTTACAGTGAGTCTGCTAATTCCTTCAGGGTCAATAGGAGGGGCTGGGGTTAAATGCTGTGGCAGGGAAGGTCAACAGTGATTAGCTGCCATCTGAACTAATGGCTGGATGCTGAGGAGGAGAACAGACAGGAAGAAGAAGAAGAGAGCAAGTAGAGGAGAGTACTTGGCTCCCCCCTTGGTTTCTTCTTCTCCCACTATTCCCTCCTTTCCTTGTGTCCCTATATTATTAAATGTTGCCTCTGTGCTTAAGTAAGGCAAAGCAGATGGCCCTTTTCATAAATCATGCTTATAGGATGATTATAGGCGTCGCCGCCCACCATTCTCCCCTTCACTTACAGTAGTGCTCACAGTTTTCCTCTAGGCCTACTAATCTGCTTGTGTTAAAAAAATTCAAAACCACCAGTTGAGATTAAATGTATTCTTTTTAGGATAAAAAGGAGATTCAACAGTTTGAACCCTGAAAGCAGCAAAAAATCCCACAAAGGTGACAAGTCTCGAGAAAAAAAGAAGAGGCAAAATACAGTTCCATCCCGTGCCGCTGCTGTGTCTCGACTCTCTCCTCCAGCCTCTCAGTGTTACCCCCCACTTGTTATGCTCCTGAGCTTGGCACAAAGTTGCTCAGAACAGGATGTTAAATATATAGCACAGGGAGGGAGAAGAAGAGGAAGAGCGATGGGGAAAGAAGTAATAGGAGGGGTTGCAAGTGCATGCGTGTGTAGGATTATGTCTGTGCCGTTGCACTATTCCTTGATGTATGCACCATGTCAGGCAGTCATTGTCTCCTGGGTAAAGAATGATAGTTCAAATACCTAGCATCTCTCCCTTGGTGCTCCAAATGCTCGCCTTTGAAGTTTTTATAATCCATCTGTCATCTGCGAGCAGGGAGGGCACATGTTCTGTACCACTCAATTACCAAATTCTCTTTTTGCCAGCTACAATGTGACAGGAAGCAAATAATATGGGTGACCCTGAAAAAAAAGAGGGAGGGGGAGGTGGGGTTGTAGAAAGAGAAAGAGGGGGAATTGCTTGAAATCCTACGTTCCTGGCTTTCTCACGCACTTGATTGTGTCCCTTCGCTGCCTCTCATAACAGGAGAACAAAGCCTGTTTGTTGTGGGTGGAATGCCTAAAATGCTTCCTACTGTTACAATTATGAAGAATTTGATTGAATGTGTATTGTTTCAAGGGTTTGGTGATTTTGATCTTTCTTTTTCTTTGTTAAGTGCCTGTTATTCTGCTTCCCCACTAGCAATGATAACCAGTCACCTAATCAAATTTCATTTGATATAAACATTCCACTTGTTAAAGGGCAGGTAGATGTTCTCAGTGTTGTGTGAAACAAAAAAAAAAGTATTTCGATTGTACATTATTCATTACCAGCGTTTATAAATGGATTCTGAATGTCTTTAAGTCAGCAGCTGGATGGAGAGTCTAATGAAGTTTGCTGCACTTCTTGGTGTTAAAATCGTCTTTAATTGGGGAACGCTTTGTTGTGTGTCGCTTTAAAGCTGTGCTGAGGCGACCAGAAAAAAAACTTCTGATAACTATCTGAACAATAACAACAGCAGCAGCCGCAAATCATCGGCTCTGAAACATATTTAATTTACATACACCACAGGCCCCTTTTAAGGCGTCTACCTTTTTAATTCTCCCTCATATTTAACACTCAATACCAAACAATAAAAGCCTCAGATCTCTGTGTCTGTATCCTCGTTTACATCAAACCCCCCCCCCCCCCTCCACTCCACAGCCCCCCATCTGAAAGCATCCTCACTGGGAAGAAGATGAAAAGATTGTTTTGAGAAACTCAAAAGGAAATCTGACATTCTTTGGTTGCTTCTGAAACTTCCAATATTTTGCCGTAATTGCTTCATACACGTTATATATCTTCATTTGGGGGAATGGTGGAGATGAAGAACACGTCGGCTTCTTTCTTCCTGAATAAAAGGCAGCAGAACCCATCTGGTTGGGTGATCCACGGCTGGCCCTCTCGCGCTCATCGCTGAAATAATACTCCCTCTAATGACTCCCACATATTCTGAAATCTCCCTTTTGAAATTGGTCTTGGCAGATTATTTGCAGGTACTTGAGTTGCATCTGTTTGCAATTTTGCAAATGTGGAAGACTTTAAGGCTGGGGAGAGGCGGGTAGCGGGGAAGAGGCTATTTTAATCCCTCGGATAACACCGGCTGTCAGTGTGAATGGGCTTGGGCAGCGGCCTGCACCTCAGCCCAAATTTTGATTTGTCTTTACCCTGGGGACATGATATGTTTCTCCAAACTGACGCAACTTTTTTCCTCATCCATAATTTGTAGCTATCTATTTTGGCACCAGGAGAGGTTTTATTCTGGGCTGTTATGTTGTAGTGCAGATGGTGTTTGCAGGTTAGTGTTGGAGCAGTAGGTCATACTGTGCACTGAGAATACAAAACGATCCAAACTGAAGTGTGACTGCTTTAAGTCAAGTGATAACAGATATAATGAGGGTTGAAAAGTAATTAAGTACTTTAGTATTAGTAATAGTAGTGAGTTCTTCACTTAAATACAGATCTTGAGTCATTTGTCCTTCATGGCACTTGTATAAATATCTCACTCCACAATGTACTTAACAGCTCTTGTCATTGATGTCCTATTAAAACAATATATTGGCAACTTTGGTGATAATTCATTTTTCAGAATTTGAAAGTAATTGAGGGCTCCCTTATGTCTACTCATGAAAACTTGACATTATGGAGATATGTAACTTTGTAAGTAGGCAACCAAATTAACATTCAGCATTAAATGGTGTGATACATTTATTGAACAGATTACAGCAAAAATAATCGTTGAAGGTGTATAACTTTCTCATTGGCGATTTTTCTGGCTTCAAGTTGTACTTTAAAAGCTCCAGCTATGTACGAAAATGTAAGTATATTCTGCGTTCAATTATGATTTGTGACTGAAAAAGTTCAACTACCTGCTAAGAAATGTTTAAAGTGACATCTACGCCTCCTCCCTCATTGGAAAATCCAGGAGCCCTGAATATGCTAATATGCTATTCTCAATGCAGGCTTCAGGTTTTCCACATCACACTTTACACTGTGAGTTTCCTGTTGCACGGGGTATAGCTCCCAGATGATCTGTGATGTCACAAATCTTGCTCCCGTGCTTTTAGGTGAGCACAGAGAAACCTTCCACTTTTTCAGCAGCTGAACCGAGCTGTCATTCTGTGCAGTGACAGAACATCCAGGAGAGATAACACTGACCAACACATGTTTGAGTGGAGGGAGCCTTTAAGTACATCTCACAGATAATGATCACTTTACTCGAGTAACGTTTTGAATACAGGACTTTAACATGTGACAGATTCAATTCTACAGTGTGGTATTGCCACTTTTACTTAAGAATATAATACAGATAATTCATCCACCATCGCAGATTAGATGGGATGCGTTGTGCATATTTCATGTGTAGATGCCAGATAACGTGGCTCAGAAACCACAGGAGTTTGTCAGGTGTTTATATTGTCCAGTATAAAGTGCAGTGATCAGCAAAGCTAAACCAAAGCTGAAATGATTGTGACTTTAGTCCTTATTATTTCTACCATGTGGTGAGCAGCTGACCGGCTTAAGCCTCCCCCCTCTCTTCACCCCCCTCCTCCCTCCCTCCCCCGTTTTAAAACTGTAATAAGGTGCCCTATTGTCCTATGGCAGGGGTGCACCGGGGCCACAGCCGAGCCCACCCGGCAGACTGTAATTGCATAGGTGGTTACAATTACATTAATTACATATTTCATCAACAGTGTTTATGCAGCCACACGGTAAATGAAGAAGCCAAACTTTTAACTCTGCCTTTTGTTTTTGCGTTTCCCCACCCCTAACCCCTCTCTCTCTCTCTTCCCTGCTTTTTTTTCTTTCTTTTTTTTTTTTTTTTGTGGTTGTTTTAATAGGAGCGAGGGGAGGGGAGGTGCCAGAGGAGGAATTATGCTGAAAGTGTATGCCTTGCAACTTTTCCCCTCCCTGTTGGAAATGTTTATTTGAACAGTAAGCTCATGATTTGAATATTTGTAATCCATGCTTAAATTTACAGGCCAGATGAACTTTTTGGCACAGAATGGCAACCATAAGTAGGATTTTGAGAAAAGCTTTACAAAATTTTAAGCCATGTGCAAGGCTTATATAATTTAGAAGGGGGGGAAATATGCACAAATAAAACAGGCTCTGTCTTATTTACTTTACATGGGCAGAAAAACGACATCATATGGCGTCTGATGTATATATGCATTAGCTATGTCTTTCTGAAGACAGAATCTAAAGCTAACAATCAGTTGTTTATGAATACTTCAAGGAATAAAATAGCCCCAGAGGCACAGGCACTTGAGTGGTTCTCCTGTGTTGGATGCAAATTAGTGTACTCCATATTGACTTGTGCTGGTGGGGATGCCACCCATCTTGTGGGCTGGAAGGTGGGTGGGTTGCCCCGGTGAGTTGCAGAGGGTGATGGAGAGAGAGAGAGGTCAGTGAGGCGGGCAGAAGACGAAAAGGAAGGCTCTCTTAAATGATGCTAATCAGTCCGGAGGGGCCTGGCCCTCTCTCCCTCATCAGCCTGCTGTAATTCAGATGTGCTGAGAACCTGGAATTAAACGTGTCACTGTGAGCACGCTCGTGCATGTGTTTGTCCGCCTCTGTTTGCCTGGTATCCTCTTGTATTTGTGTGTGTGCATGTGTGTTTGTGTGCGTGCATGGGGTGTTTAGGGGTTAAGTAGAACCAAATTAGTCGATGGGAGAACTAACATCAGCAGTAGCTTTCTGTGTGGCTACTTCTTGGTGAATGTCAAGATGATTTAGCTGCTCTTCTGCTCGCCGTCTGTCTCTGAGCACTGGCCCTCCAATCACTGCTCTGGGCTGTCTGTTATTTGGCCTTCCGTGCAACAAATGAATATTAAATCTGCACTGGGCAACTTCACACACTAGCAA
Source organism: Limanda limanda (assembly GCF_963576545.1). NCBI lineage: Eukaryota > Metazoa > Chordata > Actinopteri > Pleuronectiformes > Pleuronectidae > Limanda > Limanda limanda. The sequence continues at coordinate 30,384,177 of NC_083638.1, read as the reverse complement.
GAGGTTACGGTCTGAAATATGAGGAATGTGAAGATCAAGTTCTGCAAGGTAACATCAGTAAACCGTCTGATTGTGTAGTGTCTGCAGATGGTGGAGGAGTTGTATAGAGAACAGCTTCCTCTGTATTTATTTTCTCAAGTGCTTTCTGAGTTTCATCAGTCAAATCTAAAATATAGGGATTTTAGCAGCCACTGTTTACAACAAGATGTAATCAAAATGATTTCAATAACTCATTCAGACGTCAGTGCGGACTAAGGCTATACGTTTGTTTCTTTTTTGATTCTACCTGACTTTATATTCATAAAACAGATTTACACAGAACAGAAGTCTACTATTGCAATGAAAGCATACCATTTTGACAAAAGAAGAACTTTGCCATATAAAATACAGTCTAAAGTAGGGATGGGGGGGAAAATCGATTCAGTTACAAATCGCGATTCTTGAGATTGACGATGCAAATCGCCATGCTGCCTCCCAAATCTATTTTTAAAAAAATATTTTTTAAACATATTTATTGGTTTATACGGGGGGGGGGGGGGTATATGGGGGGAGCAACATCACCCCATTGCATGTTGACCAGCTCTTGTTTTTGCACAAGAATCTAAACATATCCAAGCAGTAGCTTTGCATCGCCTACATGCAAACAACAATAGCCGACTTTTTCTTTATTTCAAAGTTTATATTTTAAGTAAACTTTTATTCATTCTATTTAATTTACCTTTTATTTATTGTTTAAAAGTAGCCTAAGTGGCATACATTTCTTAATCTGTCAGTTTGTGTGCAGTTGACAGGGGCTATACAATAATAGGGCACATTTTTATTTATTTTCTCTATTGGCTGCCCGGCAGTCATTAAGTTAGTGTTAATATTTGAAATAAAACTTGTAAAGCTCTAAGTGAATTAGACTGTGTTGTATTTGAAGGTATGATCCAACATTTTTCCAATGGTCCAGTATTTAAAAAAAAAAAATAACCAAAAGAAATCCCAGGAAATCGTAATATCGAATCACCATACTTACAGAATCGCAATACCCACAGAAATCACAATACACATCGTATCGCCACCTAAGTATCGTGATAGTATCGTATCGGGAGGTCCCTGCCGATTCCCGTCCCTAGTCTAAAGTGTAGAATTGTGATTTCAGTCAGGAAGGGATAGTGTAAAGAAAGATTCTGAAGGAAAGGATGAATCTAATGCAGAATTCAATGTCAGTTTTTAATACTTTTAGGCATTATATTATGTCCTTTAACAAAGAATGATTGAGGTTGAGCACGTCCCCGTGTTAGCTCACAAAGGTGTCTGTGTCGTCTTTCTTCCCAGCGAATGGTGGATGTGTGTAGTCTTGCTAACATATTGTGTGTGTGTGTGTGAGTGTGTGTGTGTGTTGAGAGAAGTGGTGGGGGGTGCAAGTGTGTGTGAGCACAGGGACGCCAGTTGGGCTAACAGCTGAATCATGGCTCAGCCGCTGCCCCTCGTAGTCCTTGGCAGTTAGCGGTGTGAAAAAGCCTTCTCTTTGAGGGCATTATATAGATTAATGTGCTGTGCCTCGGGCAGACACACACATACACACACGCGCACACACCTTGCGAGGGAGGGATCTGACCGTGTGTGTGTGCGTGTGTGTGTGTGTGTGTGTACAGAGGACTATAGCAGCACAGGATTGTTGAGATTTAAGTGTGTGTACATGTGAACATGTGTGTGCAAATTTGTGATTGTGTGCATGTGTGTGAGTGGATGTGAGAAGGGACAGTTTGAGGGGGTGTCAATAAGGGACCAAGAGAAGGTACGCTAAGCAGGTGTGTGAGAGAGACTGAGAGAAACTAAAAGAGAGAAAAGACATTCAAATGTGTTCTTGGTGAAATTTTCAATGATTGCGAAGATATTAGACTGTATTCTCGCTTTATGCTTCACTAAACTAAGTCTGTATGAAACACAGTGGAATAAAAAGTCAAAGTCCCTTTTCACCTAATTTGCAGGTATTATGACAAAAATCTTTCTCCAAAAAATATATTTTTAGGTTGTCTGTGCAAGCAGCTTATTAAGACCTATAGTTGCATTTCATTGTTAGCTGACCTGTAGCACCTGTGCTAATTAAGACTAAAGATTAAGTCAGGTCGTGTCTGCATTTGGAGGATGGGATGAATGTGTTGTCAAAATGTGAAACTTTGCTACAGGAGGCCTCTGTTCCTTTCTTGTTTTAAAACCAATAGTCCCCATTGTTTCTGCAAGCCACGATAGTTCCACAGCTGCAAACACGTGTTTATTATTGGTTTATTAACCCAAGCCAAAACTTCTGTACACCTACTACCATTTTTAGAGCTGCGACATTGAGTTGGATCAGAGGGTCCAGACAAATGAACTCTATGATGATTCAGGTTTGAGGACTTCCCCTCACTGTCTCTGTAGGAGAAGCTACGGTGGCCTTCAGTTAAAGTAAAAATGAGAAAGGCTCCCTCTATAGCCAGTGTTTGGCTTGTCCTTTCTGGGCTACTGTCGAAACATGCTGATACAACGGCAGAATCCATGAAAGAGGACCACCTCCACTGCTCAAAAAAGTTGAAAATCTTGATTGATGAACTGTATATTGTAAAATTCAATGGAGACCAAAATCACCAACCCAGTAAGGACTGGAATAAAAACCGAATAAAAATCAAAGATTATTAAAAGATTATATCACAGGCTGAACCAACTTGCCTGGACTTATCATGGCAACTCATGTGAGTAGTGTGTACGGACCCCGCAGGCCTATATGTACTCCTGACAACGTCTGAGCATTATGCTCCTGTTAAGGCGGATGGTGTCCTGTGGATCTCCTCCCAGACCCAGATCAGGGCATCAGTGAGCTCTTGGACAGTCTGTGGCGGGACTTGGCAGCATGGGATGCAGCGATACATAGGTCCCATAGGTGGTTCATTGGATTTAGGACAGGGGAACGTGAGGGCCAGTCAATGGCATCAAGGCCTTTGTCATCCAGGAACTGCCTACACATTGGTCCCGCACCTGAACCTAGGGCCACTGCACCAGCGTAATATCTGACAATCGCTCTGAGGATTGCATTCTGGTACCTAACAACTGTCATGGTACCATTGGCTATGCCATGGTGGTCCGTGTGACCCTCCAAAGATATGTCCCCCCAGACCATCACTGACCCACCGCCACACGGGTCATGTTGAATGATGTGACAGGCAGCATAACGTTCACCACGGCATCTCCTGACTCTTTCACGCCTGTCACATGTGCTCAGTGTGAACCTACTGTCATCTGTGAAGAGAATGGGGCGCCAGTGGCGGACATGCCAATTTTGTTGATCTCAGGCAAATGCCAATCGAGCTGCACTGTGCTGGGAACACAGGTCCCACTAAAGGACGTCGGACTCTCATGCCACCCTCATGGAATCTGTTTCTGACAGTTTGGTCAGAAACATGGACACCAGGAGCCTGCTGGAGGTCATTTTGTACGGCTCTGGTAGTGCTCCTCCTTTTCCTCCTCGCACAAAGGAGCAGATACAGGTCCTGATGCTCGGTTGAGGCCCTTCTACAGCCCTGTCCAGCTCTCCTTGCGTAACGGCCGGTCTTGTGGTACCTCTTCCATGCTCTTGCGACTGTGCTGGTAGACAAAGCAAACCTTCTGCACATATGGATGTGCCATCCTGGAGAAGCTTGGCTACCTGTGCAACCTGTTCGGGCTGCAGAGACCGCCTCATGCTACCAGTAGTGACAAGGAGACCACCAGAACACAAGACTAAAGAAGAATCAGTCAGGAAGGATAAGAACAGAGCAGCTGTCTGTCGCCACCACATGCAAAACTATTCCCTTTTTGGGGGTTGTCTTGCTTTTGCCTCTCGATTGCACCTGTTGTCACTTTCATTTGCACCCCAGCAGGTGAAATTGATTCACAATCACTTCTACCTCCTAAATGGACTGATTTATATCCCTGAAGTTTAACTGGTGTAAGTGTTCCCTTAATTTTTTTGAGCAGTGTGTAAATGGCTCATTCTAAGGTAATGAAAACAGAATGATACTTGGTTTTTGGATTACTAATTGAAATATCATTGTGAATATTCTATTCCATTTCTATCAATAGATCTCTTTCTTCACCTTGTTCCTTTAAGCCTGCTATTTATGAAGCACATTTAATCTTAACTGAACACCAGGGTCTATATGGGCATCTGGGGTGTGTCGCTTTCTATCAAGGTATTTTTATGTGAATTAAAAGGGTGTTTATGACACCTGGGTGACCTGACAGGTGCGTATTGTGGCCCAGAGTCTCACTGTCTCTTCCCCTCCGTCTTTCTTTTTATCCCACACTCTCTTGTCTCTCAACCGAATTAGCTCTTAGCTTAGCTGTTAAGATCAGGGTGTAGCCCAGCTGATATTCAGTATCACAACAAACTCAAATTCCGCAGCTGCTGGACGCAAATTAAAACGGCAAAGTACATCTTCGTTCCAGTTGAAATTAAAGCAAAATACTTACGGTATTAACAGAATATTTAGAAGTTTTAAGGCTCTCTTTTTCTCTTTTTATGCTGTTTTGGCTTGAATGGTTGCTCATATTTTTTAGGTTTCCCTCTCTTTTATTTTCCCCACTTTACCCCTTATCAGGATTTAAGCACATTCCTTTCAAGATTAGACACATCTGTTGTTTTGTGTATGTGTTCGTGCTTGAAAGTGTGTGCATGTGACCAGAGTTTGGCTTTGTGATTTATCTGTACTGTTGCTGCACAATTTTGGGACACACACATACAGTACATGCACATGAATGTGCACATACGTCCACATATATCTGAATATGCACATGTGGTCCAGCCAGTGGTCTTAATAACCTACTTTTGTCTGACAACGGCATCAAGTCGTAGAGGTGCACATATGCAGAAAGCTATTTGGAAAGGCCTCCTCGTAGCTGTCAGCTTTTATTATGCGCTGAGGTGTCATGTTTGTTAGGAAGCTGAGTGCAGATGGCAGAGTGGAAGAAATGGATCACTAATTTTAACAATGATTAATGAACAGAGATGGAAAATGAATTACATTGGACTATTGGAGGCAAGGAATATTTTCTCTGAAAATGTTAACTTCGGCTGCCAGGCAGCCGGCCGTGTTGTGGGAGTATATTGAGGAGGGGGAGGGAATGTGTATGTGTGTGTATCTGTGCATATGTGTGTGTGTTTGCTTGTATTGTGTGTGTGTGCGTGCACTAGGGTGCAATTTTTTACCCAACATTTTATGTAGAATCAACACTTCACTGCTCTTGCCTATTACTTTACTGTTCGCCTGCTTAAACATTACTGGCTTTATACACATTGTACACCCACCACCCCCCACCCCTTTGTGTATTGCACTACCAGTTAAGGTACACACTGTTTTAATAAGGTAAACAATGGAAAGGTTAGACTGTCTTAAAATGTTAGCTTTGACTCTACAGTGGGCTTTGATATCAAATCATAGATGTAGCAGATTTGATCAAGTGTCGGTAGCTTTTGCTCCCTTGGTATTTCACTGTATTAGCTATCTACGCTATATCTTCAGTAGGTTGGAAGCTTTTTCATAACTCTTGATCAATAAAGTTTCATACTTTTATAGAAAATAACTCTGCTTTGGGTTCAGAAAATCAGCCTCGGAGAGTTTACGTTTTTTGAATGGACATCGGTGTCACATTTTATAATTATGCTCTTGCAAGTAAATAATATAACGAGTTTCATACAACAGCATTACAATATTATATTGCAGAATATTAAGCAGCATGACATCCCTTGTTGCTTGTGATCCAAGCGGAGGAGTTCCTTGTTTTCTCTCCTCACTTCTTATCTCTGCTTTCCTTTATAAATGAAAAAATAAAACCTTTGCCCTGCCTGTATCTGCGTCTCTGCTGAGGTTTGACTGGTGGGTGGTTGATGCAACATGGTTTAATAGGTAGATGTGAACTATTTTGAATTTAATTAAGGGCCTGATGAGAAAAACGTAATGGGAGAAAACACAGCAACTTCTAGCAACGCTGCGCCTTTGCGTACATGTGACAGTGTGCAAGAGAGAGAGTGGGAGAAATAAAGAGAGAGAGAAAAAGAGTGAGAGAGAGAAAGAAAGATAGAGAGAGAGAGAGAGAGAGAGAGAGAGAGAGAGAGAGAGAGAGAGAGAGAGAGAGAGAGAGAGAGAGAGAGAGATATCAGGTTACAGCAGCATATGCTAAGCACTCAAAAACATACACAATGCCTTTGGTGAACAAGGTAGTTGGTATGCCCTTGGGAGCCAATTTAGATTGTGACTTAAGGCAACGTCGTGGCTTTGTGTGCGTGTGTATGTGTGTGTGTGTGTGTGTTCTCTGTATGTGAGTGCGAGTCTTACTCTTGACGCTCCATTAAAACAGTAGTGGCGGGTAGATCTGGGTGGCCCTCCTGCAGACCCTCCACATCTGTGCGCCCCCCCCCGTCGCAGGACTGAGCCAGCTTCTCCATGCGTGGCTGCTTCTCCACATCCAGAATAGCCTGGAGAATTTGTTTGGATCTATTCTCCTTTGACAGTCTAAATTTCCTTGCGATGTGTGGCACTTTGTCGCAATTCACAGGAAAGAGCGCCACCTATTGAAACCCAAGAGAGAGAAAAGGAAATGATGGTGTTACTGAGAGGGGATAGGTGTGGAATGATGATGGGAGTGCAGCAACAAGACAACATTTAGCACTTAAGATTGACCAGAAATATATGATAAGATCTTGCAGGCTACCTTAAAAGCAAACTTCAACAGGTTTAAGCCAACATTTAAAATGTTCCTAAAAAAAGGTAAATCGGGAGCAGTCCTGTCCGCTGCCTAGAAATAGATAAATGAGCCTTTTGAACTGAGAACAAAGCTTTACATCCTGTTCAGGTTTTCCACCTTGACTTAGTCAAAACCTTTCGCAGGATTTAAGAAATATAATTTCATGATTCGTGGCTCAAAAGTCAAAGCCAGTCGCTGTCAGTTTGCCTCCGACTCTCTGTGAGGCTTCAGCTGAAATGCCACTCACCAAGCTTCATATACTTTCAAGGGGAGTGGCAGTCTTTGACTTCACATACTTTCTGTTGGCTTGATTATTTTTCTGGTGTTAAGCGCAGAGGCTTCAAGGCTGGATCAGATAACAACCTCTGCTGTGCTCCATAGGCACCACTCACAGCTTTCTGCTCATGAGAACAAGGCTGGCTGTTTTTTAAAACATATTTAACTCATAAACATTGTGCATCCTAGTATGTGTCCAAGTACAAGTCCTTGGTCTTCAGCTGCTGTAACGTCAAATTAAAAAGTAATAAGAAGAAGAACAGAAATATTCAAAAAAAGGATAAAGATTGACATACACAGGCAATTATAGTTCATATATCTGTTAGATTACTCATGGAGGTGTAAATGACATCATGTCCTCACTGGAAGTGGTGAGGAGAAATAAGGCTGTGGGGGGTTTGGGGGGGAAAGGGGAATCAGCACACAACATTTTTAATGGGTATTTTTCTTCTGTTGCCAGTGTTGCAAACTTGTCAAGCTTCAAATGCGGGTGACTGTGAATTTCCTGGTGTGTGTGCTTTGTTTACAGGCTCTGGTCGTCCCACCTTCTGTGGAGCTGTCGGCGCTCTTCCTGACATCCGGCATTCGTTGGAGAAGCGGCAGTCACGCAGGTACGATCACACCGATTGATCACAGGAAAGGGGAGGATATTAAAGGTGTCTGTCACACTTGCACAGCCCGCGCACACATCTTTTGCTTTCATTTAAATCTGTGTTTATCCGGGGAAAGTCAATTGAGCCTGCACTTGTTAAGCAGTGCTGTTGCTTCTCAGTCACGCTGCCGAGACATGTTGGGAGCTCCCCATTACAGCGTCTGTTGGTGGGTCAGTGACTTTTAAAGTTAAAGTAAATAAAATGAATACTCAACTTACAACTATACTTTTCTGGTGGAATCCAACCATATATATATTATAGTAAAAGAGTAAGCATCCCTAAAGTTACATTATCTAAGGATAATTGTTATGTCCAGTTTACCTAAATAAATACTGGCAAGTTTAGGCATATGTCGTTAGATTGGAGTAATCACCCAGCAGCAGAGCTGCTCCCACTTATTGTTTTTTCACTTTTCGGATGATTCTAATGGCCTGAAGTATTAGCATGCACACTGGAAAGAAACGTAGTAACCCCCCCAAACCCCGCCCACACACACGCACACACACCAGCCACAAACACACACACAGAGAAACACAGCCTGTCAAAAAGCCACAACGGCGTCAGTTCCTCTCTGTGTAGCTCAAGGAGACGATTAGCAAACAGAAGTGACATGGTAAACAGGTGCAAGCCATTATTCCTGGAGCTGGAGGAGCGTGGCCACCCCATCTCTCATAGTGATGGGCTGTTGTATTGTGTGCACTATATGTGTGTCTATGTGTACGTCAGTGAGTGATGGGGGATCATAGGACGAGTACAAGCGAGGGATATGTCTGCTTTGTGAGGTTAGGATGCTTCATCCCACTAATCAGTACGTTGTGATCATCAACATCCTCTCGGCCATTGTTGTCGTGCTCACACAACAGGAATTAGACTCAAGTCTCTCTCGTTCTCAGGAATGTCACATTCGTCTTTGCTTTGCCTTAAATCTATACACGTCTCTCCAACATCCCTACTCTTCCTTTCTTTCTCTCTCCAATTATTACTCATATACCATCTTACTTATTTGTATTGTTTTAATTTGTAGACCATCATCCTGAGAGTTGGCTTCCTGAGAAACACAGAAAGAGACGGGGGGGTCAGGGCGGTTTGAAAAAATTGATTGCTTGTAAAGTGCTAATCAATTAAAACCTTTTCTCTCAAAGCTGGGAAATTCATGTTATAACATTTATTATAATTTTCAGAGCAGCAGGGTTTGAACATATACAGCACGGCAGCTTTCCTCTGCAGGACAAGCTGAGACAACCAGACTGTCTGAATTGTCACCCTGTATTCACATATGCCTCACTCAAGTGAGAAATGAAGACATATTAAACCACAAATGTTACATTCAGACTAAATTACTTTTTGATCATACAAGCTTTCCAGCTCCACACACAGATATTTTGTTTAATTACTTTAGTAATAATAATAATTGTTATATCCTTATATGAGGCTACACTTCTCCAGTCCAACCATGTCTTGCTAATAGTGTGCTGTTTTGGAACACATTTTGCAGGCTGTAGTTTTATTAATCAAATATAGCATGGGTGAGTCATGTCGCTTTGGCTTGTGTCATATCGGAGGTATGTGCCACAGATTTTCCCTCATATTGGAAACAGAGCAAACACATGCTCCCTTTGACGTATTCTCACACCATTTCTCACACAAGGCACTTGCACACAAACTTACAGATGCATACACACACGCAGATGGCTAGTGCAGAAAGAGATTCACAAACAGACCTGCACACACACGGATGAGCATTTATGGAGACGCGCATAAACCCTTTACATACCAAACCCAGTGCTGAAGAAGGGGCACGGGCAGTTGCTTTCAATAAATGTGAGTTTAGTAGTGTAAAGTAAGTACATTTACTGATGCACTCTTCAAGGTCTCTATCAATATTTTGAGTGCAGGACATTAACGTTGAAAGAGTTATTTTTATATTTAGTTTACTGATCTGAATACTTAGTAGAAATAACTATAGAAATAGCAAATCCCTAAACATTTAACTGCATTTAAAAAAAGTTTGTAGTAAATCGCTCGACCTAAAAGTAATAGGGAAATGGACACTGTCTTTCTTTCTGCCAGATACTATTAAAATGTTTTTATGCATTCCACGTAGTCTGGATTCTGATTCTATTTAGTGAATCCCTACATTTCCCAGAATTCCTTTTATAAGCCACTAGAGAAAGGGTGTGGACTTTTTACTTTTTCCTCATTTAAAGAGTGTTAAAGTATGTGACCATCTAATTTGTGAACATCAGGGTGTGTGTCTGATCACAGCTTTTATTCAGAAGCAACTTTTCCTCTTGTTGTATTGTTAACACTATTATGGCTGCTCACTTTGGAGAAGAAACTGTCACCTTCTCTTTCATGAATTATATATGTCATCACTGTCAAAGTATTTTATACTAAACACCGCCAAAACTTGACACTGATTTCTTTAAATTAATTTTTTCACATAAGGTGCGAGGGTGGCGGGTGAAGAGGGGTCAATATTCCCACAGTTTCCTCCTGAGTGTTGGGTTAAGATTGTCACTGCTGTGTGGTTCTCTACCCTGCTGATATAAATACAACATGATTGGCATCACAGCTCTCTCTCTCCCGCTCTGACAGCCTTCATTTGCTGGAGGAGTGGCAGACTTGGTGGGAGTTAATGATTATAATTATTTAGCTTTTTTTTTTACATTGTGGGATAATTATTTAAGAGGTTTGTGTAGTCATTGTTGTAATCAGTAAAGAGAGATTACAGAAAATCCGGATGCCAACAGATGGCACTTGGCTGTTGTCGTGGCTTCATGTTAAACCCAGTGCAGTGCACGCGGTGGCAGACAGGCCACAGTGAGGGGACGATAAAAAAGGATCAAATTATAAAACAGTTGTTTCTTCATCATAAATCAATTCATCTTGTCATTCCATCCTGGAGAAGAGAATGAATCAAACGTAGTTAGGATTGTGTGTGTGTGCTCAACCCCAAACCAGCCATCCACTAACACAGGCATTTTACCAAAGTGGTGGGGTTTTGGGGCGCAGTTAGAGTTGGTGGTGGACCTAAAAGAAAGCGTTTCAGCACAGCAGAGTATTTGACCAGAGAAGCCCAGACCCCGTGACTTTATCTATTAACACCACAGTGCACTGCCATGGTTATTCACACGCAACCCAATTCACAAAGAAGGTCGGCGTTTGTTAGCTTTGCTCCTCCGGGACACCAGCTGCCTCAACCACCTCCTGGCCTGTGAGCCGATGCCACTCTCACTTAAATGTCCACAGTCGCATATCATTTCAGTTTTTCTAGATCTGTGTCTATTTATGTGTTTCTTGATGAGTGAGAAATAAACAGATACATACAAAGTGAGGTGAGGGCACTTGCTATCCAGGGTCGGGGAGCAGGGAGGAACACCAAGGCTGCTGGCCTACATTCCTGACTAATTGTATAATTGGAAAATCTCTCCAAATGAGCAAGCAAGCCCCCCTCCCACCACCACAACCAACCACATCCCCCCTACTCACTTAACAACCCCCCCATTCCCACACACACATGCACGCCCTTCAAAGCAAATCACAAAAGAGCATTTTGGGAATGATAATAATTTCAAAAAGCGTCGATTATTAATCCCACACACTACCATCCCTGGCAGCAGCAGCTAGTCTGGTTAGCACACACACACACACACACACTCACATGCAAGACCACAAACACACACACACATTATCTGATTGTGCTTAAATTTAAATAAAGTTAAAGGAATGATGTCCAGTGGAAAAAAAATGATTTGAAATTTTATTGAATTTATTGAATTTATTTTCCCCATAAAAGCAAAAAGCTTGATACAAAAAAATGTGTTACACATTTAAAAGGCTCTTATTGATTAGTACTGAGGGGGTGGGAAACATTAAAATAAGACTGGTATAATTAAAAGCAGCGGAGGCCTTAATGTCTTGTTCCTGCCACATCTTTCAGATTCCACAGCCCAAAAGTAACACAGGCTTTCTCTTATGAATCTGATGTCTCAAGTCTAAACCAAGATAATCCTGTAACGTCATCATAATAATATTCCACAGGCTGTATTGTATTTATAAAGTGAGTCCATTTAGTACAAAAAACAAAAAAACACATAACAAATGTAACCTCTCTTATTTTCATAAATAAATATTGTTAAAAAATAATATTATGCACAATAGGGGATGACCTACCTGTGTACTGTGTTAGCGCTCATATTTTACTTTTAGCACTGGAGCTCATGGTCAAATTGGATTTCATGATTTATGGTCCCTGCCACGTGCCGTTCATTTCCATGGCTACAGAGGGACGGGCGGGTGGAGATGATTTCTGAGGTCGGCAGTGGTGTCTAACAGGATTGCGGGGTGCTGTTAAAACGAAGCCGTTAATTAATGCTATTGATTAGCAAAAAAAAAAGGCAAATGTGATTTGCATACAGCCCAAGTGATCAATGCATTAACCGATTTTTTTTTCTCCCCCTCTGAAATCTGATTTCCTGAGTTTTCAAAGTGAGAGAGAGTTCAGACTAATGTGGATCGATTGGGCTTTTCTCAGACAAGAATACAAAGCATTTTATTAGCCAGTGAAGGGTGAAACATACCAGGACAGTACACACAGTTTGAAGTTGGATTATGTACGTGTGTCTCACTTCGAGAAAAAAAGACGACCGTAACATATTTGTTAAAACTGATAACACCATTGTCATATTCCCCCCTTTACACAGTGTAAAGTAAACAGAGGGGATATATCTGCCGGCCCAAACAAAAGTTTTCTAAAAGTCAATAATGTAAAAATAACATCAATGACAATAACAGGGACATGAAAATCAAAAAAACAAGAGGTGTTAATAAAGCAATATGTTGTTTTTTCCCCCCCTCTCCTTCCTTTCCCTCTCTGTCAAGAGCAGCTTATTATAGCGTATTGATTTATAAAGCTTTAAATGTGATCCTCCATGTCAAAGTCAAGGGCAGGGATTGAAAGAGAAAGAGAGAGAAGAAGAGAGGGAGGGAGGGAGGGAGGAAAGGAAAAGAGAGGGGAGAAAAAAGAAAGAAACACTAAAATGAAGGGAAAAAGGCGTCTGGAGACAGATAGAGATAGAAAGAGTGCCCACGACATGGGGAAGTGGCAGCAAGGCATTTTCAGAGCCGCTGTGGAACACAAAAGGGTAATTGTTTTAGCCCAGATGTTGCATTCGCACAACAAGCAGGATACAATGTTCCTACTGAGCTGATGAGCCCAATCAGTGAAATGATTAAAAATTGATTTTGTCCCTGTAATTACAGTATGTAAACTACTTAGCCGGGATTGCAAAGGAAGTGATTTTCTAATTACGTATATACTCTGGTGTCTAATGATTGGTTTTTTGAAGTAATGAAGAGAGGGTCCTAACGACTCCACTGTGTTCTGTTGTTGAAGGGAGAAGGCAAGAGAAGGGGTGTGGGGTTGTGTTGGTGGGGCATTGGGGGTGGGGGTGGTGGTGCGGGTGAGAGAGAGCATCGTTAGGGCAAGACAGCAGGCTCGGATACAGAAGGGGGATGAAAATTGAATTTTTGCCAGCCACTGCTAGCACGCTAACACGGGGCCCTGTGTTCGTTTGCATGGGATCTGGAAGCTAAATGGAGGCTGTGACTTCTCATGGGGGTCGCCAGGCCTTAACCAGCCCTGGCAATCTGGACCCTGCAATTAAAACCTCACGGGGGTTAGTGATTCAGGACATTACACATGCACAGGGGAATTAACACTTGTGCAGGCCACAGGCACACAGAAATAAGCATGTAGCTAGACCCTTCTGCTCTGTATAAATTTCAGCGAGCTTCATATGGAACTTTCTAAGCCACAGCTGAAATAAATTCACAACAAAGCAGCAGTTTGACATGTGTGACCTTTAATAGATAATGTACAGTGATGATTTTATTTTAATATATTGTTTTTGTGTGGGTTTGAGGCTATATCATTTTAATTGCACTGGTTATTAGCGAAGAGTGTAAATGGACTGCATTTATATTGCGCTTTTCCATTCTTAACGACTACTCAGTCAAAGTGCCTTACACATGGGTCACATTCACACACACATTCATACAGCACTTGTATGTAAGTAGTGTTTATTTCTAACATACAGTTCACGTAATGATGACAGTCTGATCAGGGACAATTTGAGTTTTCATCCTGAGCCGCAGCTCATAGGGGAAGCCTGTCCTTGAGACAAAACGGAAAGAAGGTGGCTGAAATCAGAGATTCGAGTCTGCTTTACATTTGGAAACCAAGTCAAACAGCAAGGAGATCAAGACTCATGAGTCACAAATTAGTGAGGGCACAGTTCTCTTGAAAACCTCCAGGCCTGCAAGGTGTAGCATCTCAAACTCTGCTCTCTGAGAAAAGAGGGAGCACTGATCAATGATAGTCTAACCTACACATTATGATAAACTTACATTAGTTCACTGGGATGGCTGGACAGTCTGGAATGTTGAGAGCAGACAAGATAAAACACAAAATAAAACACATGCTGTGAAGATTGAACAGTGTTTTTCATATTTTTGTTTGAAGAGAGAGTTTGAAATTTATTAAATCAGAGTCCTTGACAAATATCTGGAAAGAATATTAGTCATTTTAAAATATTAAGCGTAAGCCTTATTTATTGTATTATGAATGTCATTCTGTTATCATTTCTGTATCAGACACATGGTTTATCAGAGTGTGTGTGACGGTGAGTTAATCAACATTTATTTGTGCTTGTCTGATTTTCTTATTTTCTAACTTAAACTCACCACTCCTTATACATCAAAAAACATTTTAAGAGCATCAGTGTAAATAAATCATCTTAGCCTTAAAATGATTATGTCATCTTAATGCTGGTGCACACAAGTGGGTACTGTTTGAAGCATCCTTTTTCCTCTTGTTTTCATCTGTTACCTCCTCTTTTCTCATAAACCACAACTTGTTGAGGGGTCAGAGATCAAACCTTTTGACCCGAGTAATAAAATAGAATCAACCATTAAGTTCGGCACACGAAGGTGTTATTCGGTGTTATTGTGATGAGGCACAGAGACAACCAAGGAGTCACTCTATCAGACAGGGAATATAGAGATAAACTTACAGGGTTGCAGAGCACATAAAGAGCACATAAATCATACCGCACAGAATGAGTCGCTGCCTCAGCCACGGCTTTGCTCTCCTTCTGTGCTCTTAACATATCTAACAGAGCTGAACACATTTCTCTTATCTTCTGTTCAATATTCAATATTTAATTATTACTTTATTCATTTATTTTTTTAAATAATTCTCCTGCAGAAATAAAAGGATGTGAGTTAAGCCTCTGATTATTGGGAGGGAAAGATCTGTGGTTTTCCGTTCCTCTGGAACATTAATAAGTGACAGAAAGCTAGATTAAGAAAGCTGGGATGCAGCTAGAAGGAAAAACAACAAAGCTTTGAAATGCTGCCAGTATCACCAACTGTACTCTTCTGACACAGCTGATTGTAAGAGAAGTCGGCGCAGCCAGCGTATGCCTTTAATAATGCATTTACTTAAGCTATGATCTATCATTTTGTACCTTTTGACATGCGATATTGAAATTTAATATTGCATCAATACAAATGATGTATTGCCAGTCGTCGGGAGAAAGGATCTGGATTGCAAAAAGATCTCTCTGAATGCATTTCACTCCTCTCTCTCTTTTCTTTTCCAAAGCTTCTTTGTACTCGAGTAGGAAGGCATAAGAGAAACATCTGTCTTACCCCTCCACCCCTTTACTCCCAGCTTTGATATGTGTGTTTAAAAATATGACAAGTCAAAATGCTCAGGGAGAAAGTCTCCTGCTCAAACCAGAGTCAAAAGAGGCTTGGAAAGAGAAAAAAAAGTGGGGGTCGGGGGGAAATGGAAGTAAGAAGCAGAGGGGAACATGACAGCAGTGGCTGAGGGAGACGTCACGCACTGTAGAGATCTTTGACATGACTCTTTAGTGTGGTGAAATCCCACAGGCGATATTTGGGCTATGAGGGGAGCGTTAGGTGAAGGGAACCAAAGGCTGCTGTTGCACTGTCAGTCTAGCCTGTCTGCTCAGTGAGATAGGGCTGCGCCGGATGATGTCAGTCTCAAGTTGGTTTTCAATATGTCAAAAAGATATCCGCACCCTACACATTGCTACAAAGGGAAACACAGACATAGATATATAGATATAGTAATAAATGATAATAATGACAATTAAAATGAAATGGATTTTTACATATAGGTGATCAAGGACTTCCTGTGTTGCCCAATGAAAGAAGCCATCAATGTCATTCAAGATCAGTCATCACATTGGATACAGTAATTGTTATAACACAACATTTTTATTGACAGTGAGGCAAAATGTATAAATAGGTTTGAACCTTGCAAGAGATGCTGTGATCGTATGGCAGATGCAGCGGGTATGAGGGTATTAGTACTCTCATAACTGCAAATAGTTTTCTTATCCTGAGTCATCGTGAAGATGCATATAAAAATGATCATAAATGACATGTTACATGGCATCCCGCCACTTTAGAGGGCACTTTCAGCAGATGACAATATCTTTATTGGATGTTATTTGCAAAACCTCCGATTAAAGTCAGTTTTGTTTTTTTTTAACAAGGGGCAATTTTACTAAAGTTCTCACTATGGCAACTAAAACACCAGGTTAATGTCAGGGATGTGGTTTCTGTCTCGTTGTATAAAATGTGCAATACTTTCTGTTGTGGCACTAAACAGTTGGCATAGTTAGGTTAGTCAAACACATGATATCCTTGAATTATTTTTTCTCCAGTGTTTGTCAGAGCCCTATCTATCAGTCCGTCTAGGGGTGATGCTGCTTTGGTGTTACCTCCTTTACATTGATGCATTTTGCCTTTACAAGGTTTAGTCATGTAATCTTTTTTTTCATTTGATCATCACTCTAGTAAACAGTCCAATGAGAACACACTGTACTTGACAACTGTTCTCTGCACCAATCACCCAGCCGAAGGAAACGTTTGATGTGTTGAGATGATGACAACCGTCAAAGCTTCATATTCCATTTTCACAGGGCAGTGCTTGACCACCTCTGAGCTCCTTAACACTGTAAAACAAGGTGGTGTAGACTTTAACATAGTATGATAATAATTTACCTGTTGCACCAGTGGGCTTTTTAGTGCAGTATTTCACAGTCGCTTGGTTTGATGGGATGTTTCATACAGCTAAACCACTAATGACATGATTTAACTCTCTTTATATCTAACAGAATTCCGGTGACATTGGGTTATCTCAATTATGTTAAAGATCTGAAGTTCTTCCTGCTTGAGAGCTCAACAAAACTGCTGCAGACTTGCTTGGTGTGAATGTATCCTAACACCAACTCATCACCATCCACTGACTGCCCATGTCACGTTCTTTTGGGGGAAAAAAAGGCTTGTGATGGGCTTGATGATTGCAGATGACGGTGTTGATGATGATAGTGATGCTGTCAGTGGCGGTGATGATTACGACGATGCTGATGGTGGCCATTACAGTGATACTAGTGAATTAATACATATTCAGCTAAGATACACCTAACTTTCACAGCTCTGACAGGTTTTTTCTGTAGGCGTGAGATACATTTCAACAGACAGATGTAAATGAGCGTGTGTCATATCGATGACTTGGCATCCCAACAACATATTTTCACGCGACTCTGAGTGAATCACAGAAGTTGACCTGTTATTATGTCTGCTTGTGTCACTCTTGTTCCAGAGACCTGATTCATTAACACCACGTTTGTCTCAAGTACTGTATATTTGCATTTCTACCGCTGATACACGGATGTCATTTGAACGGGTGAGGGAATAAACAGTTGAGGTGATGATCCCTGCCTGGATTTGAGGTATATTTACAGCTCCTCTCTGATACCTTCTGTGCCCGCTCTGTGAAAACAACACTTGACAATTATTTCCGGTGAGTTTGTCTGCTTGATTTACTGATTACATACAAAGAATCTGTAGTGTAAAGTCAGTACAGTGTTGCTAATTTCTGCATGGCCTCCAAGCATGTTGACCTTTATGTTGCCCTGACACTGCTCCCGACATCTAGGAAGTCTGATGTGTACGGGTATGTTAACAGTGGGGAACAAAGACACAGCGAGAGAGAGAATTGGATGCACTTGGGAGGTGCCTTGGGTTGCATTGTGTCTTGGAGAGATCCCCTGCTCTCTGCCTTATGTCAAGGCATTATTATTTCACCTGCCAAGGTCCTGACCTGACATTCACGATCTGCCCTTCTGGTACTTGACAGAAAACTGGCTTTGATAAAAAAGTCATAAAGCTTTGGAAATGCTCACAACCTTACAAATTACAACATCACTGACATTGTTAACATTATTGATTGAATCACTAAGAAAACAATTACAGATCATTTTTATGATTTTTGACTAAATATCTTTGGATTGTTGTTTGGACACAAATAGCAATTTTAAATTTTTTACATCTTTTGAGGCACATTAAAATGGATCTGGACATTAAGAAACACAAAACCAACAAAACAGTCAATGAAAGTATAAATGTCACCTTGGGCTCTTTTAAATTTCGTTTTTTTAAATGTACGAAAGAGTTTATCAATCAAAGATATTCACAGATGATTGGTGGCAATACATGAATTGTTACTTTCAGCTCTTGCATTGCAGTGTGAGATTGGGAATCGACTGAAGTTCCTTCATGGTGTCACTTAGTCTCTTCATATTACCAATAATATAATACCCAGGAAGGTTTCCTGGTTTTCTCTGTGGCTGTTGTTCACGTTCTTGGCTGCTGCTTCAGTCACATTAAAGCTCTGCTTGTTTGCGACTCCGTCTCGTCCTTAATCTTTCCTTATCTTGTCCCCTCTTAGTTCCTTCCTCCCTGCTTTCCTTCCTCTTGCCTCAGTGGTGCATTCGGCAGGTCAACACCTCAGCGGGTGGGGCACTGTGGGCCAGGTGACCTTTGTCGGTCATTGTTTTGCTCCTCACACCTCGCCCGGGGAGAAGGGTAGGGAGCTTAGTTCCTTACACCTGCCACTGTCTTTACTGTTACAGTGCTGGAAATTGGCATGGTGCACACTTATTGTTGGTCGGCGAAGGACAGGTCCCATTTGTATACATGGCCACCAGTTGGTAAAGTGAGTGGAAGTGTATCATGTACAATGCAGTAGATTGAACTTCTGATGGCCCTTATATCAGTAACTGCTCAGAGCCTCGCTCAACCAGGTTGAAAAGAACCAACACAAGCGGTTGCTATGTAGATAGCTGTAACGAAAGTGACGTTAGATTCCAAATCCGATTTACATTCCTGCGTGTGGCATTGAGAGATAAATCAAATTGTACCTCAAGTGAATAAGGGAATGGAGATGAAATGAAATACCCAAATGCTGCCTCCACTGGGGCCTGATTGAGTTCAGGTGGCTGGAAAGTATCTCACCCAGGGCTAGTTGTCAGTGAAGGATCTGCTGTCTTCTCATCTCTCTGTGCTGCAGGGCTAACTAGTGAACATCGGGTGAGTTGCTCTGACGGATGTTTGTGTGCCTCCTGTGTTGCTGGGGGACGGGCCGTTGACACACTTCATATTTCAAAGGCGAGGTCTGAGGAAGAAATGAAGATTGATGTGGAAAAATGGTGCAGCAACCCATTGCCCATTTGATACATTTATTATCATTTACACTTGCGTGACACCTTTGTGCATGTCTTTACATCTATATATACATATGCAAGGACTTGAGTCAGGCGCCACACGTTCACGTAAGGGGGTGGGCTTCCTCTGTTATTATAGACATGAGATATAATTGCATTTGATCTCCAAATAAACAGGGAATCAGTCCATCTCCTTGGTGGAGATGGCAGATGTGATGGACGAGCGCATTAGTGGCGAGGACAACATTAGATTTGCTCAAAATTATTGATCTTTTGTTTGTGAGCCAAGTCGGCAATAAATAACAGTGCATGGGAGATGTGACTCATTATCACCGTGCCAAAAGCCCGACAGACCTCTGTCAAAACACACTCTCCTTCCCCCCTTCTCTGCCGCCTTCCTTTCATCTCCGTCACTACAAACCAATTTAATCTGTTTTTAATCCTTCCCTCTTTTCTGTCGCCGGTGCATTTAATACAAGGCCTCACTGTCACTATCTGATTCCCTTAAAATTTTAATCCTGCACTGATAACCCTGTATTATTACACATTACCCACAGAGGCAGCAGGACACTCGCATACCGACACATATACACATGCAAATATGTACACACAACGGTTAGTGGCTCTCTCAGTGTTTTATTCCTTTTTACCTTCTTAGTGAAGAAAAAATCCTTTTATCACACAATGGGTAATTTATATCCATTACCAGCGTTTTCAATCCTTTTCAGCGCGGCTGTCACTGCCTTTGGCACACTCGTGATTAATGTGATCTAATAATAGTGTGCCATTATATTTCCTTTAGTAAAACATGTACCAACATCCTATTCAGCCCCACGAAATTCATTGCCCCTTAAAATATTTTCCCTTTTTTTTGTTTGAAAGAAAAGATTGCTGTTTTTTTTTCTCCATCTCGTTGCCTCCTAGGAGGTGATTATTTGTTGGGGTGTGTGGGGGGGATTAGTGATGGCACTTTCCTTATTTTCAGACACTTATGGGAAT